>NW_027596272.1:0-455017 GCF_964194155.1 Cetorhinus maximus | reverse complement strand
ATTGAACAACAACCTCAACAATGAAAAACACCAACAAATTCAACAAAAACCTCAACATGGAAAAACACCAACAAATTGAACAACAACCTCAACAATGAAAAACACCAACAAATTCAACAAAAACCTCAACAAAGAAAAACACCAAAAAATTCATCAACAAACTCAACATTCAAAAACAACAACAAATTCAACAGAATCCTCAACAATGGATAACACCAATAAATTCAACAACCTCAACATTGAAAATCACCAAACAATTCAACAATAACCTCAACAATGAAAAACACCAACAAATTCAACAACAACCTCAACTTTGAAAAACACCAAAAAATTCAACAACCTCAACATTGAGAAACAGCAACAAATTGAACTGGAACCTCAACTTTGAAAAATACAAAAAGTTTCAAATAAAAACATTGAATACACCAATAAATTCAACAACAACCTCAACATTGAAAAACGACAAAAAATTCAACAACAAGCTCAACTTTGAAAAAAACCAACAACAAATTCAACAACCTCAACATTGAAAAACACCAACAAATTCAGGAACAACCTCAATATTGAAAATCACCGACAAATTCAACAACAACCTCAGCATTGAAAATCACCAGCAAATTCAACAACCTCAACATTGAAAAACAGCAACAAATTCAACAATAACCTCAAATTTTAAAAAGCCAAAAAGGTTCAACAAAATAAAAATTGATAACACCAACAAATTCAACAACAACCTCAATATTGAAAATCACCAACAAATTCAACAACACCCTCAACTTTCAAAAACTCCAGCAAATTCAACAACAACCTCAACAATGAAAAACACCAAAAAATTCAACAACAACCTCAACATTCAAAAACACCATCAAATTTAACTAAAACCACAACAATTAAAAACACCGGAAAATTCAACAACAACCTCAACATTGAAAAACACCAACAAATTCCACAACCTCAACATTGAAAAACAGCAACAAATTCAACAACAAACTCAACATTTAAAAACTCCAACAAATTCAACAACAACCTCAACAATGAAATACACCAAATAATTTAACCACAACCTCAACATTCAAAAACACCAACAAATTCAACAAAAACATCAACAAGATAAACACCAAAAAATTCAACAACAACCTCAACTTTGAAAACACCAACAAATTCAACAACCTCAACATTGAGAAACAGCAACAAATTGAACTGGAACCTCAACTTTGAAAAATACAAAAAGTTTCAAATAAAAACATTGAATACACCAATAAATTCAACAACAACTTCAACATTGAAAAACGACAAAAAATTCAACAACAAGCTCAACTTTGAAAAAAACCAACAACAAATTCAACAACCTCAACATTGAAAAACACCAACAAATTCAGGAACAACCTCAATATTGAAAATCACCGACAAATTCAACAACAACCTCAGCATTGAAAATCACCAGCAAATTCAACAACCTCAACATTGAAAAACAGCAACAAATTCAACAATAACCTCAAATTTTAAAAAGCCAAAAAGGTTCAACAAAATAAAAATTGATAACACCAACAAATTCAACAACAACCTCAATATTGAAAATCACCAACAAATTCAACAACACCCTCAACTTTCAAAAACTCCAGCAAATTCAACAACAACCTCAACAATGAAAAACACCAAAAAATTCAACAACAACCTCAACATTCAAAAACACCATCAAATTTAACTAAAACCACAACAATTAAAAATACCGGAAAATTCAACAACAACCTCAACATTGAAAAACACCAACAAATTCCACAACCTCAACATTGAAAAACAGCAACAAATTCAACAACAAACTCAACATTTAAAAACTCCAACAAATTCAACAACAACCTCAACAATGAAATACACCAAATAATTTAACCACAACCTCAACATTCAAAAACACCAACAAATTCAACAAAAACATCAACAGGATAAACACCAAAAAATTCAACAACAACCTCAACTTTGAAAACACCAACAAATTCAACAACAACCTCAGCAAGGATAAATATCAAAAAATTCAACAACAACAACCTCAACAATGATAAACTCAAAAAAATTCAACAACAACCTCAACAATGAAAAGCAGTGAAATAATCAATAAAAACCTCAACATTTAAAATCTCCAACAATTTCAACAACTACCGCAACAATTAAAATCCACAAAAAATTCAACAACAAACTCAACATTGATAATCAGCATCAAATTCACCTAAAATATCAACAATGATAAACATCAATAAATTCAAAATCAACCATAACATTCCAAAACAATAACAAATTCAACAAAAACCTCAGCAATGAAAACACCAAAAATTCAACAACAACCGCACCTTTGAATAACACCAAAAAATTCAACAACATCAATACTGAAAATCACCAACAAATTCATCAACAACCTCAACAATGAAAAACAGCAAAAAATTCAATAACAGCCTCAACATGTAAAAACTCCAACAATTTCAACAACAACCTCAAGAATGAAAAACACCAAAATATTGAACAACAAACTTAACATTGAAAATCACCAACAAATTCAACAACAACCTCAACAATGAATAACATCAAAAAATTCAACAACAACCTCAACATTCAAAAAAAACAAGTTCAACGAAAATCTCAAAAATGACAAACATCAAAAAATTCAACATCAACCTGAACATTCCAAAACACCAACAAATACAACAAAAACCTCAACAATGAAAACACCAAAATATTCAACAACAACCACAACTTTGAAAAACACCAACAAATTCAACAAACTCAATATCGAAAATCACCAACAAATTCATCAACAACCTCAACAATGAAAAAGAGCAAAAAATTCAACAACAACGACCTCAACAATGAAAAACGACAAAAAATTCAACAACAACCTCAACATTCAAAAACACCAACAAATTCAACAACAACCTCAACATTCAAAAACACCAACAAATTCAACAACAACCTCAACAATGAAAAACACGAAAAAATTCAACAACAACCTCAACATTCAAAAACACCAACAAATTCAACAAAAACCTCAACAATTAAAAACATCAAAAAATTCAACAACAACGTCAACTTTGATAAATACCAACAAATTCAACAACCTCAACATTGAAAAACACCAACAAATTCAACAACAAACGCAGCTTTGAAAAGCACCAAAAATTCAACAACAAACTCAACATTGAAAATCACCAACAAATTCAACAACAACCTCAACTTTGAAAAACAACAACAAATTCAAAAACCTCAACATGGAAAAACACCAACAAATTGAACAACAACCTCAACAATGAAAAACACCAACAAATTCAACAAAAACCTCAACAAAGAAAAACACCAAAAAATTCATCAACAAACTCAACATTCAAAAACAACAACAAATTCAACAGAATCCTCAACAATGAAAAACACCAAAAAATTCAACAACAACCTCAACATTGAAAATCACCAACAAATTCAACAACAACCTCAACAATGGATAACACCAATACATTCAACAACCTCAACATTGAAAATCACCAAACAATTCAACAATAACCTCAACAATGAGAAACACCAACAAATTCAACAACAACCTCAACTTTGAAAAACACCAAAAAATTCAACAACCTCAACATTGAGAAACAGCAACAAATTGAACTGGAACCTCAACTTTGAAAAATACAAAAAGTTTCAAATAAAAACATTGAATACACCAATAAATTCAACAACAACCTCAACATTGAAAAACGACAAAAAATTCAACAACAAGCTCAACTTTGAAAAAAACCAACAACAAATTCAACAACCTCAACATTGAAAAACACCAACAAATTCAGGAACAACCTCAATATTGAAAATCACCGACAAATTCAACAACAACCTCAGCATTGAAAATCACCAGCAAATTCAACAACCTCAACATTGAAAAACAGCAACAAATTCAACAATAACCTCAAATTTTAAAAAGCCAAAAAGGTTCAACAAAATAAAAATTGATAACACCAACAAATTCAACAACAACCTCAATATTGAAAATCACCAACAAATTCAACAACACCCTCAACTTTCAAAAACTCCAGAAAATTCAACAACAACCTCAACAATGAAAAACACCAAAAAATTCAACAACAACCTCAACATTCAAAAACACCATCAAATTTAACTAAAACCACAACAATTAAAAACACCGGAAAATTCAACAAAAACCTCAACAATGAAAAACACCAAAAAATTCAACAGCAACCTCAACTTTGAAAAACACCAACAACTTCAACAACCTTAACTTTGAAAAAGACCAACAACTTCAACAACCTCAAAATTGAGAAACAGCAACAAATTCAACTGCAACCACAACTTTGAAAAATACAAAAAGATTCAAATAAAAACATTGAATACACCAATAAATTCAACAACAACCTCAACATTGAAAATCACCAACAAATTCAACAAAAACCTCAAGAATGAAAGACACCAAAAATATTCATCAACAACCTCAACATTCAAAAACACCAAAAAATTCAACAAAAACCTCAACAATGAAAAACACCAAAAAATTCAACAACAACCTCAAAATTGAAAAACGCCAACAACTTCAACAACCTCAACATTGAAAAATACCAACAAATTCATCTGGAACCTCAACTTTGAAAAATACAAAATGATTCAAAAAAAAACATTGAATACACCAATAAATTCAACAACATCCTCAATATTGAAAATCACCAAAAAATTCAACAACAACCTCAACTTTAAAAAACACCAACAAATTCAAAAACCTCAACATGGAAAAATACCAACAAATTCAACGACAACCACAATATTGAAAATCACCAACAAATTCAACAAAAACCTCAACAATGAAAAACATCAAAAAATTCAACAACAACAGCCACAACAATGAAAAACACCATAAAATTCAACAACAACCTCAACATGCGAAAACACCAAATAATTCAACAAAAACCTCAACAATGAAAATCATCAAAAAATTCAACAACAATCTCAACTTTGAAAAACACCAACAACTTCAACAACCTCAACATTGAGAAACAGCAACAAATTCAACTGCAAACTCAACTTTGAAAAATAGAAAAACTATCAAAAAAAAACCATTGATAACACCAATAAATTCAACAACCTCAACATTGAAAGTCACCATCAAATTCAACAACAACCTCAGCAATGAATAACATCAAAAAATTCAACATTCAAAAACACCAAAAAAATTCATCAAAAACCTCAACAATGAAAAACACCAAAAAATTCAACAACAACCTCAACTTTGAAAAACACCAACAACTTCAACAACCTGAACTTTGAAAAAGACCAACAACTTCAACAACCTCAAAATTGAGAAACAGCAACAAATTCAACTGCAACCACAACTTTGAAAAATACAAAAAGATTCAAATAAAAACATTGAATACACCAATAAATTCAACAAAAACCTCAAGAATGAAAGACACCAAAAATATTCATCAACAACCTCAACATTCAAAATCACCAAAGAATTCAACAAAAACCTCAACAATGAAAAACAACAAAAAATTCAACAACAACCTCAAAATTGAAAAACACCAACAACTTCAACAACCTCAGCATTGAAAAACACCAACAAATTCAACTGGAACCTCAACTTTGAAAAATACAAAATGATTCAAAAAAAAACATTGAATACACCAATAAATTCAACAACATCCTCAATATTGAAAATCACCAAAAAATTCAACAACAACCTCAACTTTAAAAAACACCAACAAATTCAAAAACCTCAACATGGAAAAATACCAACAAATTCAACGACAACCATAATATTGAAAATCACCAACAAATTCAACAACAACCTAAACTAAGAAAAACACCAACAAATTCAACAAAAACCTAAACAATGAAAAACACCAAACAATTCAACAACAACCTCAATTTGAAAAACACCAACAGATTTAACAACCTCAACATGCAAATACACCAACAAATTCAACAACAAACGCAGCTCTGAAAAACACCAACAAATTCAACAACCTCAACATTGAAAAACATAAACAAATTCAACAACAACCTCAACTTTTAAAAATACAAAAAGGTTCAACAGAATAAAAATTCATAACACCAACAAATTCAACAACAACCTCAAAATTGAAAATCAACAACAAATTTAACAACAACCTCAACAATGAAAGACATCAAAAATTCAACAACAACAGCCACAACAATGAAAAGCACCATAAAATTCAACAACAACCTCAACATTCAAAAACACCAACAAATTCAACAACAACCTCAACAATGAAAAACACGAAAAAATTCAACAACAACCTCAACATTCAAAAACACCAACAAATTCAACAAAAACCTCAACAATTAAAAACATCAAAAAATTCAACAACAACGTCAACTTTGATAAATACCAACAAATTCAACAACCTCAACATTGAAAAACACCAACAAATTCAACAACAAACGCAGCTTTGAAAAGCACCAAAAATTCAACAACAAACTCAACATTGAAAATCACCAACAAATTCAACAACAACCTCAACTTTGAAAAACAACAACAAATTCAAAAACCTCAACATGGAAAAACACCAACAAATTGAACAACAACCTCAACAATGAAAAACACCAACAAATTCAACAAAAACCTCAACAAAGAAAAACACCAAAAAATTCATCAACAAACTCAACATTCAAAAACAACAACAAATTCAACAGAATCCTCAACAATGGATAACACCAATAAATTCAACAACCTCAACATTGAAAATCACCAAACAATTCAACAATAACCTCAACAATGAAAAACACCAACAAATTCAACAACAACCTCAACTTTGAAAAACACCAAAAAATTCAACAACCTCAACATTGAGAAACAGCAACAAATTGAACTGGAACCTCAACTTTGAAAAATACAAAAAGTTTCAAATAAAAACATTGAATACACCAATAAATTCAACAACAACCTCAACATTGAAAAACGACAAAAAATTCAACAACAAGCTCAACTTTGAAAAAAACCAACAACAAATTCAACAACCTCAACATTGAAAAACACCAACAAATTCAGGAACAACCTCAATATCGAAAATCACCGACAAATTCAACAACAACCTCAGCATTGAAAATCACCAGCAAATTCAACAACCTCAACATTGAAAAACAGCAACAAATTCAACAATAACCTCAAATTTTAAAAAGCCAAAAAGGTTCAACAAAATAAAAATTGATAACACCAACAAATTCAACAACAACCTCAATATTGAAAATCACCAACAAATTCAACAACACCCTCAACTTTCAAAAACTCCAGCAAATTCAACAACAACCTCAACAATGAAAAACACCAAAAAATTCAACAACAACCTCAACATTCAAAAACACCATCAAATTTAACTAAAACCACAACAATTAAAAACACCGGAAAATTCAACAACAACCTCAACATTGAAAAACACCAACAAATTCCACAACCTCAACATTGAAAAACAGCAACAAATTCAACAACAAACTCAACATTTAAAAACTCCAACAAATTCAACAACAACCTCAACAATGAAATACACCAAATAATTTAACCACAACCTCAACATTCAAAAACACCAACAAATTCAACAAAAACATCAACAAGATAAACACCAAAAAATTCAACAACAACCTCAACTTTGAAAACACCAACAAATTCAACAACCTCAACATTGAGAAACAGCAACAAATTGAACTGGAACCTCAACTTTGAAAAATACAAAAAGTTTCAAATAAAAACATTGAATACACCAATAAATTCAACAACAACTTCAACATTGAAAAACGACAAAAAATTCAACAACAAGCTCAACTTTGAAAAAAACCAACAACAAATTCAACAACCTCAACATTGAAAAACACCAACAAATTCAGGAACAACCTCAATATTGAAAATCACCGACAAATTCAACAACAACCTCAGCATTGAAAATCACCAGCAAATTCAACAACCTCAACATTGAAAAACAGCAACAAATTCAACAATAACCTCAAATTTTAAAAAGCCAAAAAGGTTCAACAAAATAAAAATTGATAACACCAACAAATTCAACAACAACCTCAATATTGAAAATCACCAACAAATTCAACAACACCCTCAACTTTCAAAAACTCCAGCAAATTCAACAACAACCTCAACAATGAAAAACACCAAAAAATTCAACAACAACCTCAACATTCAAAAACACCATCAAATTTAACTAAAACCACAACAATTAAAAATACCGGAAAATTCAACAACAACCTCAACATTGAAAAACACCAACAAATTCCACAACCTCAACATTGAAAAACAGCAACAAATTCAACAACAAACTCAACATTTAAAAACTCCAACAAATTCAACAACAACCTCAACAATGAAATACACCAAATAATTTAACCACAACCTCAACATTCAAAAACACCAACAAATTCAACAAAAACATCAACAGGATAAACACCAAAAAATTCAACAACAACCTCAACTTTGAAAACACCAACAAATTCAA
This sequence comes from Cetorhinus maximus, assembly GCF_964194155.1. NCBI lineage: Eukaryota > Metazoa > Chordata > Chondrichthyes > Lamniformes > Cetorhinidae > Cetorhinus > Cetorhinus maximus. The sequence continues at coordinate 446,519 of NW_027596272.1, read as the reverse complement.
CAACAACCTCAGCAAGGATAAATATCAAAAAATTCAACAACAACAACCTCAACAATGATAAACTCAAAAAAATTCAACAACAACCTCAACAATGAAAAGCAGTGAAATAATCAATAAAAACCTCAACATTTAAAATCTCCAACAATTTCAACAACTACCGCAACAATTAAAATCCACAAAAAATTCAACAACAAACTCAACATTGATAATCAGCATCAAATTCACCTAAAATATCAACAATGATAAACATCAATAAATTCAAAATCAACCATAACATTCCAAAACAATAACAAATTCAACAAAAACCTCAGCAATGAAAACACCAAAAATTCAACAACAACCGCACCTTTGAATAACACCAAAAAATTCAACAACATCAATACTGAAAATCACCAACAAATTCATCAACAACCTCAACAATGAAAAACAGCAAAAAATTCAATAACAGCCTCAACATGTAAAAACTCCAACAATTTCAACAACAACCTCAAGAATGAAAAACACCAAAATATTGAACAACAAACTTAACATTGAAAATCACCAACAAATTCAACAACAACCTCAACAATGAATAACATCAAAAAATTCAACAACAACCTCAACATTCAAAAAAAACAAGTTCAACGAAAATCTCAAAAATGACAAACATCAAAAAATTCAACATCAACCTGAACATTCCAAAACACCAACAAATACAACAAAAACCTCAACAATGAAAACACCAAAATATTCAACAACAACCACAACTTTGAAAAACACCAACAAATTCAACAAACTCAATATCGAAAATCACCAACAAATTCATCAACAACCTCAACAATGAAAAAGAGCAAAAAATTCAACAACAACGACCTCAACAATGAAAAACGACAAAAAATTCAACAACAACCTCAACATTCAAAAACACCAACAAATTCAACAACAACCTCAACATTCAAAAACACCAACAAATTCAACAACAACCTCAACAATGAAAAACACGAAAAAATTCAACAACAACCTCAACATTCAAAAACACCAACAAATTCAACAAAAACCTCAACAATTAAAAACATCAAAAAATTCAACAACAACGTCAACTTTGATAAATACCAACAAATTCAACAACCTCAACATTGAAAAACACCAACAAATTCAACAACAAACGCAGCTTTGAAAAGCACCAAAAATTCAACAACAAACTCAACATTGAAAATCACCAACAAATTCAACAACAACCTCAACTTTGAAAAACAACAACAAATTCAAAAACCTCAACATGGAAAAACACCAACAAATTGAACAACAACCTCAACAATGAAAAACACCAACAAATTCAACAAAAACCTCAACAAAGAAAAACACCAAAAAATTCATCAACAAACTCAACATTCAAAAACAACAACAAATTCAACAGAATCCTCAACAATGAAAAACACCAAAAAATTCAACAACAACCTCAACATTGAAAATCACCAACAAATTCAACAACAACCTCAACAATGGATAACACCAATACATTCAACAACCTCAACATTGAAAATCACCAAACAATTCAACAATAACCTCAACAATGAGAAACACCAACAAATTCAACAACAACCTCAACTTTGAAAAACACCAAAAAATTCAACAACCTCAACATTGAGAAACAGCAACAAATTGAACTGGAACCTCAACTTTGAAAAATACAAAAAGTTTCAAATAAAAACATTGAATACACCAATAAATTCAACAACAACCTCAACATTGAAAAACGACAAAAAATTCAACAACAAGCTCAACTTTGAAAAAAACCAACAACAAATTCAACAACCTCAACATTGAAAAACACCAACAAATTCAGGAACAACCTCAATATTGAAAATCACCGACAAATTCAACAACAACCTCAGCATTGAAAATCACCAGCAAATTCAACAACCTCAACATTGAAAAACAGCAACAAATTCAACAATAACCTCAAATTTTAAAAAGCCAAAAAGGTTCAACAAAATAAAAATTGATAACACCAACAAATTCAACAACAACCTCAATATTGAAAATCACCAACAAATTCAACAACACCCTCAACTTTCAAAAACTCCAGAAAATTCAACAACAACCTCAACAATGAAAAACACCAAAAAATTCAACAACAACCTCAACATTCAAAAACACCATCAAATTTAACTAAAACCACAACAATTAAAAACACCGGAAAATTCAACAAAAACCTCAACAATGAAAAACACCAAAAAATTCAACAACAACCTCAACTTTGAAAAACACCAACAACTTCAACAACCTTAACTTTGAAAAAGACCAACAACTTCAACAACCTCAAAATTGAGAAACAGCAACAAATTCAACTGCAACCACAACTTTGAAAAATACAAAAAGATTCAAATAAAAACATTGAATACACCAATAAATTCAACAACAACCTCAACATTGAAAATCACCAACAAATTCAACAAAAACCTCAAGAATGAAAGACACCAAAAATATTCATCAACAACCTCAACATTCAAAAACACCAAAAAATTCAACAAAAACCTCAACAATGAAAAACACCAAAAAATTCAACAACAACCTCAAAATTGAAAAACGCCAACAACTTCAACAACCTCAACATTGAAAAATACCAACAAATTCATCTGGAACCTCAACTTTGAAAAATACAAAATGATTCAAAAAAAAACATTGAATACACCAATAAATTCAACAACATCCTCAATATTGAAAATCACCAAAAAATTCAACAACAACCTCAACTTTAAAAAACACCAACAAATTCAAAAACCTCAACATGGAAAAATACCAACAAATTCAACGACAACCACAATATTGAAAATCACCAACAAATTCAACAAAAACCTCAACAATGAAAAACATCAAAAAATTCAACAACAACAGCCACAACAATGAAAAACACCATAAAATTCAACAACAACCTCAACATGCGAAAACACCAAATAATTCAACAAAAACCTCAACAATGAAAATCATCAAAAAATTCAACAACAATCTCAACTTTGAAAAACACCAACAACTTCAACAACCTCAACATTGAGAAACAGCAACAAATTCAACTGCAAACTCAACTTTGAAAAATAGAAAAACTATCAAAAAAAAACCATTGATAACACCAATAAATTCAACAACCTCAACATTGAAAGTCACCATCAAATTCAACAACAACCTCAGCAATGAATAACATCAAAAAATTCAACATTCAAAAACACCAAAAAAATTCATCAAAAACCTCAACAATGAAAAACACCAAAAAATTCAACAACAACCTCAACTTTGAAAAACACCAACAACTTCAACAACCTGAACTTTGAAAAAGACCAACAACTTCAACAACCTCAAAATTGAGAAACAGCAACAAATTCAACTGCAACCACAACTTTGAAAAATACAAAAAGATTCAAATAAAAACATTGAATACACCAATAAATTCAACAAAAACCTCAAGAATGAAAGACACCAAAAATATTCATCAACAACCTCAACATTCAAAATCACCAAAGAATTCAACAAAAACCTCAACAATGAAAAACAACAAAAAATTCAACAACAACCTCAAAATTGAAAAACACCAACAACTTCAACAACCTCAGCATTGAAAAACACCAACAAATTCAACTGGAACCTCAACTTTGAAAAATACAAAATGATTCAAAAAAAAACATTGAATACACCAATAAATTCAACAACATCCTCAATATTGAAAATCACCAAAAAATTCAACAACAACCTCAACTTTAAAAAACACCAACAAATTCAAAAACCTCAACATGGAAAAATACCAACAAATTCAACGACAACCATAATATTGAAAATCACCAACAAATTCAACAACAACCTAAACTAAGAAAAACACCAACAAATTCAACAAAAACCTAAACAATGAAAAACACCAAACAATTCAACAACAACCTCAATTTGAAAAACACCAACAGATTTAACAACCTCAACATGCAAATACACCAACAAATTCAACAACAAACGCAGCTCTGAAAAACACCAACAAATTCAACAACCTCAACATTGAAAAACATAAACAAATTCAACAACAACCTCAACTTTTAAAAATACAAAAAGGTTCAACAGAATAAAAATTCATAACACCAACAAATTCAACAACAACCTCAAAATTGAAAATCAACAACAAATTTAACAACAACCTCAACAATGAAAGACATCAAAAATTCAACAACAACAGCCACAACAATGAAAAGCACCATAAAATTCAACAACAACCTCAACATTCAAAAACACCAACAAATTCAACAACAACCTCAACAATGAAAAACACGAAAAAATTCAACAACAACCTCAACATTCAAAAACACCAACAAATTCAACAAAAACCTCAACAATTAAAAACATCAAAAAATTCAACAACAACGTCAACTTTGATAAATACCAACAAATTCAACAACCTCAACATTGAAAAACACCAACAAATTCAACAACAAACGCAGCTTTGAAAAGCACCAAAAATTCAACAACAAACTCAACATTGAAAATCACCAACAAATTCAACAACAACCTCAACTTTGAAAAACAACAACAAATTCAAAAACCTCAACATGGAAAAACACCAACAAATTGAACAACAACCTCAACAATGAAAAACACCAACAAATTCAACAAAAACCTCAACAAAGAAAAACACCAAAAAATTCATCAACAAACTCAACATTCAAAAACAACAACAAATTCAACAGAATCCTCAACAATGGATAACACCAATAAATTCAACAACCTCAACATTGAAAATCACCAAACAATTCAACAATAACCTCAACAATGAAAAACACCAACAAATTCAACAACAACCTCAACTTTGAAAAACACCAAAAAATTCAACAACCTCAACATTGAGAAACAGCAACAAATTGAACTGGAACCTCAACTTTGAAAAATACAAAAAGTTTCAAATAAAAACATTGAATACACCAATAAATTCAACAACAACCTCAACATTGAAAAACGACAAAAAATTCAACAACAAGCTCAACTTTGAAAAAAACCAACAACAAATTCAACAACCTCAACATTGAAAAACACCAACAAATTCAGGAACAACCTCAATATTGAAAATCACCGACAAATTCAACAACAACCTCAGCATTGAAAATCACCAGCAAATTCAACAACCTCAACATTGAAAAACAGCAACAAATTCAACAATAACCTCAAATTTTAAAAAGCCAAAAAGGTTCAACAAAATAAAAATTGATAACACCAACAAATTCAACAACAACCTCAATATTGAAAATCACCAACAAATTCAACAACACCCTCAACTTTCAAAAACTCCAGCAAATTCAACAACAACCTCAACCATGAAAAACACCAAAAAATTCAACAACAACCTCAACATTCAAAAACACCATCAAATTTAACTAAAACCACAACAATTAAAAACACCGGAAAATTCAACAACAACCTCAACATTGAAAAACACCAACAAATTCCACAACCTCAACATTGAAAAACAGCAACAAATTCAACAACAAACTCAACATTTAAAAACTCCAACAAATTCAACAACAACCTCAACAATGAAATACACCAAATAATTTAACCACAACCTCAACATTCAAAAACACCAACAAATTCAACAAAAACATCAACAAGATAAACACCAAAAAATTCAACAACAACCTCAACTTTGAAAACACCAACAAATTCAACAACCTCAACATTGAGAAACAGCAACAAATTGAACTGGAACCTCAACTTTGAAAAATACAAAAAGTTTCAAATAAAAACATTGAATACACCAATAAATTCAACAACAACTTCAACATTGAAAAACGACAAAAAATTCAACAACAAGCTCAACTTTGAAAAAAACCAACAACAAATTCAACAACCTCAACATTGAAAAACACCAACAAATTCAGGAACAACCTCAATATTGAAAATCACCGACAAATTCAACAACAACCTCAGCATTGAAAATCACCAGCAAATTCAACAACCTCAACATTGAAAAACAGCAACAAATTCAACAATAACCTCAAATTTTAAAAAGCCAAAAAGGTTCAACAAAATAAAAATTGATAACACCAACAAATTCAACAACAACCTCAATATTGAAAATCACCAACAAATTCAACAACACCCTCAACTTTCAAAAACTCCAGCAAATTCAACAACAACCTCAACAATGAAAAACACCAAAAAATTCAACAACAACCTCAACATTCAAAAACACCATCAAATTTAACTAAAACCACAACAATTAAAAATACCGGAAAATTCAACAACAACCTCAACATTGAAAAACACCAACAAATTCCACAACCTCAACATTGAAAAACAGCAACAAATTCAACAACAAACTCAACATTTAAAAACTCCAACAAATTCAACAACAACCTCAACAATGAAATACACCAAATAATTTAACCACAACCTCAACATTCAAAAACACCAACAAATTCAACAAAAACATCAACAGGATAAACACCAAAAAATTCAACAACAACCTCAACTTTGAAAACACCAACAAATTCAACAACAACCTCAGCAAGGATAAATATCAAAAAATTCAACAACAACAACCTCAACAATGATAAACTCAAAAAAATTCAACAACAACCTCAACAATGAAAAGCAGTGAAATAATCAATAAAAACCTCAACATTTAAAATCTCCAACAATTTCAACAACTACCGCAACAATTAAAATCCACAAAAAATTCAACAACAAACTCAACATTGATAATCAGCATCAAATTCACCTAAAATATCAACAATGATAAACATCAATAAATTCAAAATCAACCATAACATTCCAAAACAATAACAAATTCAACAAAAACCTCAGCAATGAAAACACCAAAAATTCAACAACAACCGCACCTTTGAATAACACCAAAAAATTCAACAACATCAATACTGAAAATCACCAACAAATTCATCAACAACCTCAACAATGAAAAACAGCAAAAAATTCAATAACAGCCTCAACATGTAAAAACTCCAACAATTTCAACAACAACCTCAAGAATGAAAAACACCAAAATATTGAACAACAAACTTAACATTGAAAATCACCAACAAATTCAACAACAACCTCAACAATGAATAACATCAAAAAATTCAACAACAACCTCAACATTCAAAAAAAACAAGTTCAACGAAAATCTCAAAAATGACAAACATCAAAAAATTCAACATCAACCTGAACATTCCAAAACACCAACAAATACAACAAAAACCTCAACAATGAAAACACCAAAATATTCAACAACAACCACAACTTTGAAAAACACCAACAAATTCAACAAACTCAATATCGAAAATCACCAACAAATTCATCAACAACCTCAACAATGAAAAAGAGCAAAAAATTCAACAACAACGACCTCAACAATGAAAAACATCAAAAAATTCAACAACAACATTGAAATACTCCAACAATTTCAACAACAACCTCAACAATGAAAAACACCTAAATATTGAACAACAAACTCAACATTGAAAATCACCAACAAATTCAACAACAAATTCAACAATGAAAAACATCAAAAAATTCAACAGCAACCTCAACATTGAAAAACACCAACATATTCAACTGGAACCTCAACTTTGAAAAATACAAAATGATTCAAAAAAAAACATTGAATACACCAATATATTCAACAACATCCTCAATATTGAAAATCACCAAAAAATTCAACAACAACCTCAACTTTAAAAAACACCAACAAATTCAAAAGCCTCAACATGGAAAAATACCAACAAATTCAACGACAACCATAATATTGAAAATCACCAACAAATTCAACAACAACCTCAACATTCAAAAACACCAACAAATTCAACAACAACCTCAACAATGAAAAACACGAAAAAATTCATCAACAACCTCAACATTCAAAAACACCAACAAATTCAACAAAAACCTCAACAATTAAAAACATCAAAAAATTCAACAACAACGTCAACTTTGATAAATACCAACAAATTCAACAACCTCAACATTGAAAAACACCAACAAATTCAACAACAAACGCAGCTTTGAAAAGCACCAAAAATTCAACAAGAAACTCAACTTTGAAAATCACCAACAAATTCAACAACAACCTCAACTTTGAAAAACAACAACAAATTCAAAAACCTCAACATGGAAAAACACCAACAAATTGAACAACAACCTCAACAATGAAAAACACCAACAAATTCAACAAAAACCTCAACAAAGAAAAACACCAAAAAATTCATCAACAAACTCAACATTCAAAAACAACAACAAATTCAACAGAATCCTCAACAATGAAAAACACCAAAAAATTCAACAACAACCTCAACATTGAAAATCACCAACAAATTCAACAACAACCTCAACAATGGATAACACCAATACATTCAACAACCTCAACATTGAAAATCACCAAACAATTCAACAATAACCTCAACAATGAGAAACACCAACAAATTCAACAACAACCTCAACTTTGAAAAACACCAAAAAATTCAACAACCTCAACATTGAGAAACAGCAACAAATTGAACTGGAACCTCAACTTTGAAAAATACAAAAAGTTTCAAATAAAAACATTGAATACACCAATAAATTCAACAACAACCTCAACATTGAAAAACGACAAAAAATTCAACAACAAGCTCAACTTTGAAAAAAACCAACAACAAATTCAACAACCTCAACATTGAAAAACACCAACAAATTCAGGAACAACCTCAATATTGAAAATCACCGACAAATTCAACAACAACCTCAGCATTGAAAATCACCAGCAAATTCAACAACCTCAACATTGAAAAACAGCAACAAATTCAACAATAACCTCAAATTTTAAAAAGCCAAAAAGGTTCAACAAAATAAAAATTGATAACACCAACAAATTCAACAACAACCTCAATATTGAAAATCACCAACAAATTCAACAACACCCTCAACTTTCAAAAACTCCAGCAAATTCAACAACAACCTCAACAATGAAAAACACCAAAAAATTCAACAACAACCTCAACATTCAAAAACACCATCAAATTTAACTAAAACCACAACAATTAAAAACACCGGAAAATTCAACAACAACCTCAACATTGAAAAACACCAACAAATTCCACAACCTCAACATTGAAAAACAGCAACAAATTCAACAACAAACTCAACATTTAAAAACTCCAACAAATTCAACAACAACCTCAACAATGAAATACACCAAATAAGTTAACCACAACCTCAACATTCAAAAACACCAACAAATTCAACAAAAACATCAACAATGATAAACAGCAAAAAATTCAACAACAACCTCAACTTTGAAAAACACCAACAAATTCAACAACAACCTCAGCAAGGATAAATATCAAAAAATTCAACAACAACAACCTCAACAATGATAAACACAAAAAAATTCAACAACAACCTCAACAATGATAAGCAGTGAAATAATCAATAAAAACCTCAACATTTAAAATCTCCAACAATTTCAACAACTACCGCAACAATTAAAATCCACAAAAAATTCAACAACAAACTCAACATTGATAATCAGCATCAAATTCACCAAAAATATCAACAATGATAAACATCAATAAATTCAAAATCAACCACAACATTCCAAAACAATAACAAATTCAACAAAAACCTCAGCAATGAAATCACCAAAAATTCAACAACAACCGCACCTTTGAATAACACCAACAAATTCAACAACGTCAATACTGAAAATCAGCAACAAATTCATCAACAACCTCAACAATGAAAAACAGCAAAAAATTCAATAACAGCCTCAACATGTAAAAACTCCAACAATTTCAACAACAACCTCAAGAATGAAAAACACCAAAATATTCAACAACAAACTTAACATTGAAAATCACCAACAAATTCAACAACAACCTCAACAATGAATAACATCAAAAAATTCAACAACAACCTCAACATTCAAAAAAAACAAGTTCAACGAAAATCTCAACAATGAAAAACATCAATAAATTCAACATCAACCTGAACATTCCAAAACACCAACAAATACAACAAAAACCTCAACAATGAAAACACCAAAATATTCAACAACATCCACAACTTTGAAAAACACCAACAAATTCAACAAACTCAATATCGAAAATCACCAACAAATTCATCAACAACCTCAACAATGAAAAAGAGCAAAAAATTCAACAACAACGACCTCAACAATGAAAAACATCAAAAAATTCAACAACAACATTGAAATACTCCAACAATTTCAACAACAACCTCAAAAATGAAAAACACCTAAATATTGAACAACAAACTCAACATTGAAAATCACCAACAAAATCAACAACAAATTCAACAATGAAAAACATCAAAAAATTCAACAACAACCTCAACATTCAAAAACAACAACAAATTCAACATAAACCTCAACAATGAAAAACACCAATAAATTCAACAACAACCTCAACTATCAAAAACACCAACAAATTCAACAAACTCAACATTGAAAATCACCAACAAATTCAACAACAACCTCAGCAATGAAAAACATCAAAAAATTCAACAACAACCTCAACAATGAAAAACACCAACAAATTCAACAACTACCGCAACAATGAAAAACACGAAAAAATTCAACAACAACCTCAACAATGAAAAACACCAAAAAATTCAACAACAAACTCAACATTGAAAATCATCAACAAATTCAACATCAAACTCAACAATGAAAAAGATCATAAAATTCAACAACAACCTCAACATTCAAAAACAACAACAAATTCAACAAAAAAACTCAACGACGAAAAACACCAAAAAATTCAACGACCTCAACATTGAGAAACAGCAACAAATTCAGCTGCAACCTCAACTTTGAAAAATACAAAAAGATTCAAAAATAAACATTGAATGCACCAATAATTCCAACAACAACCTCAATATTGAAAATCACCAAAAAATTCAACAACAAACTCAACATTGAAAAACATCAAAATATTCAACAACAACCTAATATTTGAATAACACCAACAAATTCAAAAACCTCAAAATGGAAAAACACCAACAAATTCAACTACAACCACAATATTGAAAATCACCAACAAATTCAACAACAACCTCTTTAATGAATAACACCAACAAATTCAACAAAAACCTCAACAATGAAAAACACCATAAAATTCAACAACCACCTCAACATTGAAAAACTCCAAAAATTTCAACAACAACCTCAACAATTAAAAACACCAAAATATTGAACAACAAAGTCAACATTGAAAATTTCCAACAAATTCAACAACAACCTCAACAATGAAAAACATCAAAAAATTCAACAAAAACTTCAGCATTCAAAAACTACAACAAATTCAACATAAACCTCAACAATGAAAAACAACAATAAATTCAACAACAACCTCAACTTTCAAAAACTTCAACAAATTCAACAACCTCAAGATTGTAAAACTCCAACAAATTCAACAACAACCTCAACAATGAAAATCACCAAATATTTCAACGACAACCTCAACATTCAAAAACACCAACAAATTCAACAAAATCCTCAACAATTAAAAACACGAAAAAATTCAACAACAACATCAACTTTAATAAACATCAACAAATTCAACAACGTCAACATTGAAAAACACCAACAAATTCAACTGCAACCTCAATTTTGAAAAATACAAAAAAGATAAAAAAAAAAACCATTGATAACACCAAGAAATGCAACAACCTTGAAAATCACCAACAAATTCAACAAAAACCTCAGCAATGAAAAACATCAAAAAATTCAACAACAGCCTCAACAATGAGAAACACCAGCAAATTCAACAAGTACCGCAACAATGAAAAAAACCAAAAAATTCAACAACAACCAAAACAATGAAAAACACCAAAAAATTCAACAACAAACTCAACATTGAAAATCATCAACAAAATCAACATCAACCTCAACAATGAAAAACATCAAAAAATTCAACAACAACCTCAACGTTCAAAAACAACAACAAATTCAACAAAAACCTCAACAATTAAAAACACGAAAAAATTCAACAACAATATCAACTTTAATAAACATCAACAAATTCAACAACATCAACATTGAAAAACACCAACAAATTCAACTGCAACCTCAACTTTGAAAAATACAAAAAAGATCAAAAAAAACCATTGATAACACCAAGAAATGCAACAACCTTGAAAATCACCAACAAATTCAACAACAACCTCAGCAATGAAAAACATCAAAAAATTCAACAACAGCCTCAACAATGAGAAACACGAACAAATTCAACAAGTACCGCAACAATGAAAAAAAACAAAAAATTCAGCAACAACCACAACAATGAAAAACACCAAAAAATTCAACAACAAACTCAACATTGAAAATCATCAACAAAATCAACATCAACCTCAACAATGAAAAACATCAAAAAATTCAACAACAACCTCAACATTCAAAAATACCAACAATTTCAACAACAACCTGAGCAATGAAAAACATCAAAAAATTCAACATCAACCTGAACATTCCAAAACACCAACAAATACAACAAAAACCTCAACAATGAAAACACCAAAAAATTCAACAACAACCACAACTTTGAAAAACACCAACAAATTCATCAACAACCTCAACAATGAAAAACACCAAAAAATTCAACAACAACGACCACAACAATGAAAAACACCATAAAATTCAACAACAACCACAACATTGAAAATCTCCAACAATTTCAAAAATAACCTCAACAATTAAAAACACCAAAATATTGAACAACAATCTCAACATTGAAATTCAACAACAAATTCAACAACAACCTCAACAATGAAAAACATCAAAAAATTGAACAACAACTTCAACATTCAAAAACTACAACAAATTCTACATAAACCTCAACAATGAAAAACAACAATAAATTCAACAACAACCTCAACTTTGAAAATCACCAACAAATTCAACAACAACCTCAGCAATGATAAATATCAAAAAATTCAACAACAACAACCGCAACAATGATAAACACCAAAAATTCAACAAGAACCTCAACAATGAAAAGCAGCGAAATAATCAATAAAAACCTCAACATTTAAAAACTCCAACAATTTCAACAACTACCGCAACAATGAAAATCCCCAAAGAATTCAACAACAAACTCAACATTGAAAATCAGCATCAAATTCAACAAAAATATCAACAATGATAAACATCAATAAATTCAAAATCAACCACAACATTCCAAAACAATAACAAATTCAACAAAAACCTCAGCAATGAAAACACCAAAAAATTCAACAACAACCACAACATTGGATAACACCAACAAATTCAACAACCTCAATATTGAAAATCACCAAAAAATTCAACAACAACCTCAACATTGAAAAACACCAAAATATTCAACAACAACCTCAACTTTGAAAAACACCAACAAATTCAAAATCCTCAACAATGATAAACACCAAAAAATTCAACATCAACCTCAACAATGAAAAACACCAACAAATTCAACAAGTACCGCAAAAATGAAAAACACCAAAAAAATTCAACATCAACCTCAATATTGAAAATCACCAAAAAATTCAACAACAACCTCAACATTGAAAAACACCAAAATATTCAACAACAACCTCAACTTTGAAAAACACCAACAAATTCAAAATCCTCAACAATGATAAACAACAAAAAATTCAATAACAACCTCAACTTTGAAAAACACCAACAAATTCAACAACAACCTCAGCAAGGATAAATATCAAAAAATTCAACAACAACAGCCTCAACAATGATAAACACCAAAAAATTCAACAACAACCTCAACAATAAAAAGCAGCGAAATAATCAATAAAAAAACTCAACATTTAAAAACTCCAACAATTTCAACAACTACCGCAACAATGAAAATCCCCAAAGAATTCAACAACAAACTCAACATTGAAAATCAGCATTAAATTCAACATAATATCAACAATGATAAACATCAATAAATTCGAAATCAACCACAACATTTCAAAACAATAACAAATTCAACAAAAATCTCAACAATGAAAAACATCAAAAAATTCAACATCAACCTGAACATTCCAAAACACCAACAAATACAACAAAAACCTCAACAATGAAAACACCAAAAAATTCAACAACAACCACAACTTTGAAAAACACCAACAAATTCAACAAACTCAATATTGAAAGTCACCAACAAATTCATCAACAACCTCAACAATGAAAAACCGCAAAAAATTCAACAACAACGACCTCAACAATGAAAAACACCATAAAATTCATCAACAACCTCAACATTGATAAACTCCAAAATTTTCAACAACAACCTCAACAATTAAAAACACCAAAATATTGAACAACAAAGTCAATATTGAAAATCACCAACAAATTCAACAACAACCTCAACAATGAAAAACATCAAAAAATTCAACAACAACTTCAACATTCAAAAACTACAACAAATTCAACAACCTCAAGATTGAAAAACTCCAACAAATTCAAAAACAACCTCAACAATGAAAATCACCAAATATTTCAACGACAACCTCAACATTCAAAAACACCAACAAATTCAACAAAAACCTCAACAATTAAAAACACGAAAAAATTCAACAACAACATCAACTCTGAGAAACATCAACAAATTCAACAACCTCAACATTGAAAAACACCAACAAATTCAACAACAACGTCAACATTGAAAAACCCCAACCAATTCAATAACAACCTCAACAATGAAAAACACCAAAAAATTCAACAACAACCTCAACATTCAAAAATACCAACAATTTCAACAACAACCTGAGCAATGAAAAACATCAAAAAATTCAACATCAATCTGAACATTCCAAAACACCAACAAATTCAACAAAAACCTCAACAATGAAAACATCAAAAAATTCAACAACAACCACAACTTTGAAAAACACCAACAAATTCATCAACCACCTCAACAATGAAAAACTGCAAAAAATACAACAACAACGACATCAACAATGAAAAACACCATAAAATTCAACAACAACCTCAACATTGAAAAACTCCAACAATTTCAAAAACAACCTCAACAATTAAAAACACCAAAATATTGAACAACAAACTCAACATTGAAAATCACCAACAAATTCAACAACAACCTCAACAATGAAAAATATCAAAAAATTCAATAACAACCTCAACTTTGAAAAACACCAACAAATTCAACAACAACCTCAGCAAGGATAAATATCAATAAATTCAACGACAACAACCTCAACAATGATAAACACCAAAAAATTCAACAACAACCTCAACAACGAAAAGCAGCGAAATAATCAATAATAAACTCAACATTTAAAAACTCCAACAATTTCAACAACTACCGCAACAATTAAAATCCCCAAAGAATTCAACAACAAACTCAACATTGAAAATCAGCATCAAATTCAACAAAATATCAACAATGATAAACATCAATAAATTCGAAATCAACCACAACATTCCAAAACAATAACAAATTCAACAAAAATCTCAACAATGAAAAACATCAAAAAATTCAACATCAACCTGAACATTCCAAAACACCAACAAATACAACAAAAACCTCAACAATGAAAACACCAAAAAATTCAACAACAACCACAACTTTGAAAAACACCAACAAATTCAACAAACTCAATATTGAAAGTCACCAACAAATTCATCAACAACCTCAACAATGAAAAACAGCAAAAAATTCAACAACAACGACCTCAACAATGAAAAACACCATAAAATTCATCAACAACCTCAACATTGATAAACTCCAAAATTTTCAACAACAACCTCAACAATTAAAAACACCAAAATATTGAACAACAAAGTCAATATTGAAAATCACCAACAAATTCAACAACAACCTCAACAATGAAAAACATCAAAAAATTCAACAACAACTTCAACATTCAAAAACTACAACAAATTCATCATAAACCTCAACAATGAAAGACAACAATAAATTCAACAACAGCCTCAACTTTCAAAAACTTCAACAAATTCAACAACCTCAAGATTGAAAAACTCCAACAAATTCAAAAACAACCTCAACAATGAAAATCACCAAATATTTCAACGACAACCTCAACATTCAAAAACACCAACAAATTCAACAAAAACCTCAACAATTAAAAACACGAAAAAATTCAACAACAACATCAACTCTGAAAAACATCAACAAATTCAACAACCTCAACATTGAAAAACACCAACAAATTCAACTGCAACCTCAACTTTGAAAAATACAAAAAAGATAATAAAAAACCATTGATAACACCAATAAATGCAACAACCTTGAAAGTCACTAACAAATTCAACAACAACCTCAGCAATGAAAAACATCAAAAAATTCAACAACAACCTCAACAATGAAAAACACCAAAAAATTCAACAACAAACTCAACATTGAAAATCAATAACAAATTCAACATCAACCTCAACAATGAAAAACATCAAAAAATTCAACAACAACCTCAACATTCAAAAACAACAACAATTTCAACAAAAAAACTCAACAATGAAAAACACCAAAAAATTCAACAACAACCTCAACTTTGAAAAACAACTTTGCAAAACACCAAAAGATTCAACAACCTCAACATTGATAAACAGCAACCTCAACAATGAAAAACACCCACAAATTCAACAAGTAACGCAACAATGAAAAACACCAAATAATTAAACAACAAATTCAACAATGAAATACATCAAAAAATTCAACAACAACCTCAACATTCAAAAACAACAACAAATTCAACATAAACCTCAACAATGAAAAACACCAATAAATTCAACAACAAGCTCAACTTTCAAAAACACCAACAAATTCAACAACCTCAACATTAAAAATCACCAACAAATTCAACAACAACCTCAGCAATGAAAAACATCAAAAAATTCAACAACAACCTCAACAATGAAAAACACCAACAAATTCAACAACTACCGCAACAATGAAAAACACGAAAAAATTCAACAACAACCTCAACAATGAAAAACACCAAAAAATTCAACAACAAACTCAACATTGAAAATCATCAACAAATTCAACATCAAACTCAACAATGAAAAAGATCATAAAATTCAACAACAACCTCAACATTCAAAAACAACAACAAATTCAACAGAAAAACTCAACGACGAAAAACACCAAAAAATTCAACAGCAACCTAAACTTTGAAAAACACCAAAAAATTCAACGACCTCAACATTGAGAAACAGCAACAAATTCAACTGCAACCTCAACTTTGAAAAATACAAAAAGATTCAAAAATAAACATTGAATGCACCAATAATTCCAACAACAACCTCAATATTGAAAATCACCAAAAAATTCAACAACAAACTCAACTTTGAAAAACATCAAAATATTAAACAACAACCTAATCTTTGAAAAACACCAACAAATTCAAAAACCTCAAAATGGAAAAACACCAACAAATTCAACTACAACCACAATATTGAAAATCACCAACAAATTCAACAACAACCTCTTTAATGAAAAACACCAACAAATTCAACAAAAACCTCAACAATGAAAAACACCATAAAATTCAACAATAACCTCAACATTGAAAAACTCCAAAAATTTCAACAACAACCTCAACAATGAAAAACACCATAAAATTCAACAACAAACTCAACATTGAAAATCATCAACAAAATCAACATCAACCTCAACAATGAAAAACATCAAAAAATTCAACAACAACCTCAACATTCAAAAACAACAACAAATTCAACAAGAAACTCAACAATGAAAAACATCAAAAAATTCAACAACAACCTCAACTTTGAAAAACACCAAAAAATTCAACAACCTCAACATTGAGAAACAGCAACAAATTCAACTGCAATCTCAACTTTGAAAAATACAAAAAGATTCAAAAAAAAACATTGAATGCACCAATATTTTCAACAACAACCTCAATATTGAAAATCACCAAAAAATTCAACAACAACCCCAACATTGAAAACCACCAAAATATTCAACAACAACCTCAACTTTGAAAAACACCAACAAATTCGAAATCCTCAACATGGAAAAACACCAACAAATTCAACTACAACCTCAATATTGAAAATCACAAACAAATTCAACAACAACTTCATTGATTAAAAACACCAACAAATTCAACAAAAACCTCAACATTGAATAACAACAAAAAATTCAACAACAACCTCAACAATGAAAAACACCAACAATTTCAACATCCTCAACATTGAAAAACACCAACAAATTCAACAACAACCTCAATATTGAAAAACCCCAACCAATTCAATAACAACCTCAACAATGAAAAACACCAAAAAATTCAACAACAACCTCAACATTCAAAAATACCAACAATTTCAACAACAACCTGAGCAATGAAAAACATCAAAAAATTCAACATCAACCTGAACATTCCAAAACACCAACAAATTCAACAAAAACCTCAACAATGAAAACATCAAAAAATTCAACAACAACCACAACTTTGAAAAACACCAACAAATTCATCAACCACCTCAACAATGAAAAACTGCAAAAAATACAACAACAACGACATCAACAATGAAAAACACCATAAAATTCAACAACAACCTCAACATTGAAAAACTCCAACAATTTCAAAAACAACCTCAACAATTAAAAACACCAAAATATTGAACAACAAACTCAACATTGAAAATCACCAACACATTCAACAACAACCTCAACAATGAAAAACATCAAAAAATTCAACAACAACTTCAACATTCAAAAACTACAACAAATTCTACATAAACCTCAACAATGAAAAACAACAATAAATTCAACAACAACCTCAACTTTGAAAAACACCAACAAATTCAACAACAACCTCAGCAATGATAAATATCAAAAAATTCAACAACAACAACCTCAACAATGATAAACGCCAAAAATTTCAACAACAACCTCAACAATGAAAAGCAGCGAAATAATCAATAAAAACCTCAACATTTAAAAACTCCAACAATTTCAACAACTACCGCAACAATGAAAATTCCCAAAGAATTCAACAACAAACTCAACATTGAAAATCAGCATCAAATTCAACAAAATATCAACAATGATAAACATCAATAAATTCGAAATCAACCACAACATTCCAAAACAATAACAAATTCAACAAAAATCTCAACAATGAAAAACATCAAAAAATTCAACATCAACCTGAACATTCCAAAACACCAACAAATACAACAAAAACCTCAACAATGAAAACACCAAAAAATTCAACAACAACCACAACTTTGAAAAACACCAACAAATTCAACAAACTCAATATTGAAAGTCACCAACAAATTCATCAACAACCTCAACAATGAAAAACAGCAAAAAATTCAACAACAGCGACCTCAACAATGAAAAACACCATAAAATTCATCAACAACCTCAACATTGATAAACTCCAAAATTTTCAACAACAACCTCAACAATTAAAAACACCAAAATATTGAACAACAAAGTCAATATTGAAAATCACCAACAAATTCAACAACAACCTCAACAATGAAAAACATCAAAAAATTCAACAACAACTTCAACATTCAAAAACTACAACAAATTCATCATAAACCTCAACAATGAAAGACAACAATAAATTCAACAACAGCCTCAACTTTCAAAAACTTCAACAAATTCAACAACCTCAAGATTGAAAAACTCCAACAAATTCAAAAACAACCTCAACAATGAAAATCACCAAATATTTCAACGACAACCTCAACATTCAAAAACACCAACAAATTCAACAAAAACCTCAACAATTAAAAACACGAAAAAATTCAACAACAACATCAACTCTGAAAAACATCAACAAATTCAACAACCTCAACATTGAAAAACACCAACAAATTCAACTGCAACCTCAACTTTGAAAAATACAAAAAAGATAATAAAAAACCATTGATAACACCAATAAATGCAACAACCTTGAAAGTCACTAACAAATTCAACAACAACCTCAGCAATGAAAAACATCAAAAAATTCAACAACAACCTCAACAATGAAAAACACCAAAAAATTCAACAACAAACTCAACATTGAAAATCAATAACAAATTCAACATCAACCTCAACAATGAAAAACATCAAAAAATTCAACAACAACCTCAACATTCAAAAACAACAACAATTTCAACAAAAAAACTCAACAATGAAAAACACCAAAAAATTCAACAACAACCTCAACTTTGAAAAACAACTTTGCAAAACACCAAAAGATTCAACAACCTCAACATTGATAAACAGCAACCTCAACAATGAAAAACACCCACAAATTCAACAAGTAACGCAACAATGAAAAACACCAAATAATTAAACAACAAATTCAACAATGAAATATATCAAAAAATTCAACAACAACCTCAACATTCAAAAACAACAACAAATTCAACATAAACCTCAACAATGAAAAACACCAATAAATTCAACAACAAGCTCAACTTTCAAAAACACCAACAAATTCAACAACCTCAACATTAAAAATCACCAACAAATTCAACAACAACCTCAGCAATGAAAAACATCAAAAAATTCAACAACAACCTCAACAATGAAAAACACCAACAAATTCAACAACTACCGCAACAATGAAAAACACGAAAAAATTCAACAACAACCTCAACAATGAAAAACACCAAAAAATTCAACAACAAACTCAACATTGAAAATCATCAACAAATTCAACATCAAACTCAACAATGAAAAAGATCATAAAATTCAACAACAACCTCAACATTCAAAAACAACAACAAATTCAACAGAAAAACTCAACGACGAAAAACACCAAAAAATTCAACAGCAACCTAAACTTTGCAAAACACCAAAAAATTCAACGACCTCAACATTGAGAAACAGCAACAAATTCAACTGCAACCTCAACTTTGAAAAATACAAAAAGATTCAAAAATAAACATTGAATGCACCAATAATTCCAACAACAACCTCAATATTGAAAATCACCAAAAAATTCAACAACAAACTCAACTTTGAAAAACATCAAAATATTAAACAACAACCTAATCTTTGAAAAACACCAACAAATTCAAAAACCTCAAAATGGAAAAACACCAACAAATTCAACTACAACCACAATATTGAAAATCACCAACAAATTCAACAACAACCTCTTTAATGAAAAACACCAACAAATTCAACAAAAACCTCAACAATGAAAAACACCATAAAATTCAACAATAACCTCAACATTGAAAAACTCCAAAAATTTCAACAACAACCTCAACAATGAAAAACACCATAAAATTCAACAACAAACTCAACATTGAAAATCATCAACAAAATCAACATCAACCTCAACAATGAAAAACATCAAAAAATTCAACAACAACCTCAACATTCAAAAACAACAACAAATTCAACAAGAAACTCAACAATGAAAAACATCAAAAAATTCAACAACAACCTCAACTTTGAAAAACACCAAAAAATTCAACAACCTCAACATTGAGAAACAGCAACAAATTCAACTGCAATCTCAACTTTGAAAAATACAAAAAGATTCAAAAAAAAACATTGAATGCACCAATATTTTCAACAACAACCTCAATATTGAAAATCACCAAAAAATTCAACAACAACCCCAACATTGAAAACCACCAAAATATTCAACAACAACCTCAACTTTGAAAAACACCAACAAATTCGAAATCCTCAACATGGAAAAACACCAACAAATTCAACTACAACCTCAATATTGAAAATCACAAACAAATTCAACAACAACTTCATTGATTAAAAACACCAACAAATTCAACAAAAACCTCAACATTGAATAACAACAAAAAATTCAACAACAACCTCAACAATGAAAAACACCAACAATTTCAACATCCTCAACATTGAAAAACACCAACAAATTCAACAACAACCTCAACATTGAAAAACCCCAACCAATTCAATAACAACCTCAACAATGAAAAACACCAAAAAATTCAACAACAAGCTCAACATTCAAAAATACCAACAATTTCAACAACAACCTGAGCAATGAAAAACATCAAAAAATTCAACATCAACCTGAACATTCCAAAACACCAACAAATTCAACAAAAACCTCAACAATGAAAACATCAAAAAATTCAACAACAACCACAACTTTGAAAAACACCAACAAATTCATCAACCACCTCAACAATGAAAAACTGCAAAAAATACAACAACGACATCAACAATGAAAAACACCATAAAATTCAACAACAACCTCAACATTGAAAAACTCCAACAATTTCAAAAACAACCTCAACAATTAAAAACACCAAAATATTGAACAACAAACTCAACATTGAAAATCACCAACACATTCAACAACAACCTCAACAATGAAAAACATCAAAAAATTCAACAACAACTTCAACATTCAAAAACTACAACAAATTCTACATAAACCTCAACAATGAAAAACAACAATAAATTCAACAACAACCTCAACTTTGAAAAACACCAACAAATTCAACAACAACCTCAGCAATGATAAATATCAAAAAATTCAACAACAACAACCTCAACAATGATAAACGCCAAAAAGTTCAACAACAACCTCAACAATGAAAAGCAGCGAAATAATCAATAAAAACCTCAACATTTAAAAACTCCAACAATTTCAACAACTACCGCAACAATGAAAATTCCCAAAGAATTCAACAACAAACTCAACATTGAAAATCAGCATCAAATTCAACAAAAATATCAACAATGATAAACATCAATAAATTCAAAATCAACCACAACATTCCAAAACAATAACAAATTCAACAAAAACCTCAACAATGAAAACACCAAAAAATTCAACAACAACCACAACTTTGAATAACACCAACAAATTCAACAACCTCAATATTGAAAATCACCAACAAATTCATCAACAACCGCAACAATGAAAAACAGCAAAAAATTCAACAACAACCTCAACACGTAAAAACTCCAACAATTTCAACAACAACCTCAAGAATGAAAAACACCACAATATTCAAGAACAAACATAACATTGAAAATCACCAACAAATTCAACAACAACCACAACAATGAAAAACATCAAAAAATTCAACAACAACTTCAACATTCAAAAACTACAACAAATTCCACATAAACCTCAACAATGAAAAACAACAATAAATTCAACAACAACCTCAACTTTCAAAAACTTCAACAAATTCAACAACCTCAAGAATGAAAAACTCCAGCAAATTCAACAACAACCTCAAAAATGAAAATCACCAAATATTTCAACGACAACCTCAACATTCAAAAACACCAACAAATTCAACAAAAACCTCAACAATTAAAAACACGAAAAAATTCAACAACAACATCAACTTCGAAAAACATCAACAAATTCAACAACCTCAACATTGAAAAACACCAACAAATTCAACTGCAACCTCAACTTTGAAAAATACAAAAAAGATCAAAAAAAATCATTGATAACACCAATAAATGCAACAACCTCAACATTGAAAATCACCAACAAATTCAACAACAACCTCAGCAATGAAAAACATCAAAAATTTCAACAACAGCCTCAACAATGAAAAACACCAACAAATTCAACAAGTACCGCAACAATGAAAAACAGCAAAAAATTCAACAACAACTTCAACAATGAAAAACATCAAAAAATTCAACAACAACTTCAACATTCAAAAACTACAACAAATTCCACATAAACCTCAACAATGAAAAACAACAATAAATTCAACAACAACCTCAACTTTCAAAAACTTCAACAAATTCAACAACCTCAAGAATGAAAAACTCCAGCAAATTCAACAACAACCTCAACAATGAAAATCACCAAATATTTCAACGACAACCTCAACATTCAAAAACACCAACAAATTCAACAAAAACCTCAACAATTAAAAACACGAAAAAATTCAACAACAACATCAACTCTGAGAAACATCAACAAATTCAACAACCTCAACATTGAAAAACACCAACAAATTCAACTGCAACCTCAACTTTGAAAAATACAAAAAAGATCAAAAAAAACCATTGATAACACCAATAAATGCAACAACCTCAACAATCAAAATCACCAACAAATTCAACAACAACCTCAGCAATGAAAAACGTCAAAAAAATTCAACAACAACCTCAACAATGAAAATCACCAACAAATTCAACAACAACCTCAGCAATGAAAAACGTCAAAAAATTCAACAAGTACCGCAAAAATGAAAAACACCAAAAAAATTCAACAACAACCTCAATATTGAAAATCACCAAAAAATTCAACAACAACCTCAACATTGAAAAACACCAAAATATTCAACAACAACCTCAACTTTGAAAAACACCAACAAATTCAAAGACCTCAACAATGATAAACACCAAAAAATTCAATAACAACCTCAACTTTGAAAAACACCAACAAATTCAACAACAACCTCAGCAAGGATAAATATCAATTAATTGAACGACAACAACAACCTCAACAATGAAAAACACCAAAAAATTCAACAACAACCTCAACAACGAAAAGCAGCGAAATAATCAATAATAAACTCAACATTTAAAAACTCCAACAATTTCAACAACTACAGCAACAATTAAAATCCCCAAAGAATTCAACAACAAACTCAACATTGAAAATCAGCATCAAATTCAACAAAATATCAACAATGATAAACATCAATAAATTCGAAATCAACCACAACATTCCAAAACAATAACAAATTCAACAAAAATCTCAACAATGAAAAACATCAAAAAATTCAACATCAACCTGAACATTCCAAAACACCAACAAATACAACAAAAACCTCAACAATGAAAACACCAAAAAATTCAACAACAACCACAACTTTGAAAAACACCAACAAATTCAACAAACTCAATATTGAAAGTCACCAACAAATTCATCAACAACCTCAACAATGAAAAACAGCAAAAAATTCAACAACAACGACCTCAACAATGAAAAACACCATAAAATTCATCAACAACCTCAACATTGATAAACTCCAAAATTTTCAACAACAACCTCAACAATTAAAAACACCAAAATATTGAACAACAAAGTCAATATTGAAAATCACCAACAAATTCAACAACAACCTCAACAATGAAAAACATCAAAAAATTCAACAACAACTTCAACATTCAAAAACTACAACAAATTCATCATAAACCTCAACAATGAAAGACAACAATAAATTCAACAACAGCCTCAACTTTCAAAAACTTCAACAAATTCAACAACCTCAAGATTGAAAAACTCCAACAAATTCAAAAACAACCTCAACAATGAAAATCACCAAATATTTCAACGACAACCTCAACATTCAAAAACACCAACAAATTCAACAAAAACCTCAACAATTAAAAACACGAAAAAATTCAACAACAACATCAACTCTGAAAAACATCAACAAATTCAACAACCTCAACATTGAAAAACACCAACAAATTCAACTGCAACCTCAACTTTGAAAAATACAAAAAAGATTAAAAAAAACCATTGATAACACCAATAAATGCAACAACCTTGAAAGTCACTAACAAATTCAACAACAACCTCAGCAATGAAAAACATCAAAAAATTCAACAACAACCTCAACAATGAAAAACACCAATAAATTCAACAACAAACTCAACATTGAAAATCAATAACAAATTCAACATCAACCTCAACAATGAAAAACATCAAAAAATTCAACAACAACCTCAACATTCAAAAACAACAACAATTTCAACAAAAAAACTCAACAATGAAAAACACCAAAAAATTCAACAACAACCTCAACTTTGAAAAACAACTTTGCAAAACACCAAAAGATTCAACAACCTCAACATTGATAAACAGAAACCTGAACAATGAAAAACACCCACAAATTCAACAATTACCGCAACAATGAAAAACACCAAAAAATTCAACAACAAACTCAACATTGAAAATCATCAACAAAATCAACATCAACCTCAACAATGAAAAACATCAAAAAATTCAACAACAACCTCAACATTCAAAAACAACAACAAATTCAACAAAATAACTCAACAATGAAAAACATCAAAAAATTCAACAACAACCTCAACTTTGAAAAACACCAAAAAATTCAACAACCTCAACATTGATAAACAGCAACCTCAACAATGAAAAACACCCACAAATTCAACAAGTACCGCAACAATGATAAATACCAAATAATTCAACAACAACCTCAACAATGAAAAACACCAAAAAATTCAACAACAAACTCAACATTGAAAATCATCAACAAAATCAACATCAACCTCAACAATGAAAAACATCAAAAAATTCAACAACAACCTCAACATTCAAAAACAACAACAAATTCAACAAAAAAACTCAACAATGAAAAACACCAAAAAATTCAACAACAACCTCAACTTTGAAAAACACCAAAAAATTCAACGACCTCAACATTGAGAAACAGCAACAAATTCAATTGCAACCTCAACTTTGAAAAATACAATAAGATTCATAAAAAAACATTGAATGCACCAATATTTTCAACAACAACCTCGATATTGAAAATCACCAAAAAATTCAACAGCAACCTCAACATTGCAAGGCACCAAAATATTCAACAACAACCTCAACTTTGCTAAACACCAACAAATTCAAAATCCTCAACATGGAAAAACACCAACAAATTCAACTACAACCTCAACTTTGCTAAACACCAACAAATTCAAAATCCTCAACATGGAAAAACACCAACAAATTCAACTACAACCTCAACAATGAAAAATCCCAAAAAATTCATCAACATCCTCAACTTTCAAAAACACCAACAAATTTCACAACAATCTCAACAATGAAAAACACCAAAAAATTCATCAACATCCTCAACATTCAAAAACAACAACAAATTTCACAAAAATCTCAACAACGAAAAACACCAAAACATTCAACAACCCCATCAACATTGAAAAACATCAACAAATTCAACAACAACCTCAACACTCAAAAACGCCAACGAATTCAACAAAAACTTCAACATTGAATAACAACAAAAAATTCAACAACAACCTCAACAATGAAAAACACCAAAAAATTCAACAACAACCTCAACAATCAAAAACACCAAAAAATAAAAAAAACAACCTCAACATTCAAAAACACGAACAAATTCAACCAAAATCTCAGCAATGAAAAACACCAAAAGATTCAACAACAACCTCAACTTTGAAAAACACCAACAATTTCAACATCCTCAACATTGAAAAACACCAATAAATTCAACAACAACCTCAACAATGAAAAACACCAAAAAATTCAACAACAACCTCAACATTCAAAAATACCAACAATTTCAACAACAACCTGAGCAATGAAAAACATCAAAAAATTCAACATCAACCTGAACATTCCAAAACACCAACAAATACAACAAAAACCTCAACAATGAAAACACCAAAAAATTCAACAACAACCACAACTTTGAAAAACACCAACAAATTCATCAACAACCTCAACAATGAAAAACAGCAAAAAATTCAACAACAACGACCACAACAATGAAAAACACCATAAAATTCAACAACAACCACAACATTGAAAATCTCCAACAATTTCAAAAATAACCTCAACAACTAAAGACACCAAAATATTGAACAACAATCTCAACATTGAAATTCAACAACAAATTCTACATAAACCTCAACAATGAAAAACAACAATAAATTCAACAACAACCTCAACTTTGAAAAACACCAACAAATTCAACAACAACCACAGCAATGATAAATATCAAAAAATTCAACAACAACAACCGCAACAATGATAAACACCAAAAATTCAACAAGAACCTCAACAATGAAAAGCAACGAAATAATCAATAAAAACCTCAACATTTAAAAACTCCAACAATTTCAACAACTACCGCAACAATGAAAATCCCCAAAGAATTCAACAACAAACTCAACATTGAAAATCAGCATCAAATTCAACAAAAATATCAACAATGATAAACATCAATAAATTCAAAATCAACCACAACATTCCAAAACAATAACAAATTCAACAAAAACCTCAACAATGAAAACACCAAAAAATTCAACAACAACCACAACATTGGATAACACCAACAAATTCAACAACCTCAATATTGAAAATCACCAACAAATTCATCAACAACCTCAAAAATGAAAAACAGCAAAAAATTCAACAACAACCTCAACATGTAAAAACTCCAACAATTTCAACAACAACCTCAAGAATGAAAAACACCACAATATTCAAGAACAAACTTAACATTGAAAATCACCAACAAATTCAACAACAACCACAACAATGAATAACATCAAAAAATTCAACAACAACCCAAACATTCAAAAACAACAACAAATTCAACAAAAATCTCAACAATGAAAAACATCAAAAAATTCAGCATCAACCTGAACATTCCAAAACACCAACAAATACAACAAAAACCTCAACAATGAAAACACCAAAAAATTCAACAACAACCACAACTTTGAAAAACACCAACAAATTCAACAAACTCAATATTGAAAATCACCAAAAAATTCATCAACAACCTCAACAATGAAAAACAGCAAAAAATTCAACAACAACGACCTCAAAAATGAAAAACACCATAAAATTTAACAACAACCTCAACATTGAAAAACTCCAACAATTTCAACAACAACCTCAACAATTAAAAACACCAAAATATTGAACAACAAACTCAACATTGAAAATCACCAACAAATTCAACAACAACCTCAACAATGAAAAACATCAAAAAATTCAACAACAACTTCAACATTCAACAACTACAACAAATTCAACATAAACCTCAACAATGAAAAACAACAATAAATTCAACAACAACCTCAACTTTCAAAAACTTCAACAAATTCAACAACCTCAAGAATGAAAAACTCCAACAAATACAGCAACAACCTCAACAATGAAAATCACCAAATAATTCAACGACAACCTCATCATTCAAAAACACCTACAAATTCAACAAAAACCTCAACAATTAAAAACACGAAAAAATTCAACAACAACATCAACTTTGAAAAACACCAACAAATTCAACAACTTCAACATTGAAAAACACCAACAAATTTAACTGCAAACTCAACTTTGAAAAACACAAAAAAGATCCAAAAAAACCATTGATAACACCAATAAATCCAACAACCTCAACATTGAAAATCACCAACAAATTCAACAACAACCTCAGCAATGAAAAACGTCAAAAAATTCAACAACAACCTCAACAATGAAAAACACCAACAAATTCAACAAGTACCGCAAAAATGAAAAACACCAAAAAAATTCAACAACAACCTCAATATTGAAAATCACCAAAAAATTCAACAACAACCTCAACATTGAAAAACACCAAAATATTCAACAACAACCTCAACTTTGAAAAACACCAACAAATTCAAAATCCTCAACAATGATAAACACCAAAAAATTCAATAACAACCTCAACTTTGAAAAACACCAACAAATTCAACAACAACCTCAGCAAGGATAAATATCAAAAAATTCAACAACAACAGCCTCAACAATGATAAACACCAAAAAATTCAACAACAACCTCAACAATAAAAAGCAGCGAAATAATCAATAAAAAACTCAACATTTAAAAACTCCAACAATTTCAACAACTACCGCAACAATGAAAATCCCCAAAGAATTCAACAACAAACTCAACATTGAAAATCAGCATCAAATTCAACAAAATATCAACAATGATAAACATCAATAAATTCGAAATCAACCACAACATTCCAAAACAATAACAAATTCAACAAAAATCTCAACAATGAAAAACATCAAAAAATTCAACATCAACCTGATCATTCCAAAACACCTACAAATACTACAAAAACCTCAACAATGAAAACACCAAAAAATTCAACAACAACCACAACTTTGAAAAACAACAACAAATTCAACAAACTCAATATTGAAAGTCACCAACAAATTCATCAACAACCTCAACAATGAAAAACCGCAAAAAATTCAACAACAACGACCTCAACAATGAAAAACACCATAAAATTCATCAACAACCTCAACATTGATAAACTCCAAAAATTTCAACAACAACCTCAACAATTAAAAACATCAAAATATTGAACAACAAAATCAATATTGAAAATCACCAACAAATTCAACAACAACCACAACAATGAAAAACATCAAAAAATTCAACAACAACTTCAACATTCGAAAACTACAACAAATGCATCATAAACCTCAACAATGAAAAACAACAATAAATTCAACAACAGCCTCAACTTTCAAAAACTTCAACAAATTCAACAACCTCAAGATTGAAAAACTCCAACAAATTCAAAAACAACCTCAACAATGAAAATCACCAAATATTTCAACGACAACCTCAACATTCAAAAACACCAACAAATTCAACAAAAACCTCAACAATTAAAAACACGAAAAAATTCAACAACAACATCAACTCTGAGAAACATCAACAAATTCAACAACCTCAACATTGAAAAACACCAACAAATTCAACTGCAACCTCAACTTTGAAAAGTACAAAAAAGATAAAAAAAAACCATTGATAACACCAATAAATGCAACAACATTGAAAGTCACTAACAAATTCAACTACAAACTCAGCAATGAAAAACATCAAAAAATTCAACAACAGCCTCAACAATGAAAAACACCAACAAATTCAACAAGTAGCGCAACAATGAAAAACACCAATAAATTCAACAACAAACTCAACATTGAAAATCAATAACAAATTCAACATCAACCTCAACAATGAAAAACATCAAAAAATTCAACAACAACCTCAACATTCAAAAACAACAACAATTTCAACAAAAAAACTCAACAATGAAAAACACCAAAAAATTCAACAACAACCTCAACTTTGAAAAACAACTTTGCAAAACACCAAAAGATTCAACAACCTCAACATTGATAAACAGAAACCTGAACAATGAAAAACACCCACAAATTCAACAAGTATCGCAACAATGAAAAACACCAAAAAATTCAACAACAAACTCAACATTGAAAATGATCAACAAAATCAACATCAACCTCAACAATGAAAAACATCAAAAAATTCAACAACAACCTCAACATTCAAAAACAACAACAAATTCAACAAAATAACTCAACAATGAAAAACATCAAAAATTCAACAACCTCAACATTGAGAAACAGCAACAAATTCAACTGCAATCTCAACTTTGAAAAATACAAAAAGATTCAAAAAAAAACATTGAATGCACCAATATTTTCAACAACAACCTCAATATTGAAAATCACCAAAAAATTCAACAACAACCCCAACATTGAAAACCACCAAAATATTCAACAACAACCTCAACTTTGAAAAACACCAACAAATTCGAAATCCTCAACATGGAAAAACACCAACAAATTCAACTACAACCTCAATATTGAAAATCACCAACAAATTCAACAACAACTTCATTGATTAAAAACACCAACAAATTCAACAAAAACCTCAACAATGAAAAATCCCAAAAAATTCAACAACAACCTCAACACTCAAAAACACCAACGAATTCATCAAAAACCTCAACATTGAATAACAACAAAAAATTCAACAACAACCTCAACAATGAAAAACACCAAAAAATTCAACAACATCCTCAACATTCAAAAACACCAAAAAATAAAAAAAAACCTCAACATTCAAAAACACCAACAAATTCAAGCAAAATCTCAGCAATGAGAAACACCAAAAAATTCAACAACAACCTCAACTTTGAAAAACACCAACAATTTCAACATCCTCAACATTGAAAAACACCAACAAATTCAACAACAACCTCAACATTGAAAAACCCCAACCAATTCAATAACAACCTCAACAATGAAAAACACCAAAAAATTCAACAACAACCTCCACATTCAAAAATACCAACAATTTCAACAATAACCTGAGCAATGAAAAACATCAAAAAATTCAACATCAACCTGAACATTCCAAAACACCAACAAATTCAACAAAAACCTCAACAATGAAAACATCAAAAAATTCAACAACAACGACATCAACAATGAAAAACACCATAAAATTCAACAACAACCTCAACATTGAAAAACTCCAACAATTTCAAAAACAACCTCAACAATTAAAAACACCAAAATATTGAACAACAAACTCAACATTGAAAATCACCAACACATTCAACAACAACCTCAACAATGAAAAACATCAAAAAATTCAACAACAACTTCAACATTCAAAAACTACAACAAATTCTACATAAACCTCAACAATGAAAAACAACAATAAATTCAACAACAACCTCAACTTTGAAAAACACCAAAAAATTCAACAACAACCTCAGCAATGATAAATATCAAAAAATTCAACAACAACAACCTCAACAATGATGAACGCCAAAAAATTCAACAACAACCTCAACAATGAAAAGCAGCGAAATAATCAATAAAAACCTCAACATTTAAAAACTCCAACAATTTCAACAACTACCGCAACAATGAAAATTCCCAAAGAATTCAACAACAAACTCAACATTGAAAATCAGCATCAAATTCAACAAAAATATCAACAATGATAAACATCAATAAATTCAAAATCAACCACAACATCCCAAAACAATAACAAATTCAACAAAAACCTCAACAATGAAAACACCAAAAAATTCAACAACAACCACAACTTTGAATAACACCAACAAATTCAACAACCTCAATATTGAAAATCACCAACAAATTCATCAACAACCTCAACAATGAAAAACAGCAAAAAATTCAACAACAACCTCAACATGTAAAAACTCCAACAATTTCAACAACAACCTCAAGAATGAAAAACACCACAATATTCAAGAACAAACTTAACATTGAAAATCACCAACAAATTCAACAACAACCACAACAATGAAAAACATCAAAAAATTCAACAACAACTTCAACATTCAAAAACTACAACAAATTCCACATAAACCTCAACAATGAAAAGCAACAATAAATTCAACAACAACCTCAACTTTCAAAAACTTCAACAAATTCAACAACGCCAAGAATGAAAAACTCCAGCAAATTCAACAACAACCTCAACAATGAAAATCACCAAATATTTCAACGACAACCTCAACATTCAAAAACACCAACAAATTCAACAAAAACCTCATCAATTAAAAACACGAAAAAATACAACAACAACATCAACTTTGAAAAACATCAACAAATTCAACAACCTCAACATTGAAAAACACCAACAAATTCAACTGCAACCTCAACTTTGAAAAATACAAAAAAGATCAAAAAAAATCATTGATAACACCAATAAATGCAACAACCTCAACATTGAAAATCACCAACAAATTCAACAACAACCTCAGCAATGAAAAACATCAAAAATTTCAACAACAGCCTCAACAATGAAAAACACCAACAAATTCAACAAGTACCGCAACAATGAAAAACACCAAAAAATTCAACAACAACTTCAACAATGAAAAACACCAAAAAATTCAACAACAAACTCAACATTAAAAATCAACAACAAATTCAACATCAACCTCAACAATGAAAAACACCAAAAAATTCAACAACAATATCAACAATGAAAAACACCAATAAATTCAACAACAAACTCAACATTGAAAATCATCAACAAATTCAACATCAACCTCAACAATGGAAAACATCAAAAAATTCAACAACAACCTCAACATTCAAAAACAACAACGAATTCAAAATCCCCAAAAAATTCAACTGCAACCTCAATATTGAAAATCACCAAAAAATTCAACAACAACCTCATTAATGAAAAACACCAACAAATTCAACAAAAACCACAACAATTAAAAGTCCCAAAAAATTCATCAACATCCTCAACAATCAAAAACACCAACAAATTTCACAAAAATCTCAACAATGAAAAACACCAAAAAATTCAACAGCAACCTCAACAATGAAAAACACCAAAAAATTCAACAACAACCTCAACATTCAAAAATACCAACAATTTCAACAACAACCTGAGCAATGAAAAACATCAAAAAATTCAACAACAACCTCAACAGTGAAAATCACCAAAAAAAAATTCAACAACAACCTCAACAATGAAAAACACCAAAAAAATCAATAAAAACCTCAACATTGAAAAACTCCAAGAAATTCAACAACTACCACAATAATTAAAAACACCATAAATTCGACAACAAAGTCAACATTGAAAATCACCATCAAATTCAACAAAAACCTCAACAATGAAAAAGACCAAATAATTCATCAACATCCTCAACATTCAAAAACACCAACAAATTCAACAAAAACCTCAACAATGAAAAACACCCAAAAATTCAACAACAACAACAACAACACTGAAAAACACCAACAAATTCAACAACAACATCAACATTGAAAAACAACAACAAATTCAACAAAAACCTAAACATTGAAAAACACCAAAAAAATCCACAACAACCTCAACATTCAAAAACACCAAAAAATAAAAACAACAACCTCAACATTCAAATACAACAACAAATTCAACCAAACCCTCAACAATGATAAACGCCAAAAAATTCAACAACAACCTCAACTTTGAAAAACACCAACAAATTCAACAACCTCAACATTGAAAAACACCAACAATTTCATCAACAATTCAACCAAATCCTCAACAATGAAAAACACCAAATAATTCAACAACAACCTCAACTTTGAAAAACACCAACAAATTCAACAACCTCAACATTGAAAAACGCCAACACATTCATCAAATACCTCAACAATGAACAACAGCAAAAAATTCAACAACAACGACCTAAACAATGAAAAACAACAAAAAATTTAACAACAACCTCAACATTGAAAATCACCAACAAATTCAACAACAACCTCAGCAATGAAAAAAATCAAAAAATTCAACAACAACGACCTCAATAATGAAAAACAACAAAAAATTCAACAACAACCTCAACATTGAAAATCACCAACAAATTCAACAACACCCTCAACAATGAAAAAAATCAAAAAATTCAACAACAACGACCTCAACAATGAAAAACACCAAAAAATTCAACAACAACTTCAACATTGAAAAACTCCAACAATTTCAACAACAACCTCAACAATGAAAAACATCAACAAATTCAACAACAACCTCAAAATTCAAAAACAGCAACAAATTCAACATAAACCTCAGCAATGAAAAACACGAAAAAATTCAACAACAACCTCAACTTTCATAAACACCAAAAAATACAACAACGACCTCAACAATGAAAAACACCAAAAAATTCAACAACAACTTCAACATTGAAAAACTCCAACAATTTCAACAACAACCTCAACAATGAAAAACACCGAAAAAGTCAACAACACCTCAACTTTGAAAACACAAACAGATTCAACATCGTCAACAATCAAAACAATCACCAAATTCAACACATACCTCAACATGAAAAACACCAAAAAATTGAACAACTTCCTATACTTTCAAAAATACCAACAAATTCAACAACCTCAACATTGAAAAACTCCAACAAATTCAACAACAACCTCAACAATGAAAATCACCAAATAATTCAACGACAACCTCAACATTCAAAAACAACCACAAATTCAACAAAAACCTCAACAATTAAAAACACGAAAAAATTTAACAACATCAACTTTGAAAAACACCAACAAATTCAACAACCTCAACTTTGAAAAACACCAACAAATTCCACAACCTCAACATTGAAAATCACCAACAAATTCAACAACAACCTCAGCAATGAAAACATCAAAAAATTCAACAACAACCTCAACATTCAAAAACAACAACAAATTCAACAAAAAAACTCAACAATGAAAAACACCAAAAAATTCAACAACAACCTCAACAATGAAAAAGACCAAACAATGCAATAAAAACCTTAACATTGAAAAACTCCAACAATTTCAACAAATACCACGACAATTAAAAACACCAAAAATTCGACAACAAACTCAGCATTGAAAATCACCATCGAATTCAAAAAAAACCTCAACAATGAAAAACACCAAAAAATTCATCAACATCCTCAACATTCAAAAACACCAACAAATTCAACAAAAACAACAACAATGAAAAACACCCAAAAATTCATCAACAACCTCAACAATGAAAAACAGCAAAAAATTCAAAAACAACGACCTCAACAATGAAAAACACCCAAAAATTCAACAGCAACTTCACATTGAAAAACTCCAACAATTTCAACAACAACCTCAACAATGAAAAAACACCGAAATATTGAACAACAAACTCAACATTGAAAATCACCAACAAATTCAACAACAACCTCAACAATGAAAAACATCAAAAAATACAACAACAACCTCAACGTTCAAAAACAACAGCAAATTCAACATAAACCTCAACAATCAAAAACACCAAAAAATTCAACAACAACCTCAACTTTCATAAAAACCAAAAAATTCAACCACCTCAACTTTGAAAAATACCAACAAATTCAACAAAAACCTCAACATTCAACAACACCAACAAATTCAACAAAAACCTCACCACTGAAAAACACCAAAAAATTCAACAACACCTCAACTTTGAAGAACACCAACAGATTCAACAACGTCAACAATCAAAACAACCAACAAACTCAACACATACCTCAACAATGAAACACATCAAAAAATTGAACAACTTCCTCAACTTTCAAAAATACCAACAAATTCAACAACCTTAACATTGAAAAACTCCAACAAATTCAACAACAAACTCAACAATGAAAATCACCAAAAAATTCAACGACAACCTCAACATTCAAAAACTCCAACAAATTCAACAAAAACATCAACAATTAAAAACACGAAAAAATTTGACAACAACATCAACTTTGAAAAACACCAACAAATTCAACAACCTCAACTTTGAAAAACACCAACAAATTCAACAACCTCAACATTGAAAATCACCAACAAATTCAACAACAACCTCAGCAATGAAAAACATCAAAAAATTCAACAAGTACCGCAACAATGAAAAAGACCAAAAAATTCAACATCAACCACAACAATGAAAAACATCAAAAAATTCAACAACAAACTCAACATTCAAAAACACCAACAAATTCCACAAAAATCTCAAAAATGAAAAACACCAAATAATTCAACAACACCATCAACATTGAAAAACATCAACAAATTCAACAACAACCTCAACATTCAAAAACACCAACAAATTCAACAAAAACCTCAACATTGAATAACAACAAAAAATTCAACAACAACCTAAACAATGAAAAACACCAAAAAATTCAACAACAACCTCAACATTGAAAAACACCAAAAAATAAAAACAACAACCTCAACATTCAAAAACACCAACAAATTCAACCAAAACCTCAACAATGAAAAACACCAAATGAAATTCAACAACAACCTCAACAATGAAAAAGACCAAACAAAGCAATAATAACCTCAACATTGAAAATATCCAACAATTTCAACACCTGCCACAACAATTAAAAACACCAAAAATTGGACAACAAACTCAACATTGAAAATCACCAACAAATTCAACAACAACCTCAGCAATGAAAAACATCAAAAAATTCAACAAGTACCGCAACAATGAAAAATACCAACAAATTCAACAACAACCTCAACATTGAAATACTCCAACCAATTCAACAACAACCTCAACAATGAAAAACACCAAAAAATTCAACAACAACCTCAACATTCAAAAACACCAACTATCTCAACAACAACCTCAGCAATGAAAAACATCAAAAAATTCAACAACAACCTCAACAATGAAAAACACCAAAAAAAATTCAACAACAACCTCAACAATGAAGAAGACCAAACAAAGCAATAATAACCTCAACATTGAAAATCTCCAACAATTTCAACACCTGCCACAACAATTAAAAACATCAAAAATTCGACAACAAACTCAACATTGAAAATCACCATCGAATTCAACAAAAACCTCAACAATGAAAAACACCAAAAAATTCAGCAACATCCTCAACATTCAAAAACACCAACAAATTCAACAAAAACATCAACAATGAAAAACAACCAAAAATTCAACAACAACATCAACAATGAAAAACACCAACAAATTCAACATCAACCTCAACTTTGAAAAACACCAAAAAATTCAACAACATCCTCAACTTTGAAAAAAACCAACAAATTCAACAACCTCAACATTGAAAAACACCCACAAATTCAGCAACAACCTCAACACTGAAAAACACCAAAAAATTCAACAACAAAGTCAACAATGAAAAACATCAAAAAATTGAACAACAACCTCAACAATGAAAAACTCCAAAAAAATTCAACAACAACCTCAACATTCAAAAACACCAAAAAATAAAACCAACAACTTCAACATTCAAAAACAACAACAAATTCAACAAAAACCTCAAAAATGAAAAATACCAAAAAATTCAACAACAGCCTCAACTTTGAAAAACACCAACAAATTCAACAACCTCAACATTGAAAAACACCAACAAAATCAACAACAACCTCAACATTGAAAAACACCAACAAATTCAACAACAACCTCAACATTGAAAAACTCCAACATATTCAAAAACAACCTCAACAATGAATATCACCAAAAAATTCAACAACAATCTCAACATTCAAAAACACTAAATATTTCAACAACAACCTCAGCAATGATAAACTTCAAAAAATTCAACAACAACCTCAACAATGAAAAACACCAAATAAATTCAACAACGACCTCAACAATGAAAAACAACAAAAAATCAATAAAAACCTCATAATTGAAAAACACCAAAAAATTCCACTACAACCTCAACAATGAAAAACACCAAAAAATTCAACAAAAACCTCAACTTTGAAAAACACCAACAAATTCAACAACCTCAACATTGAAAAACTCCAACCAATTCAACAACAACCTCAACAATGAAAAACATCAAAAAATTCAACAACAACCTCATCATTCAAAAACACCAACAATTTCAACAAAAACCTCAACAATGAAAAACCTTTAAAAAATCAATTGTAACCTCAACATTGAAAAACTCCAAGAATTTCAACATCTACCGCAACAATTAAAAACACGAAAAATCTCACAACAAACTCAACATTGAAAATCACCATCAAATTCAGCAAAAACATCAACAATGAAAAATGCCAAAAAATTCATCAACATCCTCAACATTCAAAAATACCAAAAAATTCAACAAAAACCTCAACAATGAAAAACACCCAAAAATTTAACAACAACATCAACAATGAAAAACACCAACAAATTCAACAAAAACCTCAACATTGAAAAACACCAACAAATTCAACAAAACCTCAACATTGAAAAACACCAAAAATTTCCCTAACAACCTCAACATTCAAAAACACCAAAAAATAAAAACAACAACCTCAACATTCAAATACACCAACAAATTCAACCAAATCCTCAACAATGAAAAACACCAAAAAATTCAACAGCAACCTCAACTTTGAAAAACACCAAAAAATTCAACAACCTCAACAATGAAAAACACCAACAAATTCATCAACAACCACAACAATGAAAAACAGCAAAAATTCAACAACGACGACCACAACAATGAAAAACACCAAAAAATTCAACAACAACCTCAACATTGAAAAACTCCAACAATTTCAACATCCTCAACTTTGAAAAAAACCAAAAAATTCAAGAACCTCAACATTGAAAAACACCCACAAATACAGCAACAACCTCAACACTGAAAAACACAAAAAAATTCAACAACAAAGTCAGCAATGAAAAACATCAAAAAATTCAACAACAACCTCAACAATGAAAAACTCCAAAAAAATTCAACAACAACCTCAACATTCAAAAACACCAAAAAATAAAACTAACAACTTCAAAATTCAAAAACACCAACAAATTCAACAAAAACCTCAAAAATGAAAAATACCAAAAAATTCAACAACAGCCTCAACTTTGAAAAACACCAACAAATTCAACAACCTCAACATTGAAAAACACCAACAAAATCAACAACAACCTCAACATTGAAAAGCACCAACAAATTCAACAACAACCTCAACATTGAAAAACTCCAACATATTCAAAAACAACCTCAACAATGAATAACACCAAAAAATTCAACAACAATCTCAACATTCAAAAACACTAAATGTTTCAACAACAACCTCAGCAATGATAAACTTCAACAAATTCAACATCAACCTCAACAATGAAAAACATCAAAAAATTCAACAACAACCTCAACATTCAAAAACAACAACAAATTCAACAAAAAAACTCAACAATGAAAAACACCAAAAAATTCAACAACAACCTCAACTTTGAAAACCACCAAAAAATTCAACAACCTCAACATTGAGAAACAGCAACAAATTCAACTGCAACCTCAACTTTGAAAAATACAAAAAGATTCAAAAAAAAACATTGAATGCACCAATATTTTCAACAACAACCTCGATATTGAAAATCACCAAAAAATTCAACAGCAACCTCAACATTGCAAGACACCAAAATATTCAACAACAACCTCAACTTTGCTAAACACCAACAAATTCAAAATCCTCAACATGGAAAAACAACAACAAATTCAACTACAACCTCAATATTGAAAATCACAAACAAATTCAACAACAACCTCATTAATGAAAAACACCAACAAATTCAACAAAAACCTCAACAATGAAAAATACCAAAAATCCATCAAAATTCTCAACATTCAAAAACACCAACCAATTCCACAAAAATCTCAAAAATGAATAACACCAAATAATTCAACAACACCATCAACATTGAAAAACATCAACAAATTCAACAACAACCTCAACATTCAAAAACACTAACAAATTCAACAAAAACCTCAACATTGAATAACAACAAAACATTCAACAAAAACCTCAACAATGAAAAACACCAAAAAATTCAACAACAACCTCAACATTCAAATACACCAAAAAATAAAAACAACAACCTCAACATTCAAAAACACCAACAAATTCAACCAAAACCTCAACAATGAAAAACACCAAAAAATTCAACAACAACCTCAACACTGAAAAATACCAACAAATTCAACAACAACCTCAACATTGAAATACTCCAACCAATTCAACAACAACCTCAAAAATGAAAAACACCAAAAAATTCAACAACAACCTCAACGTTCAAAAACACCAACTATCTCAACAACAACCTCAGCAATGAAAAACAGCAAAAAATTCAACAACAACCTCAACAGTGAAAAATACCAAAAAAAATTCAACAACAACCTCAACAATGAAAATGACCAAAAAAAATTCCACAACAACATCAACATTGAAAAACTCCAACAATTTCAACAACTACCACAACAATTAAAAACACCAAAATTTCGACAACAAACTCAACATTGAAAATCACCATCGAATTCAACAAAAACCTCAACAATGAAAAACACCAAAAAATTCAGCAACTTCCTCAACATTCAAAAACACCAACAAATTCAACAAAAACATCAAGAAAAAAAAAACAACCAATAATTCAACAAAACATCAACAGTGAAAAACACCAACAAATTCAACATCAGCCTAAACTTTGAAAAACAACAACAAATTCAACAAAAACATCAACAATGAAAAACACCCAAAAATTCAACAACATGAACAATGAAAAACACCAACAAATTCAACATGAACCACAACTTTGAAAAACACCAAAAAATTCAACAACAACCTCAACTTTGAAAAAAACCAACAAATTCAACAACCTCAACATTGAAAAACACCAAAAAATTCAGCAACAACATCAACATTGAAAAAATCCAACAAATTCAACAACAACCTCAGCAATGATAAACCTCAAAAAATTCAGCAACAACCTCAACAATGAAAAACACCAAATAAATTCAACAACGACCTCAACAATGAAAAACAACAAAAAAATCAATAAAAACCTCAAAATTGAAAAACACCAAAAAATTCCACTACAACCTCAACAATGAAAAACACCAAAAAATTCAACAACGACCTCAACTTTCAAAAACACCAAAAAAAAACAACAACCTCAACATTCAAAAACACCAACAATATTGAAAAACACCAACAAATACAACAACCTCAACATTGACAAACTCCAACAAATTCAACTACAACCTCAACATTGAAAAACTCCAACAAATTCAACAACAACCTCAACAATGAAAAACTCCAAAAATTTCATCAACAACCTCAACATTCAAAAACACCAACAATTTCAACAACAACCTCAGCAATGAAAAACATCTAAAAATTCAACAACAACCTCAACTATGAAAAACACCAATAAAATTCACAAACAACCTTAACATTCAATAACACCGAAAAATAAAAACAACAACCTCAACAAACAAAAACACAAACAAATTCAACCAAAACCTCAACAATGAAAGACACCAAAAAATTCAACAACAACCTCAACTTTGAAAAACAACAATAAATTCAACAACCTCAACATTGAAAAACGACAACAAATTCAACAACAACCTCAACATTCAAAAACACCAATAATTTCAACAACAACCTCAGCAATGAAAAACATCAAAAAATTCAACAACATCCTCAACAATGAAAAGCACCACAAAAATTCAACAACAACCTCAACATTGAAAAACTCCTAGAATTTCATTAACTACCACAACATTGAAATACACCAAAAAATTCGACAACAAACGCAACATTGAAAATCACCATCACATTCAACAAAAACATCAACAATAAAAAACATCAAAAAATTCAACATCAACGTTAAGTTTGAAAACCAACAACAGATTTAACAACGTCAACATTCAAATACACCAACAAATGCAACAACAACCTCAGCTTTGAAAAACACAAACAAATTCAACAACCTCAACATTGAAAAACACCAACAAATTCAACAAGCTCAATATTGAAAAACACCAACAAATTCAACTGCAACCTCAACTTTGGAAAAAACAAAAAAGATCAAAAAAAACCATTGATAACACCAATAA
Organism: Cetorhinus maximus; assembly: GCF_964194155.1. Taxonomy (NCBI): domain Eukaryota; kingdom Metazoa; phylum Chordata; class Chondrichthyes; order Lamniformes; family Cetorhinidae; genus Cetorhinus; species Cetorhinus maximus. The sequence continues at coordinate 403,575 of NW_027596272.1, read as the reverse complement.
ATTCAACAACCTCAACATTGAAAATCACCAACAAATTCAACAACAACCTCAGCAATGAAAAACATCAAAAAAATTCAACAACCTCAACATTCACAAACACCAGCAATTTCAAAAACAACCTCAACAATGAAAAACATCAAAAAATTCAACAACAACCTAAACAATGAAAAACACCAAAAAAAATTCATGAACAACCTCAACAATGAAAAACACCAAAAAAAAACAATAAAAACCTTAACATTGAAAAACACCAAAAAATTCCACAACAACCTCAACAATGAAAAACTCCAAAAAATTCAACAACAACCTCAACATTCAAAAACACCAAAAAATAAATACAACAACCTCAACATTCAAAAATACCAACAAATACAACCAAAACCTCAACATTGAAAAACACCAAAAAATTGAACAACAACCTCAATATTGAAAAACAACAACAAATTCAACAACAATCTCAACATTGAAAAACTACAACAAATTCAACAACAACCTCAACAATGAAAAACACCAAAAAATTCAACAACAACCTCAACATTCAAAATCACCAACAATTTCAACATCAACCTCAGCAATGAAAAACATCAAAAAATTCAACAACAACCTCAACAATGAAAAACACCTTAAAAATTCAACAAAAACCTTAACATTCAAAAACACCAAAAAATAAAAACAACAACCTCAACATTCAAAAACACCAACAAATTCAACCAAAACCTCTGCAGTGAAAAACACCCGAAAATTCAACAACAACCTCAACTTTGAAGATCACCAGCAAATTCAACTACCTCAACATTGAAAAACGCTAACAAATTCAACAACAACATCAACATTGAAAAACTCCAACAAATTCAACAACAACCTCAACAATGAAAAACACCAAAAAATTCAACAACAACCTCAACATTCAAAAACAACAACAATTTCAACAGCAACCTCAGCAATGAATAACATCAAAAAATTCAACAACATCCTCAACAATGAAAAACAACAAAAAATTCAACAACAACCTCAACTTTGAAAATCACCAGCAAATTCAACAACCTCAACATTGAGAAACTCCAACAAATTCAACAACAACCTCAACAATGAAAAGCACCAAAAAATTCCACAACAACCTCAACAATGAAAAACAACAAAAAATTCAACAACAACCTCAACTTTGAAAATCACCAGCAAATTCAACAACCTCAACGTTGAGAAACTCGAACAAATTGAAGAACAACCTCAACAATGAAAAGCACCAAAAAATTCAACAACAACCTCAACATTCAAAAACACCAACAATTTCAACAACAACCTCAGCAATGATTAACATAAAATAATTCAACAACATCCTCAACAATGAAAAACACCAAAAAAATTCAACAACAACCTCAACAATGAAAATCACAAATAAATATCAATAAAACCTCAACATTGAAAAACACCAAAAAATTCCACAGCAACCTCAACAATGAAAAACACCAAAAAATTCAACAACAACCTCAACATTCAAAAACAGCAAAAAAAAATACAACAACCTCAACATTCAAAAACACCAACAAATACTGGCAAAACCTCAACAATGAAAAACACCAAAAAACTCAACAACAAACTCAACTTTGAAAAACAGCAACAAATACTACAACCTCAACATTGAAAAACTCCAACAAATTCAACAACAACCTCAACATTGAAAAAGTCCAACAAATTCAACAACAACCTCAACAATGAAAAACACCAACAATCTCAACAACAACCTCAACAATGAAAAACACCTTAAAAATTCAACCAAAACCTTAACATTCAAAAACACCAAAAAATAAAAACAACCACATCAACATTCAAAAGCACCAACAAATTCAACCAAAACCTCAACAATGAAAATCACCAAAAAATTCAACAACAACCTCAACAATGGAAAACACCATAAAAATTCAACAAAAACCTTAACATTCAAAAACACCAAAAAATAAAAACAACAACCTCAACATTCAAAAACACCAACAATTTCAGCAGCAACCTCAGCAATGAATCACATCAAAAAATTCAACATCATCCTCAACAATGAAAAACACCAAAAAAATTCAACAACACCCTCATCAATGAAAAACACTAATAAAAATCAATAACAAATTCAACGACAACCTCGACAATGAAAAACAACCAAAAATTCAACAACAAGAACCTCAATATTGAAAATCACCATCAAATTCAACAACAACCTCAACAATGAAAAACACCAAAACATTCAACAACAACCTCAACCTTCAAAAACACCAACAAATTCAACAACACCCTCAACAATCAAAAACACCATAAAATTCAACAACAAACTCATCTTTGAAAAAAACCAACAAATTCAACAACCTCAACATTAAAAAATAAAAACAAATTCAACAACAACCTCAGTATTGAAAATCACCAACAAATTCATCAACAACCTCAACAATGGAAAACAGCAAACAATTCAACAACAACCACCTCAACAATGAAAATCAACAAAACATTCAACGACATCCTCAACATTAAAGACGCCAACAATTTCAACAACAACCTCAACAATGAAAAAACACCAAAAAATTCAACAACAAACTCAACATTGAAAATCACCAACAATTCAACAACAACCTCAACAACGAAAAACATCAAAAAATTCAACAAGAACATCAACATTCAAAAACAACAACAAATTCAACAAAAAACTCAACAATGAAAGCACCAAAAAATTCAACAACAACCTCAACATTCAAAACACCAACAAATTCAACAACAACCTCAACATTCGAAAACACCTACAAATTCAACAACAACCTCAACAATGAAAATCACCAATAGATTCAACAACAACCTCAATATTGAAAATCACCAAAAAATTCAACAACAACCTCAACTTTGAAAGACACCAACTAATTCAACTACAACCTCAATATTGAAAATCACCAACAAATTCAACAACAACCTCAACAATGAATAACACCAAAAAATTCAACAACAATCTCAACATTCAAAAACACTAAATGTTTCAACAACAACCTCAGCAATGATAAACTTCAACAAATTCAACATCAACCTCAACAACGAAAAACATCAAAAAATTCAACAAGAACATCAACATTCAAAAACAACAACAAATTCAACAAAAAACTCAACAATGAAAGCACCAAAAAATTCAACAACAACCTCAACATTCAAAACACCAACAAATTCAACAACAACCTCAACATTCGAAAACACCTACAAATTCAACAACAACCTCAACAATGAAAATCACCAATAGATTCAACAACAACCTCAATATTGAAAATCACCAAAAAATTCAACAACAACCTCAACTTTGAAAGACACCAACTAATTCAACTACAACCTCAATATTGAAAATCACCAACAAATTCAACAACAACCTCAACAATGAAAAACACCAGCAAATTCAACAAAAACCTCAACAATGAATAACACCAAAAAATTCATCAACAACGTCAACATTCAAAAACACCAGCAAATTCAACAACATCCTCAACATTCAAAAGCACCAACAAATTCAACAAAAACCTCAACATTCATAAACACCAAAAAATTCAACAACAACCTCAACAATGAAAAACACCAAAAAATTCAACAACAACCTCAACATTCAAAAACACCAAAAAATAAAAACAACAACCTCAACATTCAACAACACCAACAAATTCAACCAAAACCTCAACAATGAAAAACACCAACAAATTCAACAACAACTTCAACTTTGAATAACACCAACAAATTCAACAACCTCAACATTAACAAACACCAACAAATTCAACAATAACCTCAACATTGAAAATCTCCAACAAATTCAACAACAACCTCAACAATATAAAACACCAAAAAATTCATCAACAACCAAAACATTCAAAAACACCAACAATTTCAACAAAAACCTCAGCAATGAAAAGCAACAAAAAAAATTCAACAATAACCGCAACAATGAAAAACACTAAAAACATTGAACAACGACCTCAACAATGAATAACACCAATAAAATCAATAACAACCTCAACAATGAAAAACTCCAACATTTTCAACAAGTACCGCAACAAAGAAAAACACCAAAAAATTCGACAACAAACTCAAAAATGAAAATCACCTTCCAATTCACAAAAATCTCAACCTTGAAAAACATCGAAAAATACAACAACAACCTCAACATTCCAAAGCACCAACAAATTCAACAAAAACCTCAACAATTAAAACACCAAAAAATTCAACAACAATCACAACTTTGAAAAACACCAAGAAATTCAACAACATCAACACTGAGAACACCAACAAATTAAAGTGCAAACTCAAGTTTGAAAAACGCAATAAAGTTTAAAAAAACACATTGATAACACCAATAAATTCAACAACAACCTCAATATTGAAAATCACCAACAAATACATCAACAACCTCAACAATGAAAAACAGCAAAAAATTCAACAACAACGACCTCAAAAATGAAAACCACCAAAAAACTCATCAACAACCTCAACATTGAAAAACACCAACAAATTCAACAAGAACCTCAACAATGAAAAACATCAAAAAAATCAAAAACAACCTCAACAATGAAAAACACCAAAAAAATTCAGCAACAACCTCAACAATGAAATACACCAAAAAAAATCAATAAAAACCTCAACATTGAAAAGCTCCAAGAATTTGAACAATTACCACAACAATGAAAAGCACCAAAAAATTCGACAACAAACTCAACATTGAAAATCACCAACAGATTTCAAAACCGCAACATTCAAATACACCAACAAATTCAACAACACCCTCGGCATTGAATAACACCAACAAATTCAACAACCTCAACATTGAAAATCACCAACAAATTCAACAACAACCTAAGGAATGAAAAACATCAAAAAATTCAGCAACAACCTCAACAATGAAAAACACCAACAAATTCAACAAGTACTGCAACAATGAAAAACACCAAAAAGTTCAACAAAAACCTCAATTTTGAAAAACACCAACAGATTTAACAACCTCAACATTCAAATACACCAACAAATTCAACAACAACCTCACCTTTGAATACACCAACAAATTCAACAACCTCAACATTGAAAAACTCCAACAAATTCAACAACATCCTCAACAATGAAAAACATCAAAAAATTACAACAACAACCTCAACATTCCAAAACACCAACAAATTCAACAAAAACCTCAACAATGAAAGCCCCAAAAAATTCAACAACAATCACAACTTTGAAAAACACTAAACAAATTCAGCAACATCAACATTGAAAAACAAGAACAAATTAAAGTTCAAACTAAACTTCGAAAAATACAAAAAATTTTTAAAATAACATTGATAACACCAATAAATTCAACAACAACCTCAATATTGAAAATCACCAACAAATTCATCAACAACCTCAACAATGGAAAACAGCAAACAATTCAACAACAACCACCTCAACAATGAAAATCACCAAAACATTCAACAACAACCTCAACATTAAAAAACGCCAACAATTTCAACAACAACCTCAACAATGAAAAAACACCAAAAAATTCAACAACAAACTCAACATTGAAAATCACCAACAAATTCATCAACAACCTCAACACCGAAAAACATCAAAAAATACAACAAGAACATCAACATTCAAAAACAACAACAAATTCAACAAAAAACTCAACAATGAAAGCACCAAAACATTCAACAACAACCTCAACATTGAAAAACTCCAACAAATTCAAAAACATCCTCAACAATGAAAAAACACCAAAAAATTCAACAACAAGCTCAACATTGAAAATCACCAACAAATTCAACAACAACCTCAACACCGAAAAACATCAAAAAATACAACAATAACATCAACATTCAAAAACAACAACAAATTCAACAAAAAAACTCAACAATGAAAGCACCAAAACATTCAACAACAACCTCAACATTCAAAAACACCAACAATTTCGACAACAACCTCAGCAATGAAAAACATCAAAAAATTCAACAACAACCTCAACAATGAAAAACACCAAAAAAATTCAACAACAACCTCAACAATGAAATACACGAAAAAATCAATAAAAACCTCAACATTGAAAAACTCCAAGAATTTGAACAATTACCACAACAATGAAAAGCACCAAATAATTCGACAACAAACTCAACATTGAAAATCACCATCAAATTCAACAAAAACCTCAACAATGAAAAACACCAAAAAATTCAACAACAACCTCAATTTTGAAAAACACCAACAGATGAAACAACCGGAATATTCAAATACACCAACAAATTCAACAACACCCTCGGCATTGACAAACACCAACAAATTCAACAACCTCAAAATTGAAAATCACCAACAAATTCAACAACAACCTCAGGAATGAAAAACATCAAAAAATTCAACAACAACCTCAACAATGAAAAACACCAACAAATGCAACAAAAACCTCAATTTAAAAAAACACCAACAGATTTAACAACCTCAACATTCAAAAACACCAACAAATTAAACAAAAACCTCAACAATGAAAAATACGAAAAAATTCAACTACAACCTCAACTTTGAAAAACAGCAACAAATTCAACAACCTCAACATTGAAAAGCACCAACAAATACAAATGCAACCTCAACTTCGAAAAATACAATAAAGATAAAAAAAAAACCATTGGTAACATCAATAAATTCAACAACCTCAACATTGAAAATCACCATCAAATTCAACAAAAATCTCAACATTGAAAAACATCCAAAATTACAACAACAACCTCAACATTCCAAAACACCAACAAATTCAACAAAAACCTCAACAATGAAAGCCCCAAAAAATTCAACAACAATCACAACTTTGAAAAACACCAAACAAATTCAGCAACATCAACATTGAAAAACAAGAACAAATTAAAGTTCAAACTAAACTTCGAAAAATACAAAAAATTTTTAAAATAACATTGATAACACCAATAAATTCAACAACAACCTCAGTATTGAAAATCACCAACAAATTCATCAACAACCTCAACAATGGAAAACAGCAAACAATTCAACAACAACCACCTCAACAATGAAAATCAACAAAACATTCAACGACATCCTCAACATTAAAGACGCCAACAATTTCAACAACAACCTCAACAATGAAAAAACACCAAAAAATTCAACAACAAACTCAACATTGAAAATCACCAACAATTCAACAACAACCTCAACAACGAAAAACATCAAAAAATTCAACAAGAACATCAACATTCAAAAACAACAACAAATTCAACAAAAAACTCAACAATGAAAGCACCAAAAAATTCAACAACAACCTCAACATTCAAAACACCAACAAATTCAACAACAACCTCAACATTCGAAAACACCTACAAATTCAACAACAACCTCAACAATGAAAATCACCAATAGATTCAACAACAACCTCAATATTGAAAATCACCAAAAAATTCAACAACAACCTCAACTTTGAAAGACACCAACTAATTCAACTACAACCTCAATATTGAAAATCACCAACAAATTCAACAACAACCTCAACAATGAAAAACACCAGCAAATTCAACAAAAACCTCAACAATGAATAACACCAAAAAATTCATCAACAACGTCAACATTCAAAAACACCAGCAAATTCAACAACATCCTCAACATTCAAAAGCACCAACAAATTCAACAAAAACCTCAACATTCATAAACACCAAAAAATTCAACAACAACCTCAACAATGAAAAACACCAAAAAATTCAACAACAACCTCAACATTCAAAAACACCAAAAAATAAAAACAACAACCTCAACATTCAACAACACCAACAAATTCAACCAAAACCTCAACAATGAAAAACACCAACAAATTCAACAACAACTTCAACTTTGAATAACACCAACAAATTCAACAACCTCAACATTAACAAACACCAACAAATTCAACAATAACCTCAACATTGAAAATCTCCAACAAATTCAACAACAACCTCAACAATATAAAACACCAAAAAATTCATCAACAACCAAAACATTCAAAAACACCAACAATTTCAACAAAAACCTCAGCAATGAAAAGCAACAAAAAAAATTCAACAATAACCGCAACAATGAAAAACACTAAAAACATTGAACAACGACCTCAACAATGAATAACACCAATAAAATCAATAACAACCTCAACAATGAAAAACTCCAACATTTTCAACAAGTACCGCAACAAAGAAAAACACCAAAAAATTCGACAACAAACTCAAAAATGAAAATCACCTTCCAATTCACAAAAATCTCAACCTTGAAAAACATCGAAAAATACAACAACAACCTCAACATTCCAAAGCACCAACAAATTCAACAAAAACCTCAACAATTAAAACACCAAAAAATTCAACAACAATCACAACTTTGAAAAACACCAAGAAATTCAACAACATCAACACTGAGAACACCAACAAATTAAAGTGCAAACTCAAGTTTGAAAAACGCAATAAAGTTTAAAAAAACACATTGATAACACCAATAAATTCAACAACAACCTCAATATTGAAAATCACCAACAAATACATCAACAACCTCAACAATGAAAAACAGCAAAAAATTCAACAACAACGACCTCAAAAATGAAAACCACCAAAAAACTCATCAACAACCTCAACATTGAAAAACTCCAACAATTTCCGCAACAACCTCAACAATGAAAAACACCAAAAAATTCAACAACAAACTCTACATTGAAAATCACCATCAATTTAACAACAACCTCAACAATGAAAAACATCAAGAAATTCAACAACAACCTCAACATTCCAAAACACCGACAAATTCAACAAAACCCTCAACAATGAAAACACCACAAAATTCAACAACAACCACAACTTTTAAAAACACCAACAAATTCAACCACCTGAACATTGAAAAATACCAACAAATTTAAGTGCAAACTCAACTTTGAAAAACACAAAAAAGTTGTAAAGAAAACATTGATAACATCAATAAATTAAACAACAACCTCAATATTGAAAATCACCAACAAATTCATCAACAACCTCAGCAATGAGAAACAGCAAAAAATTCAACAACAACGACCTCAACAATGAAATATACGAAAAAATTCAACAACAACCTCAACATTGAAAAACTCCAACAATTTCAATAACAATCTCAGCAATAAAAAACACCAACAAATTCAACAGCAAGCACAACTTTGATAAATACAAAAAAGATTTTAAAAAAAACATTGAATACACCAATAAATTCAACAACAACCTCAATATTGAAAATCACCGTCAAATTCAACAACAACCTCAACATTGCAAAACACCAACAAATTCAACAGCAACCTCGACATTGAAATATACAAAAAAGATTTAAAAAAACCATTGATAACACAAATAAATTCAACAACAAGCTCAATATTGAAAATCACGAAAAATTCAACAACAACCTCAACAGTGAAAAACATCAAAAAATTCAACAACAACAACATCAACAATGAAAAACACCAAAGAATTCAACAACAACCCAACCTTGAAAATCACCAAAATATTCAACAACAAACTCAACTTTGAAAAGCACCAACAAATTCCACACCTCAACAATGAAAAACAGCAACAAATTCAACAACAACCTTAGCTTCTAAAAATACAAAAAAGTTCAACAAAATAAAAAATGATAACACCAACAAATTCAACAACAACCTCAATATTGAATATCACCAACAAATTCAACAACAACCTGAACTTTGAAAAACACCAACGACTTCAACAACCTCAACATTGAAAAAGGGCAGCAAATTCAACAACAACCTCAACAGTGAAAAACATCAAAAAATTCAACAACAACCTCAACATTCAAAAACACCAACATATTCAACAAAAATCTCAACAATGAAAAACACCAAAAAATTCAACGGCAACCTCAACATTCAAAACCACGAACAAATTGAACAAAAAACTCAACAACTAAAAACACCAAAAAATTCAACAACAACATCAACTTTGAAAAACACTAACAAATTCAACAACCTCAACATTGAAAAACACCAATAAATTCTACAACCTCAACATTGAAAAACAGCAACAAATTCAACAACTACCTCAACATTGAAAAACTCCAACAAATTCAACAACAACCTCAGTAATGAAGAACACCAAAAAATTCAACAACAACCTCAACTTTTGAAAAACACCAACAAATTCAACAAAAACCTCAACAATGTAAAACTCCAACAAATTGAAATGCAACCTCAACGTTGAAAAATACAACCAAGATCAAAAAAAACCATTGGGAACATCAATAAATTCAACAACCTCAACATTGAAAATCACCAACAAATTCAACAACAACCTCAGCACTGAAAAATATCAAAAAATTCAAGAACAACCACAACAGTGAAAAACATCAAAAAATTCAACAGCAACCTCAACATTCAAAAACACCAACATATTCAACAAAAATCTCAACAATGAAAAACACCAAAAAATTCAACGGCAACCTCAACATTCAAAACCACGAACAAATTGAACAAAAAACTCAACAATTAAAAACACCAAAAAATTCAACAACAACATCAACTTTGAAAAACACCAACAAATTCAACAACCTCAACATTGAAAAACACCAACAAATTCAACAACTACCTCAACATTGAAAAACTCCAACAAATTCAACAACAACCTCAGTAATGAAGAACACCAAAAAATTCAACAAGAACCTCAACATTCAAAAATACCAACAAATTCAACAAAAACCTCAACAATGTAAAACACCAAAAAAATCAACAACAACCTCAACTTTGAAAAACACCAAAAAATTCAACAAAAACCTCAACAATGTAAAACACCAAAAAATTCAACAGCAACCTCAACTTTGAAAAACACCAACAAATTCAACAAACCTCAACATTGATAAACTCCAACAAAATCAAATGCAACCTCAACTTTGAAAAATACAAAAAAGTTCAAAAAAAACCATTGATAACACCAATAAATTCAACAACCTCAACATTGAAAATCATCAACAAATTCAACAACCACCTCAACAATGAAAAACACCAAAAAATTCAACACAACCTCAACAATGAAAAACACCAAAAAAATCAATAACAACCACAACATTGAAAAACTCCAACAATTTCAACAAGTACTGGAACAATGAAAAACACCAAATAATTCATCAACAAACACAAAATTGAAAATCACCATCAAATTCAACAAAAATCTCAGCAATGAAAAACATCAAAATATACAACAACAACCTTAACATTACAACACACCAACAAATTCAACAAAAACCTCAACAATGAAAACACCAAATAATTCAACAACAATCACAACTTTGAAAAACACCAACAAATTCAACAACTTCAACATTGAAAAACACCAACAAAATAAAGGGCAAACTCAAGTTTGAAAAAAACAAAAAAGAGAAAAAAACACATTGATAACGCCAATAAATTCAACAACAATCTCAATATTGAAAATCACCAATAAATTCATCAACAACCTCAACAATGAAAAACAGCAAAATATTCAACAACAACGACCTCATCAATGAAAGCCACCAAAAAATTCAACAACAACCTCAACATTGAAAAACTCCCACAATTTCAGCAACAACCTCAACAATGAAAAACATCAAAAAATTGAACAACAAACTAAACATTTAAAACCACCAACAAATTCAGCAACAGCCACAACAATAAAAAACATGAAAAAATTCAACAACAACCTCAACATTCCAAAACACCAACAAATTCAACAAAAACCTCAACAATGAAAACACAAAAAAATTCAACAACAACGACAACTTTCAAAGACACCAACAAATTCAACCGCCTCAACATTGAAAAATACCAATAAATTCAAGTGCAAACTCAACTTTGAAAAATACAAAAAAGTTTAAAAAAAAACATTGATAACACCAATAAATTCAACAACAACATCAATATTGAAAATCACCAACAAATTCAAGAACAACCCCAGCAATGAAAAACAGCAAAAAATTCAACAACAACGACCTCAACAATGAAAAATAACAAAAATTCAACAACAACCTCAACGTTGAAAAACTCCAACAATTTCAACAACAACCTCCACAAAGTAAAACACCATAAAATTCAACAACAACCTCAACTTTGAAAAACACCAAAAAATTCAACAACATCAACATTGAGAAACAGCAACAAATTCAACTGCAACCTCAACTTTGAAAAATACAAAAAAGATTTTTTAAAAAATTGAACGCACCAATAAATTCAACAAGAACCTCAATATTTAAAATCACCAATAAATTCAACAACAACCTCAACAATGAAAAACATCAAAAAATTCAACAACAACAACCTCAACAATGAAAAACACCTACAAATTCACCAAAAACCTCAACATTGAAAAATACCAAAAAATTCAGCAACAACCTCAACTTTGAAATACACCAACAAATTCAACAACCTCAACATTAAAAACACCACTAATTCAACTGCAACCTCAACATTGAAAAATACAAAAAAGTTCAAAAAAATCATTGATAAAACCAATAAAGTCAACAAGAACCTCAATATTGAAAATCACCCAAAAATTCAACAACAACCTCAACATTGAAAAACTCCAATAAATTCAACAACAACCTCAACAATGAAAAACATCAAAACATTCAACAACAACCTCAACATTCAAAAACAAAAACAAATTCAACAAAAAACTCAACAATGAAAAACACCAAATAATTCAACTACAACCTCAAGTTTGAATAACACCAAAAATTCCAGAACCTCAACATTGAGAAACAACAACAAATTCAACTGCAATCTCAACTTTGAAAAATACAAAAAGATTAAAAGAAACACATTGAATACACCAATAAATTCAACAAGAACCTCAATATTTAAAATCACCAATAAATTCAACAACCAGCTCAACAATGAAAAACATCAATAAATTCAACAACAACAACCTCAACAATGAAAAACACCAAAAAATTCAACAACAACCTCAACATTCAAAAACACCAAAAAATTCAACAACAACCACAGCAATGAAAAACAGCAAATAATTCAACAACAACGACCTGCACAATGAAAAATACCAAAAAAATTCGTGAACAACCTCCACAACGAAAAACAGCAAAAAATTCAACATCAACGACATCAACAATGAAAAATACCAAAAAATTCAAAAACAACCTCAAAATTGAAAAGCTCCAACAATTTCAACAGCAACGTCAACAATGAAAAACACCAAAAAATTTGAACAACAACCTCAACATTGAAAATCACCAACAAATTGAACAACAACTTCAACAATGAATAACATCAAAAAATTCAACAACAACCTCAACATTCAAAAACAACAACACATTCAACAAAAAACTCAACAAAGAAAAACACCAAAAAATTCAACAACAACCGCAACTTTGAAAAACACCAAAAAATTCAACAACCTCAACACTGAGAAACACCAACAAATTCAACTGCAACCACAACTTTGAAAAATACAAAATGATTGAAAAAAAAACATTGAATAAACCAATAAATTCAACTACAACCTCAACATTGAAAAACACCAAAATATTCAACAACAACCTCAACTTTGAAAAACAACAACAAATTCAAAAACCAAAACATGGAAAAACAGCAAAAAATTCAACTACAACCTCAATATTGAAAATCACCAACAAATTCAACAACAACCTCAACAATAAAAAACACCAAAAATTTCAACAACAACCTCAACATTGAAAAACACCAAAATATTCAACAACAACCTCAACAATGAAAACCACCAACAACTTTAACAAAAACCTCAACAATGAAAAAAACCTAAAAATTCATCAACAACCTCAACATTCAAAAACACCAACAAATTCAACCAAAACCTCAACAATGAAAAACACCAAAAAATTCAACAACAACCTCAACAATCAAAAACACCAACAAATTCAACAAAAACCTCAACAATTAATAACACCAAAAAATTCAACAACAACCTCAACTTTGAAAAACACCAACAAATTCAAAAACCTCAACATGGAAAAACACCAACAAATTCAACTACAACCTCAAAATTGAAAATCAACAACAAATTCAACAAAAACCTGAACAATGAAAAACACAAAAAATTCATCAACAACCTCAACATTCAAAAACACCAACAAATTCAACAAAAACCTCAAGAATGAAAAACACCAAAAAATTCAACAACAACCTCAACATTGAAGAACACCAACAATTTCAACAACAACCTCAACATTCAAAAACACCAACAAATTCAACAAAAACATCAACATTGTAAAACATCAAAAAATTCAACAACAACCTCAACTTTGAAAAACACCAACAAATTCAACAACCTCAACTTTGAAAAACACTAGCAAATTCAACTGCAACCTCAACATTGAAAAAAACAAAAAAAGTTCAAGCAAAATCATTGATAACACCAATAAATTCAACAAGAACCTGAATATTGAAAATCACCAATAAATTCAACAGCAACCTCAACAATGAAAAACATTAAATAAGTCAACAACAACCTATACAATGAAAAACACCAAATAATTCAACAACAATCTCAACATTCAAAGCACCAACAAATTCAACAACAACCTCAACAATGAAAAACACCAAAAGATTTAACAACAACCTCAACATTCAAAAACACCAACAAATTCAACAACAACCTCAGCAATGAATAACAGCAATTAATTCAACAACAACGACCTCAACAATGAAAAACACCAAAAAATGCATCAACAACCTCAGCAATGATAAACAGCAATAAATTCAACAACAACGACCTCAACAATGAAAAATACCAAAAGATTCAGCAACATCCTCAACATTGAAAAACTCCAACAATTTCAACAACAATCTCAACAATGAAAAACACCAAAAAATTCAACAACAAACTCAACATTGAAAATCGCCAAGAAATTCAACAACAACCTCAACAATGAAAAACATCAAAAAATTCAACTGCAACCTCAACTTTGCAAAATACAAAAAGATTAAAAAAAAAACATTGAATACACCAATAAATTCAACAACAACCTCAAAATTGAAAATCACAAAAAAATTCAACAACAACCTCAACATTTAAAAACACCAAAACATTCAACACCAACCTCAACTTTGAAAAACACCAACAAATTCAAAAACCTCAACATGGAGAAACACCAACAAATTCAACTACAACCTCAACAATGAACAACAACAAAAAATTCATCAACAACCTCAACATTCAAAAACAACAACAAATTCAACAAAAACCTCAAAAATGAAAAACACCAGAAAATTCAACAACAACCTCATCATCGAAAAACACCAACAAATTCAACAACAACCACAACAATGAAAAACAACAAAAATTCAACAACAACCACAACAATGAAAAACCAAACAATTCAACAACAACTCAACATTCAAAAACAACGACAAATTCAACAACAACCTCAAAATTCGAAAACACCAACAAATTCAACAACAACCTAAACAATGAAAAACTCCAACAAATTCAACAACAACCTAAACAATGAAAAACACCAAAAAATTCAGTAACAACCTCAACTTTCAGAAACACCAACAAATTCAACAAAAACCTCAACAATGAAAAACACCAAAAAATTCAACAACAACCTCAACTTTGGAAAACACCAAGAAATTCAACAATCTCAACATTGAAAAACACCAACAAATTCAACTGCAACCTCAACTTTGAAAAATACAAATAAGATCAAAATAAACCATTGATAACACCAATAAATTCAGCAACCTCCCAATTGAAAATCACAAACAAATTCAACAACAACCTCAGCAATGAAAAACATCAACAAATTCAACAACAACCTCAACAAAGAAAAACACCAACAAATTCAACAAGTACCGCAAATGAAAAATACCAAAAAATTCAACAGCAAACTCAAAATTGAAAATAACCATCAAATTCAACAAAAATCTCAACATTGAAAAACAAAAAAAGATACAACAACAACCCCAACATTCCAAAATACCAACAAATTCAACAAAAACCACAACAATGAAAACACCAAAAAATACAACAACAATCACAACTTTGTAAAACACCAACAAATTGAACAACATCAACATTGAAAAACACCAACAAATTAAAGTGCAAACTCAACTTTAAAAAAAACAAAAAAGTTTTAAAAAAAACATTGATAACACCAATAAATTCAACAACAACGTCAATATTGAAAATCACCCGCAAATTCATCAACACCCTCAACCACGAAAAACAGCAAACAATTCAACAACAACGAACTCAACAATGAAAAACACCAAAAAATTCAACAACAACCTCAACATTCAAAAACACCAACAAATTCAACAACAACCTCAGCAATGAATAACAGCAATCAATTCAACAACAACGACCTCAACAATGAAAAACACCAAAAAAATGCATCAACAACCTCAGCAATGATAAATAGCAATAAATTCAACAACAACGACCTCAACAATAAAAAATACCAAAAGATTCAACAACAACCTCAACATTGAAAAACTCCAACAATTTCAACAACAATCTCAACAATGAAAAACACCAAAAAATTCAACAACAAACTCAACATAGAAAATCGCCAACAAATTCAACAACAACCTCAACAATGAAAAACATCAAAAAATTCAACTGTAACCTCAAATTTGCAAAATACAAAAAGATTCAAAAAAAAACATTGAATACACCAATAAATTCAACAACAACCTCAAAATTGAAAATCACCAAAAAATTCAACAACAACCTCAACATTGAAAAACACCAAAATATTCAACACCAACCTCAACTTTGAAAAACACCAACAAATTCAAAAACCTCAACATGGAGAAACAACAACAAATTCAACTACAACCTCAACAATGAAAAACAACAAAAAATTCATCAACAACCTCAACATTCAAAAACAACAACAAATTCAACAAAAACCTCAACAATGAAAAACACCAGAAAATTCAACAACAACCTCATCATCGAAAAACACCAACAAATTCAACAACAACCTCAACATTCAAAAACACCAACAAATTCAACAAAAATCTCAACATTGAAAAACACCAAAAAATTCAACAACAACCTCAACTTTGAATAACACCAACAAATTCAACAACCTCATCATTGAAAAACACCAACAAATTCAACTGCAACCTCAACTTTCAAAAATACACAAAAGTTCAAAAAAATTATTGATAACACCAATACCTTCAACAAGAACCTCAATATTGAAAATCACCAATAAATTCAACAACAACCTCAACAATGAAAAACATCAAAAAATTCGACAGCAACAACCTCAACACTGAAAAACACCAAATAATTCAACAACAATCTCAACATTCAAAACACCAACAAATTCAACAACAACCCCAACATTCGAAAACACCAACAAATTCAACAGTAACCTCAACAATGAAAAACACCAAAAAATTCAACAAAAACCTCAGCATTCAAAAACACCAACAAATTCAACAACAACCTCAGCAATGAAAAACAGCAAATAATTCAACAACAACGCCCTGAACAATGAAAAATACCAAAAAATTCATGAACAACCTCAGCAATGAAAAACAGCAAAAAATTCAACAACAACGACCTCAACAATGAAAAATACCAAAAGATTCAACAACAACCTCAACATTGAAAAACTCCAACAATTTCAACAACAACCTCAACAATGGAAAACACAAAAAAATTCAACAGCAAACTCAACATTGAAAATCACCAGCAAATTTAACAACAACCTCAACAATGAAAAACATCAAAAAATTCAACAACAACCTCAACACTGAATACACCAATAAATTCAACAACAACCTCAATATTGAAAATCACCAAAAAATTCAACAAGAACCTCACATTGAAAAACACCAAAATATTCAACAGCAACCTCAACTTTGAAAAACACCAACAAATTCAAAAAACTCAACATGGAAATGCACCGACAAATTCAAGTACAACCTCAATATTGATAATCAACAACAAATTCAAAAAAAACCTCAACAATGAAAAACAACAAAAAATTCAACAACAACCTCAACATTGAAAAACAACAAAGAATTCAACAACAACCTCTCCATTCAAAAACACCAACAAATTCAACAAAAACCTCAACATTTAAAAACATCAAAAAATTCAACAACAACCTCAACTTTGAAAAACACCAGCAAATTCATCAACGTCAACATTGAGAGACACAAACAAATTCAACTGCAACCTAAACTCTGAAAAGTACAAAAAGATTCCAAAAAAAGACATTGATTACAACAATAAATTCAACAACAACTTAAACATTCAATACACCAAAAAAACCACAAAAAGGTTTAACAAAATAAAAATTGATAACACCAACAAATTCAACAACAACCTCAACAATGAAAAACATCAAAAATTCAACAACAACAACCACAACAATGAAAAACACCAAAACAATTCAACAACAACTCAACATTTAAAAACACCGACAAATTCAACAACAACCTCAGCCTTGAAAATCACCAACAAATTTAACAACAACCTCAACAATGAAAAACACCAAAAAATTCAGCAACGACCTCAACTTGGAAAAACACCAACTAATTCAACAACCACAACATTGAAAAACACCAACAAATTCAACAACAACCTCAACATTGAAAAACTCCAACAAATTCAACAACAACCTCAACATTCAAAAACAACAACAAATTCAACAAAAACCTCAACAATGAAAAGCACCAAAAAATTCAACAAGAACCTCAACATTCAAACACAACAACAAATTCAACAAAAACCTCAACAATTAAAAACACCAACAAATTCAACAACAACCTCAACAATGAACAACACCAAAAAATTCAACAACAACCTCAACATTCAAAAACACCCAAAAATTCAACAACAACCTCAACAAAGAAAAACACAAAAACATTCAACAACAACCTCAACTTTGATAAACACCAACAAATTCAACAACCTCAACATTGAAAATCAGCAACAAATTCAACAACAACCTCAGCAATGAAAAACATCAAAAAATTCAACAAGAACCTCAAGAATGAAAAACACCAAAATATTCAACAACAACCTCAACAATGAAAAACACCAACATAATCAACAAAAACGTCAACAATGAAAAACACCAAAAAATTCAACAACAACCTCAATTTTGAAAAACGCCATTAGATTTAATAACCTCAACATTCAAATACACAAACAAATTCAACAACAACCTCAGCCTTGAAAATCACCAACAAATTTAACAACAACCTCAACAATGAAAAACACCAAAAAATTCAGCAACAACCTCAACTTGGAAAAACACCAACTAATTCAACAACCACAACATTGAAAAACACCAACAAATTCAACAACAACCTCAACATTGAAAAACTCCAACAAATTCAACAACAACCTCAACAATGAAAAACACCAAATAATTCAACAACAATCTCAACATTCAAAACACCAACAAATTCAACAACAACCTCAACATTCGAAAACACCACAAAATTCAACAACAACCTCAACTTTGAAAAACGCCAACAAATTCAACAACCTCAACATTGAGAAACACGAACAAATTCAACTGCAAGCTCAACTTTGAAAAATACAAAAAAGATCAAAAGAAACCAATAAATTCAACAACCTCAACATTGAAAATCACCAACAAATTCAACTACAACTTCAATATTGAAAATCACCAACAAATTCAACAACAACCTCAACAATGAAAAACACCAACAAATTCAACTCAAACCTCAACAATGAAAAACACCAAAAAATTCAACAACAACCTCAATTTTGAAAAACTCCAACAGATTTAACAACCTCAACATTCAAATAAACCAAGAAATTCAACAACAAACTCAGCTTTGAAAAACACCAACAATTTCAACAACCTCAACATTGGAAAACACCAACAAATTCAACAACAAACTCAAAATTGAAAATTATCATCAAATTCAACAAATAATCTCAACATTGAAAGCATCAAAAAATGCAACAACTGTTGAACATTCCAAAAGAGCAACAAATTCAACAAAAACCTCAACAACGAGAACACCGAAAAATTCAACAACAAGCACAACTTTGAAAAGAACCAACAAATTCTACAACATCAACATTGAAAAACACCAACAAATTAAAGTGCAAACACAACTTTGAAAAATACAAAAAAGTTTAAAAAAAAACATTGATAACACCAATAAATTCAACAACAACCTCAATATTGAAAATCACCAACAAATTCATCAACAACCTCAACAATGTAAACAGGCAAACAATTCAACAACAACGACCTCAACAATGAAAAACACCAAAAAATTCAACAACAACCTTAACGTTGAAAAACTCCAACAATTTCAGAAACAATCTCAACAATGAAAAACACCAAAAAATTCAACAACAAACTCAACATTCAAAATCACCAACAAATTCAACAACAACCTCAACAATGAAAAACATCAAAAAATTCAACAACAACCTGAACATTCAAAAACAACAACAACTTCAACAAAAAACTCAGCAAAGAAAAACACCAAAAAATTCAACAACAACCTCAATATTGAAAATCACCAACAAATTCATCAACAACCCCAACAATGAAAACAAGCAAACAATTCAACAACAACGACCTCAACAATGAAAAACACCAAAAAATTCAACAACAACCTCAACATTGAAAAACTCCAACAATTTCAACAACAACCTCAACAATGAAAAACACCAAAAAATTCAACAACAAACTCAACATTGAAAAATTTCCAACAAATTCAACAACAACCTCAACAATGAAAACCATCAAAAAATTGAACGAAAACCGCAACATTCAAAAACAACAACAAATTCAACAAAAAACTCAACAATGAAAAACACCAAAAATTTCAACAACAACCTCAACTTTGAAAAACACCAAAAAATTCAACTACCTCAACATTGAGAAACAGCAACAAATTCAACTGCAACCTCAACTTTGAATAATACAAAAAGATTCAAAAAAAAACATTGAATACACCAATAAATACAACAACAACCTGAACAATGAAAACAGGCAAACAATTCAACAACAACGACCTCAACAATAAAAAACACCAAAAAATTCAACAACAACCTCAACATTGAAAAAATCCAACAATTTCAACAACAACCTCAACAATGAAAAACACCAAAAATTTCAACAACAAACTCAACATTGAAAATCACCAACAAATTCAACAACAACCTCAACAAAGAAAACCATCAAAAAATTCAACAAAAACCGCAACATTCAAAAACAACAACAAATTCAACAAAAAACTCAACAATGAAACAAACCAAAAATTTCAACAACAACTTAATCTTTGAATAATACCAAAAAATTCAACAACCTCAACATTGAGAAACAGCAACAAATTCAACTGCAACCTCAACTTTGAAAAATACAAAAAGATTTTAAAAAAAAACATTGAATACACCAATAAATTCAACAACAACCTCAATATTGAAAATCACCAACACATTCAACAACAACGTCAACAATGAAAAATGCCAACATATTCCACAAAAAACTCAACAATGCAAAACACCAAAATATTCAACTACAACCTCAATTTTGAAAAACACCAACAGATTTAAAAACCTCAACATTCAAATACACCAACAAATTTAACAACAACCTCAACAATGAAAAACATCAAAAAATTCAACAAAAAGAACCTCAACAATGACAAACACCAAACAATTCAACACCAACATCAACATTCAAAAACAACAACAAATTCAACAACAACCTCAACAATGAAAAAGACCAAAAAATTCAACAACAACCTCAACATTCAGAAACACCAACAAATTCAACAAAAACCTCAACAATGAAAAACACCAAAAAATTCAACAACAACCTCAACTTTGGAAAACATCAAGAAATTCAACAACCTCAACATTGAAAAAGACCAACAAATTCAACAGCAACCTCAACTTTGAAAAATACAAAAAAGATTAAAATAAACCATTGATAACACCAATAAATTCAACAACCTCAACATTGAAAATAACCAACAAATTCAACATCAACCTCAGCAATGAAAATAACCAACAATTCAACAACAACCTCAAAAATGCAAAACACCAACAAATTCAACAAGTACCGCAACAATGAAAAACATCATAAAATTCAACAACAACCTGAACATTCAAAAACAACAACAAGTTCAACAAAAAACTCAGCAAAGAAAAACACCAAAAAATTCAACAACTACCTCAATATTGAAAATCACCAACAAATTCATCAACAACCTCAACAATGAAAACAGGCAAACAATTCAACAACAACGACCTCAACAATGAAAAACACCAAAAAATTCAACAACCTCAACATTGAAAAACACCAACAAATTCAACAACAACCTCAACTTTGAAAAATTAAAAAATGATCAAAGAAATCCATTGATGACACCAATAAATTCAAAAACCTCTAGATTGAAAATCACCAACAAATTCAACAACAACCACAGCAATGAAGAACATCAAAAAATTCAACAAGAACCTCAAGAATGAAAAACAACAACATATTCAACTACAACCTCAATATTGAAAATCACAAACAAATTCAACAACAACCAAAACAATGAAAAACACCAACGTATTCAACAAAAACGTCAACAGTGAAAAACACCAAAAGATTCAACAACCTCAGTTTTGAAAAATGCCAATAGATTTAACAACCTCATCATTCAAATACACCAACAAATTCAACAACAACCTCAGCTTTGAAAACCACCAACAAATTTAACAACAACCTCAACAATGAAAAACATCAAAAAATACAACAACAACAACCTCAACAATGAAAAGCACCAAGCAATTCAACACCAACCTCAACATTCAAAAACAACAACAAATTCAACAACAACCTCAACAATGAAAAACAACAAAAAATTCAACAACAACCTCAACAATCAAAAACAGCAACAAATTCAACAAAAACCTCAACAATTAAAAACACCAAAAAATTCAACAACAACGTCAACTTTAAAAACACCAACAAATTCAACAACCTCTAACATTGAAAAACACCAACAAATTCAACAAAACCTCAACATTGAAAAAATCCAACAATTTCAACAACAACCTCAACAATGAAAAACACCAAAAAATTCAACAACAAACACAACATTGAAAATCACCAACAAATTCAACAACAACCTCAAAAATGAAAACCATCAAAAAATTCAACAACAACCGCAACATTCAAAAACAACAACAAATTCAACATAAGCTCAACAATGAAAAAAACCAAAAATTTCAACAACAACTTAAACTTTGAAAAATACCAAAAAATTCAACAACCTCAACATTGAGAAACAGCAACAAATTCAACTGCAACCTCAACTTTGAAAAATACAAAAAGATTAAAAAAAAAACATTGAATACACCAATAAATTCAACAACAACCTCAATATTGAAAATCACCAAAAAATTCAACAACAACCTGAACTTTGAAAAGGACTAACAAATTCAAAAACCTCAACATCGAAAATCACCAACAAATTCAACAACAACATCAACGATGAAAAACACCAACAGATTTAAAAACCTCAACATTCAAATACACCAACAAATTAAACAACAACCTCAGCAATGAAAAATATTAAAAAATTCAACAACAACCTCAACTTTGAAAAACACCAACAATTCAACAACCTCAGCTTTGAAAAACACCGACAAATTCAACTGCAACCTCAACTTTGAAAACTACAACAAAGTTCAAGCAAAATCATTGATAACACCAATAAATTCAACGAGAACATTAACATTGAAAAACACCAAAATATTCAACAACTACCTCAACTTTGAAAAACACCAACAAATTTAAAAACTCAACATGGAAAAACACCAACAAATTCAACTACAACCTCAATATTGAGAATCACCAACAAATTCAACAACAACCTCAACATTCGAAAACACCAACAATTTCAACATCAATCTCAACAATGAAAAACACCAAAGAATTCATCAACAACCTCAACATTCAAAAACACCAACAAATTCAACAACAACCTCAACAATGAAAAGCACCAAAAAATACATCAAGAACCTCAACATTCAAACACAACAACAAATTCAACAAAAACCTCAACAATTAAAAACACCAAAAAAATCAACAACAACGTCAACTTTGAAAAACACCAACAAATTCAACAACAACCTCAACAATGAACAACACCAAAAAATTCAACAACAACCTCAACATTCAAAAACACCCAAAAATTCAACAAAAACCTCAACAATGAAAAACACCAAAAAATTCAACAACAACCTCAACATTCAAAAACACCCAAAAATTCAACAACAACCTCAACAAAGAAAAACACAAAAACATTCAACAACAACCTCAACTTTGATAAACACCAACAAATTCAACAACCTCAACATTGAAAATCAGCAACAAATTCAACAACAACCTCAGCAATGAAAAACATCAAAAAATTCAACAAGAACCTCAAGAATGAAAAACACCAAAATATTCAACAACAACCTCAACAATGAAAAACACCAACATAATCAACAAAAACGTCAACAATGAAAAACACCAAAAAATTCAACAACAACCTCAATTTTGAAAAACGCCATTAGATTTAATAACCTCAACATTCAAATACACAAACAAATTCAACAACAACCTCAGCCTTGAAAATCACCAACAAATTTAACAACAACCTCAACAATGAAAAACACCAAAAAATTCAGCAACAACCTCAACTTGGAAAAACACCAACTAATTCAACAACCACAACATTGAAAAACACCAACAAATTCAACAACAACCTCAACATTGAAAAACTCCAACAAATTCAACAACAACCTCAACAATGAAAAACACCAAAAAATTCATTAACAACCACAATATTCAAAAACGCCAACAAATTCAACAGCAACCTCAACAATGAAAAACACCAAAATATTCAACAACAACCTCAACATTCAAAAACACCAACATATTCAACAACAACCTCAGCAAGGAAAAACAGCAAACAATTCAACAACAACGACCTCAACAATCAAAAACACCAAAAAATTCATCAACAACCTCAGCAATGAAAAACAGGAATAAATTCAACAACAACGATCTCATCAATGAAAAATACCAAAAGATTCATCAACAACCTCAACATTGAAAAACTCCAACAATTTCAACAACAACCTCAACAATGAAAAACACCAAAAAATTCAACAACAAATTCAACATTGAAAATAATGAACAAGTTCAAAAACAACCTCAACAATGAAAAACACCAAATAATTCAACAACAATCTCAATATTCAAAGCACCAACAAAATCAACAACAACATCAACATTCGAAAATACCACCAAATTCAACAACAACCTCAACAGTGAAAAACACCAAAAAATTCAACAACAAATTCAACATTGAAAATAATGAACAAGTTCAAAAACAACCTCAACAATGAAAAACACCAAATAATTCAACAACAATCTCAATATTCAAAGCACCAACAAAATCAACAACAACATCAACATTCGAAAATACCACCAAATTCAACAACAACCTCAACAGTGAAAAACAACAAAAAATTCAACAACAACCTCAACATTCAAAAACACCACCAAATTCAACAGCAACCTCAGCAATGAAAAACAACAAACAATTCAACAACAAAGACCTAAACAATGAAAAACACCAAAAAATTCATCCACAAACTCAGCAATGAAAAACAGGAATAAATTCAACAACAACGATCTCATCAATGAAAAATACCAAAAGATTCAACAACAACCTCAACATTCAAAAACACCAACAAATTGAACAAAAACCACAACATTGAAAAACATCAAAAAATTCAACAACAACCTCAACTTTGAAAAACACCAACAAATTCAACTGCAACCTCAACTTTGAAAAATACAAAAAAGTTCAAGAAAAATCATTGATTACATTAGTAAATTCAACAAGAACCTTAATATTGAAAATCACCAATAAATTCAACAACAACCTCAACAATGAAAAACATCAAAAAATTCAACAACAACAACAACCTCAACAATGAAAAACACCGAATAATTCAACAAAAATCTCAATATTAAAAACACCAACATATTCAACAACAACATCAACATTCGAAAATAACAACAAATTCAACAACAACCTCAACTTTGAAAAACACCAAAAAATTCAACAACCTCAACATTGAGAAACAACAACAAATTCAAAAGCAACCTCAACATTGAAAAATGCAATAAGATTCAAAAAAGATAATTGAATACACCAATAAATTCAACAACAACCTCAACATTGAAAAACATCAAAAAATTCAACTACAACCTCAACTTTGAAAAACACCAACAAATTCAACTGCAACCTCAACTTTGAAAAATACCAAAATATTCAACAACAACCTCAACAATGAAAAACACCAACAAATTCAAAAACCTCAACATGGAAAAACACCAACAAATTCAACTACATCCTCAATATTTAAAATCACCAACAAATTCAACAACAACCTCAACACTGAAAACCAGCAACAAATTCAACACAAACCTCAACAACGAAAAACACCAAAAAATTCATTAACAACCTCAATATTCAAAAACGCCAACAAATTCAACAGCAACCTCAACAATGAAAAACATCAAAATATTCAACATCAACCTCAACATTCAAAAACACCAACATATTCAACAACAACCTCAGCAAGGAAAAACAGCAAACAATTCAACAACAACGACCTCAACAATCAAAAACACCAAAAAATTCATCAACAACCTCAGCAATGAAAAACAGGAATAAATTCAACAACAACGATCTCATAAATGTAAAATACCAAAAGATTCATCAACAACCTCAACATTGAAAAACTCCAACAATTTCAAAAACAACCTCAACAATGAAAAACACCAAAAAATTCAACAACAAATTCAACATTGAAAATAACGAACAAGTTCAACAACAACCTCAACAATGAAAAACACCAAATAATTCAACAACAATCTCAATATTCAAAGCACCAACAAATTCAACAACAACCTCAACAATTACAAACACCAAAAAATTCAACAACAAAGTCAACTTTAAAAACACCAACAAATTCAACAACCTCAACATTGAAAAACACCAACAAATTCAACAAAACCTCAACATTGAAAAACTCAAACAAATTCAACAACAACCACAACAATGAACAGCACCAAAAAATTCATCAACAACCTCAACATTCAGAAACACCATCAAATTAAACAATAACCTCAACAATGAAAAACACCAAAAAATTCATCAACAACCTCAACATTCAAAAACACCAAATAATTCAACAAAAACCTCAACAATGAAAAACACCAAAAAATTCAACCACAATCTCAACTTTGGAAAGCACCAACAAATTCAACAACCTCAACATTGAAAAACACAACAAATTCAACTGCAACCTCAACTTTGAAAAATACAAAATAGATTAAAAAAACCATTGATAAGACCAATAAATTCAACAACCTCAACATTGAAAATCACCAACAAATTCAACATCAACCTCAGCAATGAAAGAAACCAACAATTCAACAACAACCTCAAAAATGAAAAACACCAACAAATTCAACAAGTACCGCAACAATGAAAAACACCAAAAAATTCAACAACAAACTCAAAATTGAAAATGACCATCAAATTCAACAAAAATCTCAACATTGAAAAACATCAAAAAATACAACAACAACCCCAACATTCCAAAACACCAACAAATTCAATAAAAACCTCAACATTGAAAACACCAAAAAATTCAACAACAATCAGAACTTGGAAAAACACCAACAAATTCAACAACATCAACATTGAAAAACACCAACAAATTCAACAACAACCTCAACATTCAAAAACACCAACAAATTCAACTGCAACCTCAACTTTGAAAAATACAAAAAAGTTCAAGAAAAATCATTGATAACACCAGTAAATTCAACAAGATCCTTAATATTGAAAATCACCATAAATTCAACAACAATCTCAACATTCAAAAACACCAACAAATTCAACAACAACCACAACAATTAACAGCACCAAAAAATTCAACAACAAGCTCAACATTCAGAAACACCATCAAATTCAACAATAACCTCAACAATGAAAAACACCAAAAAATTCATCAACAACCTCAACATTCAAAAACACCAAATAATTCAACAAAAACCTCAACAATGAAAAACACCAAAAAATTCAACAACAACCTCAACTTTGGAAAGCACCAACAAATTCAACAACCTCAACATTGAAAAACACAACAAATTAAACTGCAACCTCAACTTTGAAAAATACAAAATAGATAAAAAAAACCATTGATAACACCAATAAATTCAACAACCTCAACATTGAAAATCACCAACAAATTCAACATCAACCTCAGCAATGAAAAAAACCAACAATTCAACAGCAACCTCAAAAATGAAAAACACCAACAAATTCAACAAGTACCGCAACAATGAAAAACACCAAAAAATTCAACAACAAACTCAAAATTGAAAATGACCATCAAATTCAACAAAAATCTCAACATTGAAAAACATCAAAAAATAAAACAACAACCTCAACATTCCAAAACATCAACAAATTCAATAAAAACCTCAACATTGAAAACCACAAAAAATTCAACAACAATCACAACTTCGAAAAACACCAACAAATTCACCAACATCAACATTGAAAAACACCAACAAATTCAACAACTACCTCAACATTCAAAAACACCAACAAATTCAACAGAAAACTTAACATGAAAAACTTCACAAAATTCAACAACAACCTCAACTTTGAAAAACACCAGCAAATTCAACTGCAACATCAACTTTGAAAAATACAAAAAAGTTAAAGAAAAATCATTGATAACACCAATAAATTCAACAAGATCCTTAATGTTGAAAATCAACCAATAAATTCAGAAACAACCTCAACAATGAAAAGCATCATAAAATACAACAACAACAACCTCAACAATGAAAAACAACAAATAATTCAACAACAATCTCAATATTCAAAACACGAAAAAATTCAAAAACAACATCGACATTGGAAAATACCAACAAATTCAACAACAACCTCAACAATGAAAAACACCAAAAAATTCAACAACAACCTCAACATTCAAAAACACCAACAAATTCAACAACAACCTCAGCAAGGAAAAACACCAAACAATTCAACAACAACGACCTCAACAATCAAAAGCACCAAAAAATTCATCAACAAACTCAGCAATGAAAAACAGGAATAAATTCAACAACAACAATCTCATCAATGAAAAATACCAAATGATTCAACAGCAACCTCAACATTGAAAAACTCCAACAATTTCAACAACAACCTCAACAATGAAAAACACCAAAAAATTCAACAACAAACTCAACATTGAAAATAAAGAACAAATTCAACAACAACCTCAACAATGAAAAACATCAATAAATTCAACAACAACCTCAACATTCAAGAACAACAACAAATTCAACAAAAAACTCATCAATGAAAAGTACCAAAAAATTCAACAACAACCTCAACACTGAGAAACACCAACAATTTCAAATGCAACCTCAACTTTGAAAAATGCAAAAAGATTCAAAAAAAACATTGAATACAACAATAAATTGAACAACAACCTCAATATTGAAAATCAGCAAAAAATTCAACAACAACCTCAACATTGAAAAACACCAAAATATTCAACAACAACCTCATCAATGAAAAACACCAACAAATTCAAAAACCTCAACATGGAAAAACACCACCAAATTCAACTACAACCTCAATATTGAAAATCACCAACAAATTCAACAACAACCTCAACACTGAAAACCAGCAACAAATTCAACAAAAACCTCAACAACGAAAAACACCAAAAAATTCATCAACAACCTCAACGTTCAAAAACAACAACAAATTCAACAACAACCTCAACAATGAAAAACACCAAAAAATTCATCAACAACCTCAACATTCAAAAACAACAACAAATTCAACAACAACCTCAACAATGAAAAACACCAAAAAATTCAACAACAACCTCAACATTCAAAAACACCAGCAAATTCAACAACCTCAACATTGAAAAACACCAACAAATTCAAAAACAACCTCAACTTTGAAAAATACAAAAATGATCAAAAAAAACCATTGCTGAGACCAATAAATTCAACAACCTCAACATTGAAAATCACCAACAAATTCAACAACAACCTCAGCAATGAAAAACATCAAAAAATTCAACAAGAACCTCAAGAATGAAAAACAGCAACAAATACAACTACAATCTCAATATTGAAAATCACCAACAAATTCATCAACAACATCAACAATGAAAAACACCAACGTATTCAACAAAAACGAGAACAATGAAAAACACCAAAAAATTCAACAACCTCAATTTTGAAAAACGCCATTAGGCTTAACATCCACAACATTCAAATACACCAACAAATTCAACAACAACCTCAGCTTTGAAAATTAGCAACAAATTTAACAACAACCTCAACTTTGAAAAACATCAAAAAATTGAACAACAACCTCAACAATGAAAAACACCTAGCAATTCAACACCAAGCTCAACATTCAAAAACAACAATAAATCAACAACAACCTCAACAATGAAAAACACCAAAAAATTCAACAACAATCTCAACATTCAAAAACACCAACAAATTCAACAAAAACCTCAACAATTAAAAACACCAAGAAATTCAACAACAAAGTCAACTGTAAAATCACCAACAAATTCAACAACCTCAACTTTGAAAAACACCAACAAATTCAAAAAAACCTCAACATTGAAAAACTCCAACAAATTCAACAACAACCACAACAATGAACAGCACCAAAAAATTCAACAACAACCTAAACATTCAGAAACACCATCAAATTCAACAATAACCTCAGCAATGAAAAACACCAAAAAATTCAACAACCTCAATTTTGAAAAACGCCATTAGATTTAACATCCTCAACATTCAAATGCACCAACAAATTCAACAACAACCTCAGCTTTGAAAATCACCAGCAAATTTAACAACAACCTCAACTTTGAAAAACATCAAAAAATTGAACAACAACAACCTCAACAATGAAAATCACCTAGCAATTCAACACCAACCTCAACATTCAAAAACAACAATAAATCAACAACAACCTCAACAATGAAAAACACCAAAAAATTCAACAACAATCTCAACATTCAAAAACACCAACAAATTCAACAAAAACCTCAACAATTAAAAACACCAAGAAATTCAACAACAAAGTCAACTTTAAAATCACCAACAAATTCAGCAACCTCAACATTGAAAAACACCAACAAATTCAACAGAAACCATAACATGAAAAACATCACAAAATTCAACAACAACCTCAGCTTTGAAAAACACCAACAAAATTCAACTGCAACCTCAACTTTGAAAAATACAAAAAAGTTCAAGAAAAATCATTGATAACACCAATAAATTCAACAAGATCCTTAATATTGAAAATCAACAATAAATTCAAAAACAACCTCAACAATGAAAAGCATCAAAAAATTCAACAACAACAACCTCAACAATGAAAAACACTAAATAATTCAACAGCAATCTCAATATTCAAAACACCAACAAATTCAAAAACAACATCAACATTCGAAAATACCAACAAATTCAACAACAACCTCAACAATGAAAAACACCAACAAATTCAACAACAACCTCAGCAATGAAAAACAGCAAACAATTCAAGAACAACGACCTCAACAATGAAAAACACCAAAAAATTCATCAACAACCTCAGCAATGAAAAACAGGAATAAATTCAACAACAACGATCTCATCCATGAAAAATACCAAAAGATTCAACAACAACCTCAACAATGAAAAACACCAAAAAATTCAACAACAAACTCAACATTCAAAAGAACCAAAAATTTCAACAAAAACCTCAACATTGAAAAACACCAAAAAATTCAACAACAACTTCAACTTTGAAGAATATCAAAAAATTCAACAACCTCAACATTGAGAAACACCAACAAATTGAACTGCTACCTCAACTTGGAAAAATTCAATAAGATTCAAAAAAATCATTGAATACACCAATAAATTCAACAACAACCTCAACATTGAAAATAAGCAAAAAATTCAACAACAACCTCAATATTGAAAAACACCAAAATATTCAACAACAACCTCTACAATGAAAAACACCAACAAATTCAACTACAACCTCAATATTGAAAATCAGCAACAAATTCATCAAAAACCTCAACATTCAAAAACACCAACAAATTCTAAAACAACCTCAACAATGAAAAACACCAAAAAATTCAACAACAACCTCAACGTTCAAAAACACCAACAAATTCAACAAAAACCTCAACAATTAAAAGCACCAAATAATTCAACAACAACGTCAACTTTGAAAAACACCAACAAATTCAACAACCCCAAAGTAGAAAAACACTTACAAATTCAACAACAACCTCAAAATTGAAAAACTCCAACAAATTCAACAACAACCTCAACAATGAAAAACACCAAAAAATTCAACAGCAACCTCAACATTCAAAAACACCAAAAAAATTCATCAAATACCTCAACAATGAAAAACACCAAAAAATTCAACGACAACCTCAACATTGAAAATCACGAACAAATTCAACAACCTCAAAATTGAAAAACACCAACAAATTCAAATGCAACCTCAACTTTGAAAATTACAAAAAGATCAAAAATAACCATTGATAACACCAAGAAATTCAGCAACCTGAACATTGAAAATCATCAACAAGTTCAACTACAACCTCAGCAATGAAAAACATCAAAAAATTCAACAAGAACCTCAACAAACTCAAAATTGAAAATCACCATCAAATTCAACAGAAATCTCAACATTGAAAAACATCAAGAAATGCAACAACAACCTCAACATTCCAAAACACCAACAAATTCAACAAAAACCTCAACAATGAAAACACCAAAAAAATCTCAACTTTGAAAAAAACCAACAAATTCAACAACATCAACATTCAAAAACACCAACAAATTAAATTGCAAAATAAACTTTAAAAATACAAAAAAGTTTTAAAAAAAACATTGGTAACACCAATAAATTCAACAACAACCTCTATATTGAAAATCACCAACAAATTCAACAACAACCTCAGCAATGAAAACAGGCAAACAATTCAACAACAACGACCTCAACAATGAAAAACACCGAATAATTCAACAAGTACCTCAACATTGAAAAACTCCAACAATTTCAACAACAACCTCAACAATGAAAAACACCAAAAAATTCAACAACAACCTCGGTATTGAAAATCACCAACAAATTTAACAACAACCTCAACTTTGAAAACATAAACAAATTCAAAAACCTCAACATGGAAAAACACCAACTAATTCAACAACAACCTCAATATTGAAAATCACCAACAAATTTAACAACAACCTCAACAATGAAAAACATCAAAAAATTCAACAACAACAACGTCAACAATGGAAAACACCAAACAATTCAACACCAACCTCAACATTCCAAAACAACAACAAATTCAACAACAACCTCAACAATGAAAAACACCAAAAAATTCAACAACAACCTCAACATTGAAAAACAACTACAAATTCAACAACAACCTCAACAATGAAAAACACCAAAAAATTGAACAACAACCTCAACATTCAAAAACCCGAGCAAATTCAACAACCTCAACATTGAAAAACATCAACAAATTCAACAACAACCTCAACTTTGAAAAATACAAAACTGATCAAAAAAAAACCATTGATGAAAACCAATAAATTCAAGAACCTCAACATTGAAAGTCACAAACAAATTCAACAACAACCTCAACATTCAAAAACACCAACAAATTCAACAAAAACATCAACATTGAAAAACATCAAAACATTCAACAACAACCTCAACTCTGGAAAACACCAACAAAATCAACTGCAACCTCAACTTTGAAAAATACATAAAAGAACAAGAAAAATCATTGATAACACGAATAAATTCAACAAGATCCTTAATATTGAAAATCACCAAAAATTCAACAACAACCTCAACAATGAAAAACATCAAAAAATTCAACAAGAACAACCTCAGCAATGAAAAACACAAAATAATTCAACAACAATCTCAATGTTCAAAACACCAACAAAATTCAACAACAACCTCAACAATGAAAAACACCAACAAATTAAACAACAACCTCAGCAAGCAAAACAGCAAACATTTCAACAAAAACGACCTCAACAATGAAAAACACCAAAAAATTCATCAACAACCTCAGCAATGAAAAACATAAATAAATTCAACAACAACGATCTCATCAATGAAAAATACCAAAAGAATCATCAACAACCTCAACATTGAAAAACCCCAACAATTTCAACAACAACCTCAGCAATGAAAAACCCTAAAAAATTCAACAACGAACTCAACAATGAAAATCACCAAAAAATTCATCAACAACCTCAACAATGAAAAACAGCAATAAATTCAACAACAACCTCAACATTCAGAAACAACAACAAATTCAACAAAAAACTCAACAATGAAAAACACCAACAAATTCAACAAAAACCTTAGCAATGAAAAACACCAAAAAATTCATAACAACCTCAACATTCAAAAAGAACAACAAATTCAACAAAAGCCTCAACAATGAAAATCACCATAAAATTCAACAACAACCTCAACATTGAAAAACACCAACAAATTCAACAACAACCTCAACATTCAAGAACACCAACAAATTCAAAAAAAACCTCAACAATGAAAAACACCAAAAAATTCAACAACAAACTCAACATTGAAAATAACTAACAAATTCAACAACAACCTCAACAATGAAAGACATCACTAAATTCAACAACAACCTCAACATTCAAAAACAACAACAAATTCAACAAAAAACTCAACCATGAAAAACACCAAAAAATTCAACAACAACCTCAACTTTGAAAAACACCAACAAATACAACAACCTCAACGTTGAAAAACTCTTACAAATTCAACAACATCCTCAAAATTGAAAAACTCCAACAAATTCAACAGTAACCTCAACAGTGAAAAACACCAAAAAATTCAACAGCAACCTCAACATTCAAAAACAGCAAAAAATTCAACAAAAACCTCAACAATGAAAAACACCAAAAAATTCAACAACAACCTCAATATTGAACATCACCAACAAATTTAACAACAACCGCAACTTTGAAAACATAAACAAATTCAAAAACCTCAACATGGAAAAACACCAACAAATTCAACAACAACCTCAATATTGAAAATCTCCAACAAATTTAACAACAACCCCAACAATGAAAAACATCAAAAAATTCAACAACAACAACGTCAACAATGGAAAACACCAATACAATTCAACACCAACCTCAATATTCAAAAACAACAACAAATTCAACAACAACCTCAACAATGAAAAACACCAAAAAATTCAACAACAACCTCAACATTCAAAAACACCAACAAATTTAACAAAAACCTCAACAATTATAAACACCAAAAAATTCAAGAACAACGTCAACTTTAAAAACACCAAGAAATTCAACAACCTCAACATTGAAAAACACCAACAAATTCAACAACAACCTCAACATTGAAAAACATCAAAAAATTCAACATACAACCTCAACTTTGAAAAACACCATCAAATTCAACAACCTCAACTTTGAACAACACCAACAAATTCAACTGCAACCTCAACTTTGAAAAATACAATAAAGTTCAAGAAAAATCATTGATAACATCAATAAATTCAACAAGATCCTTAACATTGAAAAACGCCAAAATATTCAACAACAACCTCAACTTTGAAAACATAAACAAATTCAAAAACCTCAACATGGAAAAGCACCAAAAAATTCAACAACAACCTCAATATTGAAAATCACCAACAAATTTAACAACAACATTAACAATGAAAAACATCAAAAAATTCAACAACAACAACGTTAGCAATGAAAAACACCAAACAATTCAACACCAACCTCAACATTCAAAAACAACTACAAATTCAACAACAACCTCAACAATGAAAAACATCAAAAAATTCAACAACAACCTCAACATTCAAAAACCCGAGCAAATTCAACAACCTCAACATTGAAAAACTTCAACAAATTCAACAACAACCTCAACTTTGAAAAATACATAAGTGATCAAAAAAAACCATTGATGACACCAATAAATTCAACAACCTCAACATTGAAAATCACCAACAAATTCAACAACAACCTCAGCAATGAAAAACATCAAAAAATTCAACAAGAACCTCAAGAATGAAAAACACCAACAAATTCAACAACAACCTCAACAATGAAAAACACCAACGTATTCAACAAAAACGTCAACAATGAAAAACACAAAAAATTCAACAATCTCAATTTTGAAAAATGCCATTAGATTTAACAACCTCAACATTCAAAGACACCAACAAATTCAAGAAAAACCTCAACAATGAAAAACACCAAACAATTCAACACCAACCTCAACATTCAAAAACAACAACAAATTCAACAACAACCTCAACAATGAAAAACAGCAACAAATTCAATAACAACCTCCACATTCAAAAACACCAACAAATTCAACGAAAACCTCAACAATTAAAAACACCAAAAAATTGAACAACAACGTCAACTTTAAAAACACCAACAACTTCAACAACCTCAACGTTGAAAAACACCAACAAATTCAACAACCACAACTTTGAGAAACACCAACAAATTCAACTGCAACCTCAACTTTGAAAAATACAAAAAAGTTCAAGAAAAATCATTGATAACACCAATAAATTCAACAACTTCCTTAACATTGAAAAACACCAAAATATTCAACAACAACCTCAACTTTGAAAACATAAACAAATTCAAAAACCTCAACATGGAAAAGCACCAATAAATTCAACAACAACCTCAATATTGAAAATCACCAACAAATTTAACAACAACCTCAACAATGAAAAACATCAAAAAATTCAACAACAACAACGTCAACAATGAAAAACACCAAACAATTCAAAACCAACCTCAACATTCAAAAACACCAACAAATTCAACAACCTCAACATTGAAAAACACCAACAAATTCAACAACAACCTCAACTTTGAAAAATTAAAAAATGATCAAAGAAATCCATTGATGACACCAATAAATTCAAAAACCTCTAGATTGAAAATCACCAACAAATTCAACAACAACCACAGCAATGAAGAACATCAAAAAATTCAACAAGAACCTCAAGAATGAAAAACAACAACATATTCAACTACAACCTCAATATTGAAAATCACAAACAAATTCAACAACAACCAAAACAATGAAAAACACCAACGTATTCAACAAAAACGTCAACAGTGAAAAACACCAAAAGATTCAACAACCTCAGTTTTGAAAAATGCCAATAGATTTAACAACCTCATCATTCAAATACACCAACAAATTCAACAACAACCTCAGCTTTGAAAACCACCAACAAATTTAACAACAACCTCAACAATGAAAAACATCAAAAAATACAACAACAACAACCTCAACAATGAAAAGCACCAAGCAATTCAACACCAACCTCAACATTCAAAAACAACAACAAATTCAACAACAACCTCAACAATGAAAAACAACAAAAAATTCAACAACAACCTCAACAATCAAAAACAGCAACAAATTCAACAAAAACCTCAACAATTAAAAACACCAAAAAATTCAACAACAACGTCAACTTTAAAAACACCAACAAATTCAACAACCTCTAACATTGAAAAACACCAACAAATTCAACAAAACCTCAACATTGAAAAACTCCAACAAAATCAACAGCAACCACAACAATGAAAAGAACCAAAAAATTCAACAACAACCTCAACATTAAGAAACACCAACAAATTCAACAATAACCTCAACAATGAAAAACACCAAAAAATTCATCAACAACCTCAACATTCAAAAACACCAAATAATTCAACAACAACCTCAACAATGAAACACACCAAAAAATTCAACAAGAACCTCACATTGAAAAAGACCAAAATATTCAACAGCAACCTCAACTTTGAAAAACACCAACAAATTCAAAAAACTCAACATGGAAATGCACCGACAAATTCAAGTACAACCTCAATATTGATAATCAACAACAAATTCAAAAAAAACCTCAACAATGAAAAACAACAAAAAATTCAACAACAACCTCAACATTGAAAAACAACAAAGAATTCAACAACAACCACTGCATTCAAAAACACCAACAAATTCAACAAAAACCTCAACATTTAAAAACATCAAAAAATTCAACAACAACCTCAACTTTGAAAAACACCAGCAAATTTATCAACGTCAACACTGAGAGACACAAACAAATTCAACTGCAACCTAAACTCTGAAAAGTACAAAAAGATTCCAAAAAAAGATATTGAATACAACAATAAATTCAACAACAACCTAAACATTCAATTCACCAAAAAAACCACAAAAAGGTTCAACAAAATAAAAATTGATAACACCAACAAATTCAACAACAACCTCAACAATGAAAAACATCAAAAATTCAACAACAACCACAACAATGAAAAACACCAAACAATTCAACAACAACTCAACATTCAAAAACAACGACAAATTCAACAACAACCTCAAAATTTGAACACACCAACAAATTCAACAACAACCTCAACATTGAAAAACTCCAACAAATTCAACAACAACCTCAACAATGAAAAACACCAAAAAATTCAACAACAACCTCAACATTCAAAAACACCAACAAATTTAACAAAAACCTCAACAATTATAAACACCAAAAAATTCAAGAACAACGTCAACTTTAAAAACACCAAGAAATTCAACAACCTCAACATTGAAAAACACCAACAAATTCAACAACAACCTCAACATTGAAAAACATCAAAAAATTCAACATACAACCTCAACTTTGAAAAACACCATCAAATTCAACAACCTCAACTTTGAACAACACCAACAAATTCAACTGCAACCTCAACTTTGAAAAATACAATAAAGTTCAAGAAAAATCATTGATAACATCAATAAATTCAACAAGATCCTTAACATTGAAAAACGCCAAAATATTCAACAACAACCTCAACTTTGAAAACATAAACAAATTCAAAAACCTCAACATGGAAAAGCACCAAAAAATTCAACAACAACCTCAATATTGAAAATCACCAACAAATTTAACAACAACATTAACAATGAAAAACATCAAAAAATTCAACAACAACAACGTTAGCAATGAAAAACACCAAACAATTCAACACCAACCTCAACATTCAAAAACAACTACAAATTCAACAACAACCTCAACAATGAAAAACATCAAAAAATTCAACAACAACCTCAACATTCAAAAACCCGAGCAAATTCAACAACCTCAACATTGAAAAACTTCAACAAATTCAACAACAACCTCAACTTTGAAAAATACATAAGTGATCAAAAAAAACCATTGATGACACCAATAAATTCAACAACCTCAACATTGAAAATCACCAACAAATTCAACAACAACCTCAGCAATGAAAAACATCAAAAAATTCAACAAGAACCTCAAGAATGAAAAACACCAACAAATTCAACAACAACCTCAACAATGAAAAACACCAACGTATTCAACAAAAACGTCAACAATGAAAAACACAAAAAATTCAACAATCTCAATTTTGAAAAATGCCATTAGATTTAACAACCTCAACATTCAAAGACACCAACAAATTCAAGAAAAACCTCAACAATGAAAAACACCAAACAATTCAACACCAACCTCAACATTCAAAAACAACAACAAATTCAACAACAACCTCAACAATGAAAAACAGCAACAAATTCAATAACAACCTCCACATTCAAAAACACCAACAAATTCAACGAAAACCTCAACAATTAAAAACACCAAAAAATTGAACAACAACGTCAACTTTAAAAACACCAACAACTTCAACAACCTCAACGTTGAAAAACACCAACAAATTCAACAACCACAACTTTGAGAAACACCAACAAATTCAACTGCAACCTCAACTTTGAAAAATACAAAAAAGTTCAAGAAAAATCATTGATAACACCAATAAATTCAACAACTTCCTTAACATTGAAAAACACCAAAATATTCAACAACAACCTCAACTTTGAAAACATAAACAAATTCAAAAACCTCAACATGGAAAAGCACCAATAAATTCAACAACAACCTCAATATTGAAAATCACCAACAAATTTAACAACAACCTCAACAATGAAAAACATCAAAAAATTCAACAACAACAACGTCAACAATGAAAAACACCAAACAATTCAAAACCAACCTCAACATTCAAAAACACCAACAAATTCAACAACCTCAACATTGAAAAACACCAACAAATTCAACAACAACCTCAACTTTGAAAAATTAAAAAATGATCAAAGAAATCCATTGATGACACCAATAAATTCAAAAACCTCTAGATTGAAAATCACCAACAAATTCAACAACAACCACAGCAATGAAGAACATCAAAAAATTCAACAAGAACCTCAAGAATGAAAAACAACAACATATTCAACTACAACCTCAATATTGAAAATCACAAACAAATTCAACAACAACCAAAACAATGAAAAACACCAACGTATTCAACAAAAACGTCAACAGTGAAAAACACCAAAAGATTCAACAACCTCAGTTTTGAAAAATGCCAATAGATTTAACAACCTCATCATTCAAATACACCAACAAATTCAACAACAACCTCAGCTTTGAAAACCACCAACAAATTTAACAACAACCTCAACAATGAAAAACATCAAAAAATACAACAACAACAACCTCAACAATGAAAAGCACCAAGCAATTCAACACCAACCTCAAGATTCAAAAACAACAACAAATTCAACAACAACCTCAACAATGAAAAACAACAAAAAATTCAACAACAACCTCAACAATCAAAAACAGCAACAAATTCAACAAAAACCTCAACAATTAAAAACACCAAAAAATTCAACAACAACGTCAACTTTAAAAACACCAACAAATTCAACAACCTCTAACATTGAAAAACACCAACAAATTCAACAAAACCTCAACATTGAAAAACTCCAACAAAATCAACAACAACCACAACAATGAAAAGAACCAAAAAATTCAACAACAACCTCAACATTAAGAAACACCAACAAATTCAACAACAACCTCAACAATGAAAAACACCAAAAAATTCAACAACAACCTCAACTTTGGAAAGCACCAACAAATTCAACAACCTCAACATTGAAAAACACCAACAAATTCAACTGCAACCTCAACTTTGAAAACATAAACAAATTCAAAAACCTCAACATGGAAAAACACCAACAAATTCAACAACAACCTCAATATTGAAAATCACCAACAAATTTAACAACAACCCCAACAATGAAAAACATCAAAAAATTCAACAACAACAACGTCAACAATGGAAAACACCAAACAATTCAACACCAACCTCAACATTCAAAAACAACAACAAATTCAACAACAACCTCAACAATGAAAAACACCAAAAAATTCAACAACAACCTCAACATTCAAAAACACCAACAAATTTAACAAAAACCTCAACAATTATAAACACCAAAAAATTCAAGAACAACGTCAACTTTAAAAACACCAAGAAATTCAACAACCTCAACATTGAAAAACACCAACAAATTCAACATACAACCTCAACTTTGAAAAACACCATCAAATTCAACAACCTCGAACTTTGAACAACACCAACAAATTCAACTGCAACCTCAACTTTGAAAAATACAAAAAAGTTCAAGAAAAATCATTGATAACATCAATAAATTCAACAAGATCCTTAACATTGAAAAACGCCAAAATATTCAACAACAACCTCAACTTTGAAAACATAAACAAATTCAAAAACCTCAACATGGAAAAGCACCAACAAATTCAACAACAACCTCAATATTGAAAATCACCAACAAATTTAACAACAACATTAACAATGAAAAACATCAAAAAATTCAACAACAACAACGTTAGCAATGAAAAACACCAAACAATTCAACACCAACCTCAACATTCAAAAACAACTACAAATTCAACAACAACCTCAACAATGAAAAACATCAAAAAATTCAACAACAACCTCAACATTCAAAAACCCGAGCAAGTTCAACAACCTCAACATTGAAAAACTTCAACAAATTCAACAACAACCTCAACTTTGAAAAATACATATGTGATCAAAAAAAACCATTGATGACACCAATAAATTCAACAATCTCAACATTGAAAATCACCAACAAATTCAACAACAACCTCAGCAATGAAAAACATCAAAAAATTCAACAAGAACCTCAAGAATGAAAAACACCAACAAATTCAACAACAACCTCAACAATGAAAAACACCAACGTATTCAACAAAAACGTCAACAATGAAAAACACAAAAAATTCAACAATCTCAATTTTGAAAAATGCCATTAAATTTAACAACCTCAACTTTCAAAGACACCAACAAATTCAAGAAAAACCTCAACAATGAAAAACACCAAACAATTCAACACCAACCTCAACATTCAAAAACAACAACAAATTCAACAACAACCTCAACAATGAAAAACAGCAACAAATTCAATAACAACCTCAACATTCAGAAACACCAACAAATTCAACAAAAACCTCAACAATTAAAAACACCAAAAAATTGAACAACAACGTCAACTTTAAAAACACCAACAACTTCAACAACCTCAACGTTGAAAAACACCAACAAATTCAACAACCACAACTTTGAGAAACACCAACAAATTCAACTGCAACCTCAACTTTGAAAAATACAAAAAAGTTCAAGAAAAATCATTGATAACACCAATAAATTCAACAACTTCCTTAACATTGAAAAACACCAAAATATTCAACAACAACCTCAACTTTGAAAACATAAACAAATTCAAAAACCTCAACATGGAAAAGCACCAATAAATTCAACAACAACCTCAATATTGAAAATCACCAACAAATTTAACAACAACCTCAACAATGAAAAACATCAAAAAATTCAACAACAACAACGTCAACAATGAAAAACACCAAACAATTCAAAACCAACCTCAACATTCAAAAACACCAACAAATTCAACAACCTCAACATTGAAAAACACCAACAAATTCAACAACAACCTCAACTTTGAAAAATTAAAAAATGATCAAAGAAATCCATTGATGACACCAATAAATTCAAAAACCTCTAGATTGAAAATCACCAACAAATTCAACAACAACCTCAGCAATGAAGAACATCAAAAAATTCAACAAGAACCTCAAGAATGAAAAACACCAACATATTCAACTACAACCTCAATATTGAAAATCACAAACAAATTCAACAACAACCAAAACAATGAAAAACACCAACGTATTCAACAAAAACGTCAACAATGAAAAACACCAAAAGATTCAACAACCTCAGTTTTGAAAAATGCCAATAGATTTAACAACCTCATCATTCAAATACACCAACAAATTCAACAACAACCTCAGCTTTGAAAACCACCAACAAATTTAACAACAACCTCAACAATGAAAAACATCAAAAAATTCAACAACAACAACCTCAACAATGAAAAGCACCAATCAATTCAACACCAACCTCAACATTCAAAAACAACAACAAATTCAACAACAACCTCAACAATGAAAAACAACAAAAAATTCAACAACAACCTCAACAATCAAAAACAGCAACAAATTCAACAAAAACCTCAACAATTAAAAACACCAAAAAATTGAACAACAACGTCAACTTTAAAAACACCAACAAATTCAACAACCTCTAACATTGAAAAACGCCAACAGATTCAACAACCTCAACATTGAAAAACACCAACAAATTCAACAAAACCTCAACATTGAAAAACTCCAACAAATTCAACAACAACCACAACAATGAAAAGCACCAAAAAATTCAACAACAACCTCAACATTAAGAAACACCAACAAATTCAACAATAACCTCAACAATGAAAAACACCAAAAAATTCATCAACAACCTCAACATTCAAAAACACCAAATAATTCAACAACAACCTCAACAATGAAAAACACCAAAAAATTCAACAACAACCTCAACTTTGGAAAGCACTAACAAATTCAACAACCTCAACATTGAAAAACACCAACAAATTCAACTGCAACCTCAACTTTGAAAAATACAAAAAAGATAAAAAAAACAATTGATAAGACCAATAAATTCAACAACCTCAACATTGAAAATCACCAACAAATTCAACATCAACCTCAGCAATGAAATAAACCAACAATTCAACAACAACCTCAAAAATGAAAAACACCAACAAATTCAACAGGTACCGCAACAATGAAAAACACCTGAAAATTCAACAACAAACTCAAAATTGAAAATGACCATCGAATTCAACAAAAATCTCAACATTGAAAAACACCATAATATACAACAACAACCTCAACATTCCAAAACACCAAGAAATTCAACAAAAACCTCAA
Source organism: Cetorhinus maximus (assembly GCF_964194155.1). Taxonomy (NCBI): domain Eukaryota; kingdom Metazoa; phylum Chordata; class Chondrichthyes; order Lamniformes; family Cetorhinidae; genus Cetorhinus; species Cetorhinus maximus. Next base: position 359,074 of record NW_027596272.1, on the reverse strand, counting down.
CAATGAAAACACCAAAAAATTCAACAACAACCACAACTTTGAAAAACACCAACAAATTCAACAACAACCTCAACATTCAAAAACACCAACAAATTCAACAAAAACCTCAACATTGAAAAACATCAAAACATTCAACAACAACCTCAACTTTGAAAAACACCAACAAATTCAACTGCAACCTCAAATTTGAAAAATACATAAAAGAACAAGAAAAATCATTGATAACACGAATAAATTCAACAAGATCCTTAATATTGAAAATCACCAAAAATTCAACAACAACCTCAACAATGAAAAACATCAAAAAATTCAACAACAACAACCTCAGCAATGAAAAACACAAAATAATTCAACAACAATCTCAATGTTCAAAACACCAACAAATTCAACAACAACCTCAACAATGAAAAACACCAACAAATTAAACAACAACCTCAGCAAGCAAAACAGCAAACATTTCAACAACAACGACCTCAACATTGAAAAACACCAAAAAATTCATCAACAACCTCAGCAATGAAAAACATAAATAAATTCAACAACAACGATCTCATCAATGAAAAATACCAAAAGATTTATCAACAACCTCAACATTGAAAAACCCCAACAATATCAACAACAACCTCAACAATGAAAAACACCAAAAAATTCAACAACGAACTCTACAATGAAAATCACCAAAAACTTCATCAACAACCTCAACATTGAAAAACACCAACAAATTCAACTGCAACCTCAACTTTGAAAACATAAACAAATTCAAAAACCTCAACATGGAAAAACACCAACAAATTCAACAACAACCTCAATATTGAAAATCACCAACAAATTTAACAACAACCCCAACAATGAAAAACATCAAAAAATTCAACAACAACAACGTCAACAATGGAAAACACCAAACAATTCAACACCAACCTCAACATTCAAAAGCAACAACAAATTCAACAACAACCTCAACAATGAAAAACACCAAAAAATTCAACAACAACCTCAACATTGAAAAACACCAACAAATTTAACAAAAACCTCAACAATTATAAACACCAAAAAATTCAAGAACAACGTCAACTTTAAAAACACCAAGAAATTCAACAACCTCAACATTGAAAATAACTAACAAATTCAACAACAACCTTAACAATGAAAGACATCACTAAATTCAACAACAACCTCAACATTCAAAAACAACAACAAATTCAACAAAAAACTCAACCATGAAAAACACCAAAAAATTCAACAACAACCTCAACTTTGGAAAACACCAACAAATTCAACAACCTCAACGTTGAAATACTCTTACAAATTCAACAACATCCTCAAAATTGAAAAACAACAACAAATTCAACAACAACCTCAACATTGAAAAACAGCAACAAATTCAACAACAACCTCAACATTCAAAAACACCAACAAATTTAACAAAAACCTCAACAATTATAAACACCAAAAAATTCAAGAACAACGTCAATTTTAAAAACACCAAGAAATTCAACAACCTCAACATTGAAAAACACCAACAAATTCAACAACAACCTCAACATTGAAAAACATCAAAAAATTCAACAACAACCTCAACTTTGAAAAACACCAACAAATTCAACTGCAACCTCAACTTTGAAAAATACAAAAAAGTTCAAGAAAAATCATTGATAACACCAATAAATTCAACAACTTCCTTAACATTGAAAAACACCAAAATATTCAACAACAACCTCAACTTTGAAAACATAAACAAATTCAAAAACCTCAACATGGAAAAGCACTAACAAATTCAACAACAACCTCAATAGTGAAAATCACCAACAAATTTAACAACAACATTAACAATGAAAAACATCAAAAAGTTCAACAACAACAACGTTAGCAATGAAAAACACCAAACAATTCAACACCAACCTCAACATTCCAAAACAACTACAAATTCAACAACAACCTCAGCAATGAAAAACATCAAAAAATTGAACAAGAACCTCAAGAATGAAAAACACCAACAAATTCAACTACAACCTCAATATTGAAAATCAACAACAAATTCAACAACAACCTCAACAATGAAAAACACCAACGTATTCAACAAAAACGTCAACAATGAAAAACACAAGAAATTCAACAACCTCAATTTTGAAAAATGCCATTAGATTTAACAACCTCAACATTCAAAGACACCAACAAATTAAAGAAAAACCTCAACAATGAAAAACACCAAACAATTCAACACCAACATCAACATTCAAAAACAACAACAAATTCAACAACAACCTCAACAATGAAAAACAGCAACAAATTCAATAACAACCTCAACGTTCAAAAACAGCAACAAATTCAACAAAAAGCTCAACAATTAAAAACACCAAAAAATTGAACAACAACGTCAACTTTAAATACACCAACAACTTCAACAACCTCAACGTTGAAAAACACCAACAAATTCAACAACAACCTCAACATTGAAAAACTCCAACAAATTCAACAACAACCTCAACAATGAATAACTCCAAAAAATTCAACAACAACGTCAACTTTAAAAACACCAACAAATTCAACAACCTGAACAATGAAAGACACCAACTAATACAACAACAACCTCAACATTGAAAAACTCCAACAAATTCAACAACAACCTCATCAATGAAAAGCACCAAAAATTTCAACAAGAACCTCAACATTCAGAAACATCAACAAATTCAACAAAAACCTCAGCAATGAAAAAAACCAAAAATTCATCAACAACCTCAAGAATGAAAAACACCAACAAATTTAACAAGTACCGCAACAATGAAAAACACCAAAAAATTCAACAACAAACACAAAATTGAAAATAACCATCAAATTCAACCAAAATCTCTGCATTGAAAAACATCAAAAAATACAACAACAACCTCAACATTCCAAAAAACCAAAAAATTCAACTAAAACCTCAACAATGAAAACAGCAAAAAATTCAACAACAATCACAACTTTGAAAAACACCAACAAATTCAACAACATCAACATTGAAAAACACCAACAAATTAAAATGCAAACTCAACTTTGAAAAATACAAAAAAGTTTAAAAAAATACATTGAGAACACCAATAAGTTCAACAACAACCTCAATATTGAAAATCACCCGCAAATTCATCAACAACCTCAACAATGAAAAACAGCAAACAATTCAACAACAACGATCTCAACAATGAAAAACACCAAAAAATTCAACAACAACCTCAACATTGAAAAACTCCAACAATTTCAACAACAACTTCAACAATGAAACATACCAAAAAATTCAACAACAAACTCAACATTGAAAATCACCAACAAATTCAACAACAACCTCAACAATGAAAAACATGAAAACATTCAACAACAACCTCAACATTCAAAATCAACAACAAATTCAACAAAAAACTCAACAATGAAAAACACCAAAAAATTCAACAACAACCTCAACTTTGAAAATCACCAAAATAATCAACAAAAACCTCAACAATGAAAAGCACCCAAAAATTCAACAACAACTTCAATATTGAAAAACACCAACAAATTCAACAACAACATCAACATGGAAAAACACCAACAAATTCAACTACAACCTCAATATTGAAAATCACCAACAAATTCCAACAACAACCTCTAAAATGAAAAACACCAACAAATTCAACAAAAACCTCAACAATGAAAAACACCAAAAAATTAAACAACAACCTCAATTTGAAAAACACCAACAGATTTAACCACCTCAACATTCAAATACACCAACAAATTCAACACGAAACTCAGCTTTGAAAAACACCAGCAAATTCAACAACCTAAACATTGAAAAACACCATCAAATTCAACAACAACCTCAATATTGAAAATCACCAACAAATTCAACAACAACAACCACAACAATAAAAAACACCAAACAATTCAACAACAACCTCAACATTCAAAAACACCAACAATTTCAACAACAACATCGTCAATGAAAAATATCAAAAAATTCATCAATAACCTCAACATTCAAAAACACTAACAAATTCAACACGAAACTCAGCTTTGAAAAACACCAGCAAATTCAACAACCTAAACATTGAAAAACACCATCAAATTCAACAACAACCTCAATATTGAAAATCACCAACAAATTCAACAACAACCTCAGCAATGAAATAAACCAACAATTCAACAACAACCTCAAAAATGAAAAACACCAACAAATTCAACAAGTACCGCAACAATGAAAAACACCTGAAAATTCAACAACAAACTCAAAATTGAAAATGACCATCGAATTCAACAAAAATCTCAACATTGAAAAACACCATAATATACAACAACAACCTCAACATTCCAAAACACCAACAAATTCAACAAAAACCTCAACAATGAAAACACCAAAAAATTCAACAACAACCACAACTTTGAAAAACACCAACAAATTCAACAACCTCAACATTGAAAAACACCAACAAATTCAACAACAACCTCAACATTCAAAAACACCAACAAATTCAACAAAAACCTCAACATTGAAAAACATCAAAACATTCAACAACAACCTCAACTTTGAAAAACACCAACAAATTCAACTGCAACCTCAAATTTGAAAAATACATAAAAGAACAAGAAAAATCATTGATAACACGAATAAATTCAACAAGATCCTTAATATTGAAAATCACCAAAAATTCAACAACAACCTCAACAATGAAAAACATCAAAAAATTCAACGACAACAACCTCAGCAATGAAAAACACAAAATAATTCAACAACAATCTCAATGTTCAAAACACCAACAAATTCAACAACAACCTCAACAATGAAAAACACCAACAAATTAAACAACAACCTCAGCCAGCAAAACAGCAAACATTTCAACAACAACGACCTCAACATTGAAAAACACCAAAAAATTCATCAACAACCTCAGCAATGAAAAACATAAATAAATTCAACAACAACGATCTCATCAATGAAAAATACCAAAAGATTTATCAACAACCTCAACATTGAAAAACCCCAACAATATCAACAACAACCTCAACAATGAAAAACACCAAAAAATTCAACAACGAACTCTACAATGAAAATCACCAAAAAATTCATCAACAACCTCAACATTGAAAAACACCAACAAATTCAACTGCAACCTCAACTTTGAAAACATAAACAAATTCAAAAACCTCAACATGGAAAAACACCAACAAATTCAACAACAACCTCAATATTGAAAATCACCAACAAATTTAACAACAACCCCAACAATGAAAAACATCAAAAAATTCAACAACAACAACAACGTCAACAATGGAAAACACCAAACAATTCAACACCAACCTCAACATTCAAAAACAACAACAAATTCAACAACAACCTCAACAATGAAAAACACCAAAAAATTCAACAACAACCTCAACATTCAAAAACACCAACAAATTTAACAAAAACCTCAACAATTATAAACACCAAAAAATTCAAGAACAACGTCAACTTTAAAAACACCAAGAAATTCAACAACCTCAACATTGAAAAACACCAACAAATTCAACAACAACCTCAACATTGAAAAACATCAAAAAATTCAACATACAACCTCAACTTTGAAAAACACCATCAAATTCAACAACCTCAACTTTGAACAACACCAACAAATTCAACTGCAACCTCAACTTTGAAAAATACAAAAAAGTTCAAGAAAAATCATTGATAACATCAATAAATTCAACAAGATCCTTAACATTGAAAAACGCCAAAATATTCAACAACAACCTCAACTTTGAAAACATAAACAAATTCAAAAACCTCAACATGGAAAAGCACCAACAAATACAACAACAACCTCAATATTGAAAATCACCAACAAATTTAACAACAACATTAACAATGAAAAACATCAAAAAATTCAACAACAACAACGTTAGCAATGAAAAACACCAAACAATTCAACACCAACCTCAACATTCAAAAACAACTACAAATTCAACAACAACCTCAACAATGAAAAACATCAAAAAATTCAACAACAACCTCAACATTCAAAAACCCGAGCAAATTCAACAACCTCAACATTGAAAAACTTCAACATATTCAACAACAACCTCAACTTTGAAAAATACATAAGTGATCAAAAAAAACCATTGATGACACCAATAAATTCAACAACCTCAACATTGAAAATCACCAACAAATTCAACCACAACCTCAGCAATGAAAAACATCAAAAAATTCAACAAGAACCTCAAGAATGAAAAACACCAACAAATTCAACAACAACCTCAACAATGAAAAACACCAACGTATTCAACAAAAACGTCAACAATGAAAAACACAAAAAATTCAACAATCTCAATTTTGAAAAATGCCATTAGATTTAACAACCTCAACATTCAAAGACACCAACAAATTCAAGAAAAACCTCAACAATGAAAAACACCAAACAATTCAACACCAACCTCAACATTCAAAAACAACAACAAATTCAACAACAACCTCAACAATGAAAAACAGCAACAAATTCAATAACAACCTCAACATTCAAAAACACCAACAAATTCAACAAAAACCTCAACAATTAAAAACACCAAAAAATTGAACAACAACGTCAACTTTAAAAACACCAACAACTTCAACAACCTCAACGTTGAAAAACACCAACAAATTCAACAACCACAACTTTGAAAAACACCAACAAATTCAACTGCAACCTCAACTTTGAAAAATACAAAAAAGTTCAAGAAAAATCATTGATAACACCAATAAATTCAACAACTTCCTTAACATTGAAAAACACCAAAATATTCAACAACAACCTCAACTTTGAAAACATAAACAAATTCAAAAACCTCAACATGGAAAAGCACCAATAAATTCAACAACAACCTCAATATTGAAAATCACCAACAAATTTAACAACAACCTCAACAATGAAAAACATCAAAAAATTCAACAACAACAACGTCAACAATGAAAAACACCAAACAATTCAAAACCAACCTCAACATTCAAAAAACACCAACAAATTCAACAACCTCAACATTGAAAAACACCAACAAATTCAACAACAACCTCAACTTTGAAAAATTAAAAAATGATCAAAGAAATCCATTGATGACACCAATAAATTCAAAAACCTCTAGATTGAAAATCACCAACAAATTCAACAACAACCACAGCAATGAAGAACATCAAAAAATTCAACAAGAACCTCAAGAATGAAAAACAACAACATATTCAACTACAACCTCAATATTGAAAATCACAAACAAATTCAACAACAACCAAAACAATGAAAAACACCAACGTATTCAACAAAAACGTCAACAATGAAAAACACCAAAAGATTCAACAACTTCAGTTTTGAAAAATGCCAATAGATTTAACAACCTCATCATTCAAATACACCAACAAATTCAACAACAACCTCAGCTTTGAAAACCACCAACAAATTTAACAACAACCTCAACAATGAAAAACATCAAAAAATACAACAACAACAACCTCAACAATGAAAAGCACCAAGCAATTCAACACCAACCTCAACATTCAAAAACAACAACAAATTCAACAACAACCTCAACAATGAAAAACAACAAAAAATTCAACAACAACCTCAACAATCAAAAACAGCAACAAATTCAACAAAAACCTCAACAATTAAAAACACCAAAAAATTCAACAACAACGTCAACTTTAAAAACACCAACAAATTCAACAACCTCTAACATTGAAAAACGCCAACAGATTCAACAACCTCAACATTGAAAAACACCAACAAATTCAACAAAACCTCAACATTGAAAAACTCCAACAAATTCAACAACAACCACAACAATGAAAAGCACCAAAAAATTCAACAACAACAACCTCAGCAATGAAAAACACCAACAAATTCAACAACAACCTCAACAATGAAAAACACCAACAAATTAAACAACAACCTCAGCCAGCAAAACAGCAAACATTTCAACAACAACGACCTCAACATTGAAAAACACCAAAAAATTCATCAACAACCTCAGCAATGAAAAACATAAATAAATTCAACAACAACGATCTCATCAATGAAAAATACCAAAAGATTTATCAACAACCTCAACATTGAAAAACCCCAACAATATCAACAACAACCTCAACAATGAAAAACACCAAAAAATTCAACAACGAACTCTACAATGAAAATCACCAAAAAATTCATCAACAACCTCAACATTGAAAAACACCAACAAATTCAACTGCAACCTCAACTTTGAAAACATAAACAAATTCAAAAACCTCAACATGGAAAAACACCAACAAATTCAACAACAACCTCAATATTGAAAATCACCAACAAATTTAACAACAACCCCAACAATGAAAAACATCAAAAAATTCAACAACAACAACGTCAACAATGGAAAACACCAAACAATTCAACACCAACCTCAACATTCAAAAACAACAACAAATTCAACAACAACCTCAACAATGAAAAACACCAAAAAATTCAACAACAACCTCAACATTCAAAAACACCAACAAATTTAACAAAAACCTCAACAATTATAAACACCAAAAAATTCAAGAACAACGTCAACTTTAAAAACACCAAGAAATTCAACAACCTCAACATTGAAAAACACCAACAAATTCAACATACAACCTCAACTTTGAAAAACACCATCAAATTCAACAACCTCGAACTTTGAACAACACCAACAAATTCAACTGCAACCTCAACTTTGAAAAATACAAAAAAGTTCAAGAAAAATCATTGATAACATCAATAAATTCAACAAGATCCTTAACATTGAAAAACGCCAAAATATTCAACAACAACCTCAACTTTGAAAACATAAACAAATTCAAAAACCTCAACATGGAAAAGCACCAACAAATTCAACAACAACCTCAATATTGAAAATCACCAACAAATTTAACAACAACATTAACAATGAAAAACATCAAAAAATTCAACAACAACAACGTTAGCAATGAAAAACACCAAACAATTCAACACCAACCTCAACATTCAAAAACAACTACAAATTCAACAACAACCTCAACAATGAAAAACATCAAAAAATTCAACAACAACCTCAACATTCAAAAACCCGAGCAAGTTCAACAACCTCAACATTGAAAAACTTCAACAAATTCAACAACAACCTCAACTTTGAAAAATACATATGTGATCAAAAAAAACCATTGATGACACCAATAAATTCAACAATCTCAACATTGAAAATCACCAACAAATTCAACAACAACCTCAGCAATGAAAAACATCAAAAAATTCAACAAGAACCTCAAGAATGAAAAACACCAACAAATTCAACAACAACCTCAACAATGAAAAACACCAACGTATTCAACAAAAACGTCAACAATGAAAAACACAAAAAATTCAACAATCTCAATTTTGAAAAATGCCATTAAATTTAACAACCTCAACTTTCAAAGACACCAACAAATTCAAGAAAAACCTCAACAATGAAAAACACCAAACAATTCAACACCAACCTCAACATTCAAAAACAACAACAAATTCAACAACAACCTCAACAATGAAAAACAGCAACAAATTCAATAACAACCTCAACATTCAGAAACACCAACAAATTCAACAAAAACCTCAACAATTAAAAACACCAAAAAATTGAACAACAACGTCAACTTTAAAAACACCAACAACTTCAACAACCTCAACGTTGAAAAACACCAACAAATTCAACAACCACAACTTTGAGAAACACCAACAAATTCAACTGCAACCTCAACTTTGAAAAATACAAAAAAGTTCAAGAAAAATCATTGATAACACCAATAAATTCAACAACTTCCTTAACATTGAAAAACACCAAAATATTCAACAACAACCTCAACTTTGAAAACATAAACAAATTCAAAAACCTCAACATGGAAAAGCACCAATAAATTCAACAACAACCTCAATATTGAAAATCACCAACAAATTTAACAACAACCTCAACAATGAAAAACATCAAAAAATTCAACAACAACAACGTCAACAATGAAAAACACCAAACAATTCAAAACCAACCTCAACATTCAAAAACACCAACAAATTCAACAACCTCAACATTGAAAAACACCAACAAATTCAACAACAACCTCAACTTTGAAAAATTAAAAAATGATCAAAGAAATCCATTGATGACACCAATAAATTCAAAAACCTCTAGATTGAAAATCACCAACAAATTCAACAACAACCTCAGCAATGAAGAACATCAAAAAATTCAACAAGAACCTCAAGAATGAAAAACACCAACATATTCAACTACAACCTCAATATTGAAAATCACAAACAAATTCAACAACAACCAAAACAATGAAAAACACCAACGTATTCAACAAAAACGTCAACAATGAAAAACACCAAAAGATTCAACAACCTCAGTTTTGAAAAATGCCAATAGATTTAACAACCTCATCATTCAAATACACCAACAAATTCAACAACAACCTCAGCTTTGAAAACCACCAACAAATTTAACAACAACCTCAACAATGAAAAACATCAAAAAATTCAACAACAACAACCTCAACAATGAAAAGCACCAATCAATTCAACACCAACCTCAACATTCAAAAACAACAACAAATTCAACAACAACCTCAACAATGAAAAACAACAAAAAATTCAACAACAACCTCAACAATCAAAAACAGCAACAAATTCAACAAAAACCTCAACAATTAAAAACACCAAAAAATTGAACAACAACGTCAACTTTAAAAACACCAACAAATTCAACAACCTCTAACATTGAAAAACGCCAACAGATTCAACAACCTCAACATTGAAAAACACCAACAAATTCAACAAAACCTCAACATTGAAAAACTCCAACAAATTCAACAACAACCACAACAATGAAAAGCACCAAAAAATTCAACAACAACCTCAACATTAAGAAACACCAACAAATTCAACAATAACCTCAACAATGAAAAACACCAAAAAATTCATCAACAACCTCAACATTCAAAAACACCAAATAATTCAACAACAACCTCAACAATGAAAAACACCAAAAAATTCAACAACAACCTCAACTTTGGAAAGCACTAACAAATTCAACAACCTCAACATTGAAAAACACCAACAAATTCAACTGCAACCTCAACTTTGAAAAATACAAAAAAGATAAAAAAAACAATTGATAAGACCAATAAATTCAACAACCTCAACATTGAAAATCACCAACAAATTCAACATCAACCTCAGCAATGAAATAAACCAACAATTCAACAACAACCTCAAAAATGAAAAACACCAACAAATTCAACAGGTACCGCAACAATGAAAAACACCTGAAAATTCAACAACAAACTCAAAATTGAAAATGACCATCGAATTCAACAAAAATCTCAACATTGAAAAACACCATAATATACAACAACAACCTCAACATTCCAAAACACCAAGAAATTCAACAAAAACCTCAACAATGAAAACACCAAAAAATTCAACAACAACCACAACTTTGAAAAACACCAACAAATTCAACAACAACCTCAACATTCAAAAACACCAACAAATTCAACAAAAACCTCAACATTGAAAAACATCAAAACATTCAACAACAACCTCAACTTTGAAAAACACCAACAAATTCAACTGCAACCTCAAATTTGAAAAATACATAAAAGAACAAGAAAAATCATTGATAACACGAATAAATTCAACAAGATCCTTAATATTGAAAATCACCAAAAATTCAACAACAACCTCAACAATGAAAAACATCAAAAAATTCAACAACAACAACCTCAGCAATGAAAAACACAAAATAATTCAACAACAATCTCAATGTTCAAAACACCAACAAATTCAACAACAACCTCAACAATGAAAAACACCAACAAATTAAACAACAACCTCAGCAAGCAAAACAGCAAACATTTCAACAACAACGACCTCAACATTGAAAAACACCAAAAAATTCATCAACAACCTCAGCAATGAAAAACATAAATAAATTCAACAACAACGATCTCATCAATGAAAAATACCAAAAGATTTATCAACAACCTCAACATTGAAAAACCCCAACAATATCAACAACAACCTCAACAATGAAAAACACCAAAAAATTCAACAACGAACTCTACAATGAAAATCACCAAAAACTTCATCAACAACCTCAACATTGAAAAACACCAACAAATTCAACTGCAACCTCAACTTTGAAAACATAAACAAATTCAAAAACCTCAACATGGAAAAACACCAACAAATTCAACAACAACCTCAATATTGAAAATCACCAACAAATTTAACAACAACCCCAACAATGAAAAACATCAAAAAATTCAACAACAACAACGTCAACAATGGAAAACACCAAACAATTCAACACCAACCTCAACATTCAAAAGCAACAACAAATTCAACAACAACCTCAACAATGAAAAACACCAAAAAATTCAACAACAACCTCAACATTGAAAAACACCAACAAATTTAACAAAAACCTCAACAATTATAAACACCAAAAAATTCAAGAACAACGTCAACTTTAAAAACACCAAGAAATTCAACAACCTCAACATTGAAAATAACTAACAAATTCAACAACAACCTTAACAATGAAAGACATCACTAAATTCAACAACAACCTCAACATTCAAAAACAACAACAAATTCAACAAAAAACTCAACCATGAAAAACACCAAAAAATTCAACAACAACCTCAACTTTGGAAAACACCAACAAATTCAACAACCTCAACGTTGAAATACTCTTACAAATTCAACAACATCCTCAAAATTGAAAAACAACAACAAATTCAACAACAACCTCAACATTGAAAAACAGCAACAAATTCAACAACAACCTCAACATTCAAAAACACCAACAAATTTAACAAAAACCTCAACAATTATAAACACCAAAAAATTCAAGAACAACGTCAATTTTAAAAACACCAAGAAATTCAACAACCTCAACATTGAAAAACACCAACAAATTCAACAACAACCTCAACATTGAAAAACATCAAAAAATTCAACAACAACCTCAACTTTGAAAAACACCAACAAATTCAACTGCAACCTCAACTTTGAAAAATACAAAAAAGTTCAAGAAAAATCATTGATAACACCAATAAATTCAACAACTTCCTTAACATTGAAAAACACCAAAATATTCAACAACAACCTCAACTTTGAAAACATAAACAAATTCAAAAACCTCAACATGGAAAAGCACTAACAAATTCAACAACAACCTCAATAGTGAAAATCACCAACAAATTTAACAACAACATTAACAATGAAAAACATCAAAAAGTTCAACAACAACAACGTTAGCAATGAAAAACACCAAACAATTCAACACCAACCTCAACATTCCAAAACAACTACAAATTCAACAACAACCTCAGCAATGAAAAACATCAAAAAATTGAACAAGAACCTCAAGAATGAAAAACACCAACAAATTCAACTACAACCTCAATATTGAAAATCAACAACAAATTCAACAACAACCTCAACAATGAAAAACACCAACGTATTCAACAAAAACGTCAACAATGAAAAACACAAGAAATTCAACAACCTCAATTTTGAAAAATGCCATTAGATTTAACAACCTCAACATTCAAAGACACCAACAAATTAAAGAAAAACCTCAACAATGAAAAACACCAAACAATTCAACACCAACATCAACATTCAAAAACAACAACAAATTCAACAACAACCTCAACAATGAAAAACAGCAACAAATTCAATAACAACCTCAACGTTCAAAAACAGCAACAAATTCAACAAAAAGCTCAACAATTAAAAACACCAAAAAATTGAACAACAACGTCAACTTTAAATACACCAACAACTTCAACAACCTCAACGTTGAAAAACACCAACAAATTCAACAACAACCTCAACATTGAAAAACTCCAACAAATTCAACAACAACCTCAACAATGAATAACTCCAAAAAATTCAACAACAACGTCAACTTTAAAAACACCAACAAATTCAACAACCTGAACAATGAAAGACACCAACTAATACAACAACAACCTCAACATTGAAAAACTCCAACAAATTCAACAACAACCTCATCAATGAAAAGCACCAAAAATTTCAACAAGAACCTCAACATTCAGAAACATCAACAAATTCAACAAAAACCTCAGCAATGAAAAAAACCAAAAATTCATCAACAACCTCAAGAATGAAAAACACCAACAAATTTAACAAGTACCGCAACAATGAAAAACACCAAAAAATTCAACAACAAACACAAAATTGAAAATAACCATCAAATTCAACCAAAATCTCTGCATTGAAAAACATCAAAAAATACAACAACAACCTCAACATTCCAAAAAACCAAAAAATTCAACTAAAACCTCAACAATGAAAACAGCAAAAAATTCAACAACAATCACAACTTTGAAAAACACCAACAAATTCAACAACATCAACATTGAAAAACACCAACAAATTAAAATGCAAACTCAACTTTGAAAAATACAAAAAAGTTTAAAAAAATACATTGAGAACACCAATAAGTTCAACAACAACCTCAATATTGAAAATCACCCGCAAATTCATCAACAACCTCAACAATGAAAAACAGCAAACAATTCAACAACAACGATCTCAACAATGAAAAACACCAAAAAATTCAACAACAACCTCAACATTGAAAAACTCCAACAATTTCAACAACAACTTCAACAATGAAACATACCAAAAAATTCAACAACAAACTCAACATTGAAAATCACCAACAAATTCAACAACAACCTCAACAATGAAAAACATGAAAACATTCAACAACAACCTCAACATTCAAAATCAACAACAAATTCAACAAAAAACTCAACAATGAAAAACACCAAAAAATTCAACAACAACCTCAACTTTGAAAATCACCAAAATAATCAACAAAAACCTCAACAATGAAAAGCACCCAAAAATTCAACAACAACTTCAATATTGAAAAACACCAACAAATTCAACAACAACATCAACATGGAAAAACACCAACAAATTCAACTACAACCTCAATATTGAAAATCACCAACAAATTCCAACAACAACCTCTAAAATGAAAAACACCAACAAATTCAACAAAAACCTCAACAATGAAAAACACCAAAAAATTAAACAACAACCTCAATTTGAAAAACACCAACAGATTTAACCACCTCAACATTCAAATACACCAACAAATTCAACACGAAACTCAGCTTTGAAAAACACCAGCAAATTCAACAACCTAAACATTGAAAAACACCATCAAATTCAACAACAACCTCAATATTGAAAATCACCAACAAATTCAACAACAACAACCACAACAATAAAAAACACCAAACAATTCAACAACAACCTCAACATTCAAAAACACCAACAATTTCAACAACAACATCGTCAATGAAAAATATCAAAAAATTCATCAATAACCTCAACATTCAAAAACACTAACAAATTCAACACGAAACTCAGCTTTGAAAAACACCAGCAAATTCAACAACCTAAACATTGAAAAACACCATCAAATTCAACAACAACCTCAATATTGAAAATCACCAACAAATTCAACAACAACAACCACAACAATAAAAAACACCAAACAATTCAACAACAACCTCAACATTCGAAAACACCAACAATTTCAACAACAACATCGTCAATGAAAAATATCAAAAAATTCATCAATAACCTCAACATTCAAAAACACTAACAAATTCAACAAAAACCTCAACAATTAAAAAAACCAAAAAATTCAACAAAAACGTCAACTTTGAAAAATGCAAACAAGTTCAACAGCCTCAACATTGAAAAACACCAACAAATTCAACAACAACGACAGCAATCAAAAACAGCAACAAATTCAATAACAACCTCAGCAATGAAAAACACACAAAAATTCAACAACAACCTCAACTTTCAAAAACACCAACAGATTCAACAAAGCCTCAACAATGAAAAACACCAAAAAAATCAACAACAACCTCAACATTGAAAAACTCCAACAATTTCAACAACAAACTCAACATTGAAAATCACCAACAAATTCAACAACAACCTCAACAATGATAAACATCAAAAAATTAAACAACAACTTCAACATTCAAAAACAACAACAAATTCAACAAAAAACTCAACAATGAAAAAGATCAAAAAATTCAACAACAACCTCAACTTTGAAAAGAACCAAAAAATTCAACAACCTCCACATTGAGAAACAGCAACAAATTGAACTGCAACCTCAAATTTGAAGAAGACAAAAAGATTCAAATAAAAACATTGAATACACCACTAAATTCAACAACAACCTCAACATTGAAAATCACCAACAAATTCAACAAAAACCTCAACAATGAAAAACACCAAAAAATTCATCAAAAACCTCAACTTTGAAAAACACCAACAACTTCAACAACCTCAACATTGAAAAACACCAACAAATTCAACTGCAACCTCAACTTTGAAAAGTACAAAAACGATCAAAAAAAACAATTGATAACACCAATAAATTCAATAACCTCAACATTGAAAATCACCAACAAATTCAACAACAACCTCAGCAATTAATAACATCGAAAAATTCAACAACAACCTCAACTTTGAACAACACCATAAAATTCAACAACCTCAACATTGAGAAACAGCAACAAATTCAACTGAAACCTCAACTTTGAAAAATACAAAAAGATTCAACAACCTCAACATTGAGAAACAAATTCAACTGCAACCTCAACTTTGAAAAATAGAAAAAAGATTTTAAAAAAACCATTGATAAAACCAATAATTTCAACAACATCAACTTTGAAAAACACCAACAAATTCAACCACAACCTCAACATTGAAAATCACCAACAAATTCAACAACAACCTCAACAATGAAAAACACCAACAAATTCAACAAAAACCTCAGCAATGAAAAACACCAAAAAATTAATCAGCAACCCCAACATTCAAAAACACCAAGAAATTCATCAGCAACCCCAACAATGAGAAACACCAACAAATTCAACAACAACCTCAACATTGAAAATCACCAAAAAATTCAACAAAAACCTCAACAATGAAAAACACCAAAAAATTCAACACCAAGCTCAACTTTGAAAAATATAAAAAAGATAAAAAAAAACAATTGATAACACCAATAAATTCAACAACCTCAACATTGAAAATCACCAACAAATTCAACAACAACCTCAACAATGAATAACATCAAAAAATTCAACAACAACCTCAACTTTGAACAACACCATAAAATTCAACAAGCTCAACATTGAGAAACAGCAACAAATTCAACTGCAACTTCAACTTTGAAAAATACAAAAGGATTCAACAACCTCAACATTGAGAAACAGCAAGAAATTCAACTGGAACCTCAACTTGGAAAAATACAAAAAGATTCAAATAAAAACATTGAATACACCAATAAATTCAACAATAACCTCAACATTGAAAATCACCAACAAATTCAACAAAAACCTCAACAATGAAAAACAGCAACAAATTCAAAAACCTCAACATGGAAAAACACCAAAAAATTAAACCACAACCTCAACATTGAAAATCAACAACAAATTCAACAACAACCTCAGCAATGAAAAACATCAAAAAATTCAACAACAACCTCAACTATGAAAAACACCAACAAATTCAAAAACCTCAACATGGAAAAACACCAACAAATTCAACAACAACCTCAATATTGAAAATCACCATCAAATTCGACAACAATCTCAACTATGAAAAACACCAACAAATTCAACAATAACGTCAACAATGAAAAACACCAAAAAATTCAACAACAACCTCAACTTTTAAAAATACAAAAAGGTTCAACAGAATAAAAATTGATAACATCAACAAATTCAACAACAACCTCAAAATTGAAAATCACCAACAAATTTAACAACAACCTCAACATTGAAAAACATCAAAAATTCAACAACAACAACCACAGCAATGAATATCACCAAACAATTCAACAACAACCTCAACATTCAAAAACACCAGCAAATTCAACATCAACCTCGAGAATGAAAAATACGAAAAAATTCATCAACAGCCTCAACAATCAAAAACACCAAAAATTCAACAAAAACCTCAACAATTAAAAACACCAAAAAATTCAACAACAACGTCAACTTTGAAAAATACCAACAAATTCAACAACCTCAACATTGAAAAACACAAACAAATTCAACAACAAACTCAACATTGAAAATCATCAAAAATTTCAACAACAACCTCAAAATTGAAAAACTCCATTATTTCAACAACAACCCTAACAATTAAAAACACCAACAAATTCAACAACAACCTCAACAATGAAAAACACCAACAAATTCAACAAAAACCTCAACAAAGAAAAACACAAAAAAATTCATCAACAACCTCAACATTCAAAAACACCAACAAATTCAACAGAATCCTCAACAATGAAAAACAACAAAAGATTCAACAACAACCTCAACATTGAAAATCACCAACAAATTCAACAAAAACCTCAACAATGAAAAACAGAAATAAATTCAACAACCTCAACATTGAGAATCACCAAAAAATTCAACAAAAACCTCAACAATGAAAAATACCAAAAAATTCAACAACAACCTCAACTTTGAAAAAATCCAAAAAATTCAACAGCCTCAACATTGAGAAACCGCAACAAATTCAACTGGAACCTCAACTTTGAAAAATACAAAAAGATTCAAATAAAAACATTGAATACACCAATAAATTCATCAACAACCTCAACATTGAAAATCACCAACAAATTCAACAAAAACCTCAACAATGAAAGACACCAAAAAAATTCATCAACAACCTCAACATTCAAAAACACCAAAAAATTCAACAAAAACCTCAACAATGAAAAACACCAAAAAATTCAACAACAACCTCAAATTTGAGAAAGACCAACAACTTCAACAACCTCAACATTGAAAATCACCAACAAATTCAACAGCAACCTCAGCAATGAAAAACATCAAAAAATTCAACAACAACCTCAGCTTTGAATAACACCAACAAATTCAAAAACCTCAACATGGAAAAACACCAACAAATTCAACAACATCCTCAATATTGAAAATCATCAACAAACTCAACAACAACCTCATTAATGAAAAACACCAACAAATTCAACAATAACCTCAACAATGGAAAACACCAAAAAATTCAACAACAACCTCAACTTTTAAAAATACAAAAAGGTTCAACAGAATAAAAATTGATAACACCAACAAATTCAACAACAACCTCAAAATTGAAAATCACCAACAAATTTAACAACAACCTCAAGACTGAAAAACATCAAAAATTCAACAACAACAACCACAACAATGAATATCACCAAACAATTCAACAACAACCTCAACATTGAAAAACACCAGCAAATTCAACAACAACCTCAAGATTGAAAAATACGAAAAAATTCATCAACAGCCTCAACATTCAAAAACACCAACAAATTCAACAAAAACCTCAACAATTAAAAACACCAAAAAATTCAACAACAACGTCAACTTTGAAAAATACCAACAAATTCAACAACCTCAACATTCAAAAACACCAACAAATTCAACAGAATCCTCAACAATGAAAAACAACAAAAGATTCAACAACAACCTCAACATTGAAAATCACCAACAAATTCAATAAAAATCTCAACAATGAAAAACACAAATAAATTCAACAACCTCAACATTGAGAATCACCAAAAAATTCACCAAAAACCTCAACATGAACAATACCAAAAAATTCAACAACAACCTCAACTTTGAAAAACACCAAAAAATTCAACAATTTCAACATAGAGAAACAGCAACAAATTCAACTGGAACCTCAACTTTGAAAAATACAAAAAGATTCAAATATAAACATTGAGTACACCAATAAATTCAACAACAACCTCAACATTGAAAATCACCAACAAATTCAACAAAAACCTCAACAATGAAAAACACCAAACAATTCAACAACAACCTCAAATTTGAAAAACACCAACAACTTCAACGACCTCAACATTGAAAAACAACAACAAATTCAACTGGAAACTCAACTTTGAAAAATACAAAATGATTAAAAAAAAAACATTGATTACACCAATAAATTCAACAACATCCTCAATATTGAAAATCACCAAAAAATTCAACAACAACCTTAACTTTGAAAAACACCAACAAATTCAATAACCTCAACATGGAAAAATACCAACAAATTCAACTACAACATCAATATTGAAAATCACCAACAAATTCAACAACAACCTCAACTAAGAAAAACACCAACAAATTCAACAAAAACCTAAACAATGAAAAACACCAAAAAATTCAACAACAACCTCAATTTGAAAAACAACAACAGATTTAACAACCTCAACATTCAAATACACCAACAAATTCAACAACAAACGCAGCTTTGAAAATCACCAACAAATTCAACAACCTCAACATTGAAAAACAACATCAAATTCAACAACAACCTCAACTTTTAAAAATACAAAAGGGTTCAACAGAATAAAAATTGATAACACCAACAAATTCAACAACAACCTCAAAATTGAAAATCACCAACGAATTTAACAACAACCTCAACAATGAATAACATCAAAAATTCAACAACAACAACCACAACAATGAAAAACACCAAACAATTCAACAACAAACTCAACATTCAAAAACACCAACAAATTCAACAAAAACCTCAACAATGAAAAACACCAAAAAATTCATCAATAACCTCAACATTCAAAAACACCAACAAATTCAACAAAAACCTCAACAATTAAAAACACCAAAAAATTCAATAACAACGTCAGCTTTGATAAATACCATCAAATTCAACAACCTCAACATTGAAAAACACCAACAAATTCAATAACAAACGCAGCTTTGAAAAGCACCAACAAATTCAACAACCTCAACATTGAAAAACACCAACAAATTCAACAACAACCTCAACTTTTAAAAATTCAAAAAGGTTCAACAGAATAAAGATTGATAACACCAACAAATTCAACAACAACCTCAAAATTGAAAATCACCAACAAATTTAACAACAACCTCAACAATGAAAAACATCAAAAATTCAACAACAACAACATCAACAATGAAAAACACCAAACAATTCAACAACAACCTCAACATTCAAAAACAACAACAAATTCAGCAAAAACCTCAACAATTAAAAACACCAAAAAATTCAACAACAATGTCAACTTTGAAAAATACCAACAAATTCAACAACCTCAACATTGAAAAACACCAACAAATTCAACAACAAACTCAACATTGAAAATCACCAAAAAATTCAACAACAACCTCAACATTGAAAAACTCCAGCAATTTCAACAACAACCTCAACAATGAAAAACACCAAAAAATTCAACAACAAACTCAACATTGAAAAACACCAACAAATTCAACAACAACCTCAACTTTGAAAAACAACAACAACTTCAAAAACCTCAACATGGAAAAACACCAACAAATTGAACAACAATCTCAACAATGAAATACACCAACAAATTCAACAAAAACCTCAACAAAGAAAAACACCATAAAATTTGAACAACAACCTCAACATTCAAGAACACCAACAAATTCAACAGAATCCTAAACAATGAAAAACAACAATAAATACAACAACAACCTCAACATTGAAATACTCCATTATTTCATCAACAACCCCAACAATGAAAAACACCAACAAATTCAAGAACAACCTCAACAATGAAAAACACCAACAAATTGAACAAAAACCTCAACAATGAAAAACACCAAAATATTCAACAACCTCCACGTTGAAAATCACCAAAAAATTCAACAATAACCTCAACAATGAAAAACACCAAAAAATTCAACAACAACCTCAACTTTGAAAAACACCACAAAACTCAACAACCTCAACATTGAGAAACAGTAACAAATTCAACTGGAACCTCAACTTTGGAAAATACAAAAAGATTCAAATAAAAACATTGAATAAAGCAATAAATTCAACAACAACCTCAACATTGAAATTCATCAACAAATTCAACATCAACCTCAACTTTGAAAAACACCAACAAATTCAAAAAACTCAATATGGAAAAACATCAACCAATTCAACTACAACCACAACATTAAAAATCACCAACAAATTCAACAACAACCTCAACAAAGAAAAACACCAACAAATTCAACAAAAACCTCAACAATGAAAAACACCAACAAAATTAATCAACAACCTCAAAATACAAAAACGCCAAGAAATTCAACAGAAACCTCAACAATGAATAACACCAAAAAATTCAACAACAACCTCAACATTGAAAATCACTGAAAAATTCAACAAAAAACTCAACAATGAAAAACACCAAAAAATTCAACAACAGCCTCAATTTGAAAAACACCAACAGATTTAACAACCTCAACATTCAAAAACACCAACAAATTCAAAAACAAACGCAGCTTTGAAAAACACCAACAAATTCAACAACCTCAACATTGAAAAACACCAAAAAATTCAACAACAACCTCAACTTTGAAAAACACCAACAACTTCAACATATCAACATTGAAAAACACCAACAAATTCAACTGCAACCTTAACTTTGAAAAATACAAAAAGATTAAAAGAAAAACACTGAATACACCAATAAATTCAACAACAACTTCAATATTGAATATCACCAAAAAATTCAACAACAACCTCAAATTTCAAAAACACCAACAAATTCAAAAACCTCAAATTGGAAAAACAACACCAAATTCAACTACAACCTCAATATTGAAAATCACCAACAAATTCAACAACAACCTCAACTATGAAAAACACCAACAAATTCAACAAAAACCTCAACAATGAAAAACACCAAAAAATTCAACAACAGCCTCAATTTGAAAATCACCAACAGATTTAACAACCTCAACATTCAAAAACACCAACAAATTCAAAAACAAACGCAGCTTTGAAAAACACCAATAAATTCAACAACATCAACATTGAAAAACACCAACAAATTCAACAAAAACCTCAACAATGAAAAACACCAATAAATTCAACAACCTCAACATTGAAAAGCACCAAGAAATTCAACAATAACCGCAACAATGAAAACACCAAAAAATTCAACAACAACCTCAACTTTGAAAAACACCAAAAAATTCAACAACCTCAACATTGAGAAACAGCAACAAATTCAACTGCAACGTCAACTTTGAAAAATACAAAAAGATTCAAATAATAACATTGAATACACCAATAAATTCAACAACAACCTCAACATTGAAAATCATCAACAAATTCAACATCAACCTCAACTTTGAAAAACACCAACAAATTCAAAAACCTCAACATGGAAAAACACCAACTAATTCAACCACAACCTCAACATTGAAAATCACCAACAAATTCAACAGCAACCTCAACAATGAAAAACAGCAACAAATTCAACAAAAACCTCAACAATTTAAAACACCAAAAAATTAATCAACAGCCTCAAAATTCAAAAACACCAAGAAATTCAACAGAAACTTCAACAATGAGAAACACCAAAAAACTCAACAACAACCTCAACATTGAAAATCACCAAAAAATTCAACAAAAACATCAACAATGAAAAACACCGAAAAATTCATCAAAAACCTCAACATTCAAAAACACCAACAAATTCAACAAAAACCTCAACAATGAAAAACACCAAAAAATTCAACAACAACCTCAACAATGAGAAACAGCAACAAATTCAACAAAAACCTCAACAATTTAAAACACCAAAAAATTAATCAACAGCCTCAAAATTCAAAAACACCAAGAAATTCAACAGAAACTTCAACAATGAGAAACACCAAAAAACTCAACAACAACCTCAACATTGAAAATCACCAAAAAAATTCAACACAAACCTCAACAATGAAAAACACCAAAAAATTCAACAACAAACTCAACATTGAAAAACACCAACAAATTCAACAACAACCTCAACTTTGAAAAACAACAACAACTTCAAAAACCTCAACATGGAAAAACACCAACAAATTGAACAACAATCTCAACAATGAAAAACACCAACAAATTCAACAGAATACTCAACAATGAAAAACACAAAAAAATTCAACAACAACCTCAACATTGAAAATCACCAACAAATTCAACAAAAACCTCAACAATGAAAAACACCAATAAATTCAACAACCTCAACATTGAAAAGCACCAAGAAATTCAACAATAACCTCAACAATGAAAACACCAAAAAATTCAACAACAACCTCAACTTTGAAAAACACCAAAAAATTCAACAACCTCAACATTGAGAAACAGCAACAAATTCAACTGCAACGTCAACTTTGAAAAATACAAAAAGATTCAAATAATAACATTGAATACACCAATAAATTCAACAACAACCTCAACATTGAAAATCATCAACAAATTCAACATCAACCTCAACTTTGAAAAACACCAACAAATTCAAAAACCTCAACATGGAAAAACACCAACTAATTCAACCACAACCTCAACATTGAAAATCACCAACAAATTCAACAGCAACCTCAACAATGAAAAACAGCAACAAATTCAACAAAAACCTCAACAATTTAAAACACCAAAAAATTAATCAACAGCCTCAAAATTCAAAAACACCAAGAAATTCAACAGAAACCTCAACAATGAGAAACACCAAAAAACTCAACAACAACCTCAACATTGAAAATCACCAAAAAATTCAACAAAAACATCAACAATGAAAAACACCGAAAAATTCATCAAAAACCTCAACATTCAAAAACACCAACAAATTCAACAAAAACCTCAACAATGAAAAACACCAAAAAATTCAACAACAACCTCAACAATGAGAAACACCAAAAAACTCAACAACAACCTCAACATTGAAAATCACCAAAAAAATTCAACACAAACCTCAACAATGAAAAACACCAAAAAATTCAACAACAAACTCAACATTGAAAAACACCAACAAATTCAACAACAACCTCAACTTTGAAAAACAACAACAACTTCAAAAACCTCAACATGGAAAAACACCAACAAATTGAACAACAATCTCAACAATGAAAAACACCAACAAATTCAACAAAAACCTCAACAAAGAAAAACACCAAAAAATTTGATCAACAACCTCAACATTCAAAAACACCAACAAATTCAACAGAATCCTAAACAATGAAAAACACCAAAAAATTCAACAACAACCTCAACATTGAAATACTCCATTATTTCATCAACAACCCCAACAACGAAAAACACCAACAAATTCAAGGACAACCTCAACAATGAAAAACACCAACAAATTGAACAAAAACCTCAACAATGAAAAACACCAAAAAATTCAACAACAACCTCAACTTTGAAAAACACCACAAAACTCAACAACCTGAACATTGAGAAACAGTAACAAATTCAACTGGAACCTCAACTTTGAAAAATTCAAATGGATTCAAATAAAAACATTGAATACAGCAATAAATTCAACAACAACCTCAACACTGAAATTCATCAACAAATTCAACATCAACCTCAACTTTGAAAAACACCAACAAATTCAAAAAACTCAATATGGAAAAACACCAACTAATTCAACCACAACCACAACATTGAAAATCACCAAAAAATTCAACAACAACCTCAACATTGAAAAACTCCAACAATTTCAACAACAACCTCAACAATGAAAAACACCAAAAAATTCAACAACAACCTCAACTTTGAAAAACACCAAAAAATTCAACAACCTCAACATTGAGAAACAGCAACAAATTCAACTGCAACGTCAACTTTGAAAAATACAAAAAGATTCAAATAATAACATTGAATACACCAATAAATACAACAACAACCTCAACATTGAAAATCATCAACAAATTCAACAACAAACGCAGCTTTGAAAAACACCAACAAATTCAACAACCTCAACATTGAAAAACACCAACAAATTAAACAACAAATTCAACTTTTAAAAATACAAAAAGGTTCAACAGAATAAAAATTGATAACACCAACAAATTCAACTACAACCTCAAAATTGAAAATCACCAACAAATTTAACAACAACCTCAACAATGAAAAACATCAAAAATTCAACAACAATAACCACAACAATGAAAAACACCAAACAATTCAACAAGAACCTCAACATTCAAAAATACCAACAAATTCAACAGCAACCTCAACAATGATAAAAACCAAAAAATTCATCAACAACCTCAACATTCAAAAACACCAACAAATTCAACAAAAACCTCAACAATTAAAAACACCAAAAAATTCAACAACAACGTCAACTTTGAAAAATACCAACAAATTCAACAACCTCAACATTGAAAAACAACAACAAATTCAACAACAAACGCAGCTTTGAAAAACACCAACAAATTCAACAACCTCAACATTGAAAAACACCAACAAATTCAACAACAACCTCAACTTTTAAATATGCAAAAAGGTTCAACAGAATAAAAATTGATAACAACAACAAATTTACCAACAACCTCAACAATGATAAACATCAAAAATTCATCAACAACAACCACAAAAATGAAAAACACCAAACAATTCAACAACATCCACAACATTCAAAAAAACCAACAAATTCAACAACCTCAACATTGAAAAACACCAACAAATTCAACAACAAACTCAACATTGAAAAGCACCAAGAAATTCAACAACAGCCTCAACATTGAAAAACTCCAACAATTTCAACAACAACCTCAACAATGAAAAAGAACAAAAAATTCAACAACAAACTCAACATTGAAAATCACCAACAAATTCAGCAACAACCTCAACTTTGAAAAACAACACCAAATTCAAAAACCTCAACATGGAAAAACACCAACAAATTGAACATCAACCTCAACAATGAAAAACACCAACAAATTCTACAAAAACCTCAACAAAGAAAAACACCAAAAAATTCATCAACAACATCAACATTCAAAAACACCAACAAATTCAACAGAATACTCAACAATGAAAAACACAAAAAAATTCAACAACAACCTCAACATTGAAAATCACCAACAAATTCAACGAAAACCTCAACAATGAAAAACACCAATAAATTCAACAACCTCAACATTGAAAAGCACCAAGAAATTCAACAATAACCTCAACAATGAAAAACACCAAAAAATTCAACAACAACCTCAACTTTGAAAAACACCAAAAAATTCAACAACCTCAACATTGAGAAACAGCAACAAATTCAACTGCAACGTCAACTTTGAAAAATACAAAAAGATTCAAATAATAACATTGAATACACCAATAAATTCAACAACAACATCAACATTGAAAATCATCAACAAATTCAACATCAACCTCAACTTTGAAAAACACCAACAAATTCAAAAACCTCAACATGGAAAAACACCAACTAATTCAACCACAACCTCAACATTGAAAATCACCAACAAATTCAACAGCAACCTCAACAATGAGAAACACCAAAAAACTCAACAACAACCTCAGCATTGAAAATCACCAAAAAATTCAACAAAAACATCAACAATGAAAAACACCGAAAAATTCATCAAAAACCTCAACATTCAAAAACACCAACAAATTCAACAAAAACCTCAACAATTAAAAACACCAAAAAATTCAACAACAACCTCAACAATGAGAAACACCAAAAAACTCAACAACAACCTCAACATTGAAAATCACCAAATAAATTCAACACAAACCTCAACAATGAAAAACACCAAAAAATTCAACAACAACCTCAACAATGAGAAACACCAAAAAACTCAACAACAACCTCAACATTGAAAATCACCAAAAAAATTCAACACAAACCTCAACAATGAAAAACACCAAAAAATTCAACAACAACCTCAACAATGAGAAACACCAAAAAACTCAACAACAACCTCAACATTGAAAATCACCAAAAAAATTCAACACAAACCTCAACAATGAAAAACACCAAAAAATTCAACAACAAACTCAACATTGAAAAACACCAACAAATTCAACAACAACCTCAACTTTGAAAAACAACAACAACTTCAAAAACCTCAACATGGAAAAACACCAACAAATTGAACAACAATCTCAACAATGAAAAACACCAACAAATTCAACAAAAACCTCAACAAAGAAAAACACCAAAAAATTTGATCAACAACCTCAACATTCAAAATCACCAACAAATTCAACAGAATCCTAAACAATGAAAAACACCAAAAAATTCAACAACAACCTCAACATTGAAATACTCCATTATTTCATCAACAACCCCAACAATGAAAAACACCAAAAAATTCAAGAACAACCTCAACAATGAAAAACACCAACAAATTGAACAAAAACCTCAACAATGAAAAACACCAAAAAAATTCAACAACAACCTCAACTTTGAAAAACACCACAAAACTCAACAACCTGAACATTGAGAAACAGTAACAAATTCAACTGGAACCTCAACTTTGAAAAATTCAAATAGATTCAAATAAAAACATTGAATACAGCAATTAATTCAACAACAACCTCAACACTGAAATTCATCAACAAATTCAACATCAACCTCAACTTTGAAAAACACCAACAAATTCAAAAAACTCAATATGGAAAAACACCAACTAATTCAACCACAACCACAACATTGAAAATCACCAAAAAATTCAACAACAACCTCAACATTGAAAAACGCCAACAATTTCAACAACAACCTCAACAATGAAAAACACCAAAAAATTCAACAACAAACTCAAGATAAACATCAAAAATTCCTCAACAACAACCACAAAAATGAAAAACACCAAACAATTCAACAACATCCAAAACATTCAAAAAAACCAACAAATTCAACAACAACCTCAACATTGAAATTCACCAACAAATTCAACAAAAACCTCAACAATGAAAAACACCAATAAATTCAACAACCTCAACATTGAAAAGCACCAAGAAATTCAACAATAACCTCAACAATGAAAAACACCAAAAAATTCAACAACAACCTCAACTTTGAAAAACACCAAAAAATTCAACAACCTCAACATTGAGAAACAGCAACAAATTCAACTGCAACGTCAACTTTGAAAAATACAAAAAGATTCAAATAATAACATTGAATACACCAATAAATTCAACAACAACCTCAACATTGAAAATCATCAACAAATTCAACATCACCCTCAACTTTGAAAAACATCAACAAATTCAAAAACCTCAACATGGAAAAACACCAACAAATTCAACCACAACCTCAACATTGAAAATCACCAACAAATTCAACAGCAACCTCAACAATGAAAAACAGCAACAAATTCAACAAAAACCTCAACAATTTAAAACACCAAAAAATTAATCAACAGCCTCAAAATTCAAAAACGCCAAGAAATTCAACAGAAACCTCAACAATGAGAAACACCAAAAAACTCAACAACAACCTCAACATTGAAAATCACCAAAAAAATTCAACACAAACCTCAAAAGTGAAAAACACCAAAAAATTCATCAACAACCTCAACATTCGTAAAGACCAAATAATTTAACAAAAACCTCAACAATGAAAAACACCAAAAAATTCAACAACAACCTCAACTTTGAAAGACACCAACAACTTCAACAACCTAAACATTGAAAAACAACTAATAATTCAACTGCAACCTCAACATTGAAAAATACAAAAAAGATCAAAAAAAACCATTGATAACACCAATAAATTAAACAACCTCAACATTGAAAATCACCGACAAATTCAACAACAACCTCAACATTTAATAACTCCAACAATTTCAACAACAACCTAAACAATGAAAAACGCCAAAAAAATTCATCAACAAACTCAACATTGAAAATCACCAACAAATTCAACAACAACCACAACTTTGAAAAATACCAACAAATTCAAAAACCTCAACATGGAAAAACAACAACAAATTCAACTACAACCTCAATATTGAAAATCACCAACAAATTCAACAACAACCTCAACATTGAAAATCACTGAAAAATTCAACAAAAAACTCAACAATGAAAAACACCAAAAAATTCAACAACAGCCTCAATTTGAAAAACACCAACAGATTTAACAACCTCAACATTCAAAAACACCAACAAATTCAAAAACAAACGCAGCTTTGAAAAACACCAACAAATTCAACAACCTCAACATTGAAAAACACCAAAAAATTCAACAACAACCTCAACTTTGAAAAACACCAACAACTTCAACATATCAACATTGAAAAACACCAACAAATTCAACTGCAACCTTAACTTTGAAAAATACAAAAAGATTAAAAGAAAAACACTGAATACACCAATAAATTCAACAACAACTTCAATATTGAATATCACCAAAAAATTCAACAACAACCTCAAATTTCAAAAACACCAACAAATTCAAAAACCTCAAATTGGAAAAACACCACCAAATTCAACTACAACCTCAATATTGAAAATCACCAACAAATTCAACAACAACCTCAACTATGAAAAACACCAACAAATTCAATAAAAACCTCAACAATGAAAAACACCAAAAAATTCAACAACAGCCTCAATTTGAAAAACACCAACAGATTTAACAACCTCAACATTCAAAAACACCAACAAATTCAAAAACAAACGCAGCTTTGAAAAACACCAACAAATTCAACAACATCAACATTGAAAAACACCAACAAATTAAACAACAAACTCAACTTTTAAAAATACAAAAAGGTTCAACAGAATAAAAATTGATAACACCAACAAATTCAACAACAACCTCAAAATTGAAAATCACCAACAAATTTAACAACAACCTCAACAATGAAAAACATCAAAAATTCAACAACAATAATCACAACAATGAAAAACACCAAACAATTCAACAACAACCTCAACATTCAAAAATACCAACAAATTCAACAACAACCTGAACTATGAAAAACACCAAAAAATTCATCAACAGCCTCAACATTCAAAAACACCAACAAATTCAACAAAAACCTCAACAATTAAAAACACCAAAAAATTCAACAACAACGTCAACTTTGAAAAATACCAACAAATTCAACAACCTCAATAATGAAAAACACCAACAAATTCAACAACAAACTCAACATTGAAAATCACCAACAAATTCAACAGCAACCTCAACAATGAAAAACAGCAACAAATTCAACAAAAACCTCAACAATTTAAAACACCAAAAAATTAATCAACAGCCTCAAAATTCAAAAACACCAAGAAATTGAACAGAAACCTCAACAATGAGAAACACCAAAAAACCCAACAACAACCTCAACATTGAAAATCACCAAAAAATTTAACAAAAACCTCAGCAATGAAAAACACCAAAAAAATCAACAACAACCTCAACTTTGAAAGACACCAACAACTTCAACAACCTCAACATTGAAAAACAACTAAAAATTCAACTGCAACCTCAACTTTGAAAAATACAAAAAAGATAAAAAAAAACCATTGATAACACCAATAAATTAAACAACATCAACATTGAAAATCACCGACAAATTCAACAACAACCTCAGCAATGAAAAACATCAAAAAATTCAACAACAACCTCAACATTAAAAAACTCCAACAATTTCAACAACAACCTCAACAATGAAAAACGCCAAAAAATTCATCAATAAACTCAACATTGAAAATCACCAACAAATTCAACAACAACCACAACTTTGAAAAACACCAACAAATTCAAAAACCTCAACATGGAAAAACAACAACAAATTCAACAACAACCTCAATATTGAAAATCACCAACAAATTCAACAACAACCTCAACTATGAAAAACACCAACAAATTCAACAAAAACCTAAACAATGAAAAACACCAAAAAATTCAACAACAGCCTCAATTTGAAGAACACCAACAGATTTAACAACCTCAACATTCAAAAACACAAACAAATTCAAAAACAAACGCAGCTTTGAAAAACACCAACAAATTCAACAACCTCAACATTGAAAAACAAAAACAAATTAAAGAACAACCTCAACTTTTAAAAATACAAAAAGGTTCAACAGAATAAAAATTGATAACACCAACAAATTCAACAACAACCTCAAAATTGAAAATCACCAACAAATTTAACAACAACCTCAACAATGAAAAACATCAAAAATTCAACAACAATAACCACAACAATGAAAAACACCAAACAATTCAGCAACAACCTCAACATTCAAAAGCACCAACAAATTCAACAACAAACTGAACTATGAAAAACACCAAAAAATTCATCAACAGCCTCAACATTCAAAAACACCAACAATTACAACAATAACCCGAACAATTAAAAACAGCAAAAAATTCAACAACAACGTCAACTTTGAAAAATACCAACAAATTCAACAACCTCAACAATGAAAAACACCAACAAATTCAACAACAAACTCAAAATTGAAAATCACCAACAAATTCAACAACAACCTCAACAATGAAAAACACCAACAAATTCAACAAAAACCTCAACAAAGAAAAACACCAAAAAATTCATCAACAACCTCAACATTCAAAAACACCAACATATTCAACAGAATCCTCAACAATGAAAAACAACAAAAGATTCAACAACAACCTCAACATTGAAAATCACCAACAAATTCAACAAAAACCTCAACAATGAAAAACACCAAAAAATTCAACAAAAACCTCAACAATGAAAAATACCAAAAAATTCAAAAACAACCTCAACTTTGAAAAACACCAAAAAAATCATCAACCTCAACGTTGAGAAACAGCAACATATACAACTGGAACCTCAACTCTGAAAAATACAAAAAGATTCAAATAATAACATTGAATACACCAATAAATTCAACAACAACCTCAACATTGAAAATCACCAACAAATTCAAAAAAACCTCAACAATGAAAAACACCAAAAAAATTCATCAACAACCTCAACATTCAAAAACACAAAAAATTCAACAAAAACCTCAACAATGAAAAACACCAAAAAATTCAACAACAACCTCAACTCTGAAAGACACCAACAACTTCAACAACCTCAACATTGAAAAACATCAACAAATTCAACTGGAACCTCAACTTTGAAAAACACAAAAAGATTCAAAAGAAAACATTGAATACACCAATAAATTCAACAACAACCTCAATATTGAAAATCACCAAAAAATTCAACAACAACCTCAACTTTGAAAAACACCAACAAATTCAAAAAGCCCAACATGGAAAAATACCAACAAATTCAACTAAAACATCAATATTGAAAATCACCAACCAATTCAACAACAACCTCAACTATGAAAAACACCAACAAAATCAACAAAAACCTAAACAATGAAAAACACCAAAAAATTCAACAACAACCTCAATTTGAAAGACACCAACAGATTTAACAACCACAACATTCAAATACACCAACAAATTCAACAACAAACGAAGCTCTGAAAAACACCAACAAATTCAACAACCTCAACATTGAAAATCACCAACAAATTCAACAACAACCTCAACTTTTAAAAATACAAAAAGGTTCAACAGAATAAAAATTGATAACACCAACAAATTCAACAACAACCTCAAAATTGAAAATCACCAACGAATTTAACAACAACCTCAACAATGAAAAACATCAAAAATTCAACAACAACAACCACAACAATGAAAACCACCAAACAATTCAACAACAACCTCAACATTCAAAGACACCAACAAATTCAACAACAATCTGAACTATGAAAAACACCAAAAAATTCATCAACAACCTCAACATTCAAAAACATCAACAAATGCAACAAAAACCTCAACAATTAAATACACCAAAAAATTCAACAACAACCTCAACTTTGAACAATACCAACAAATTCAACAACCTCAATAATGAAAAACACCAACAAATTCAACAACAAACTCAAGATTGAAAATCACCAACAAATTCAACAGCAACCTCAACAATGAAAAACAGCAACAAATTCAACAAAAACCTCAACAATTTAAAACACCAAAAAATTAATCAACAGCCTCAAAATTCAAAAACACCAAAAAATTGAACAGAAACCTCAACAATGAGAAACACCAAAAAACCCAACAACAACCTCAACATTGAAAATCACCAAAAAATTTAACAAAAACCTCAACAATGAAAAACACCAAAAAATTCAACAACAACCTCAACTTTGAAAGACTCCAACAACTTCAACAACCTCAACATTGAAAAACAACTAAAAATTCAACTGCAACCTCAACTTTGAAAAATACAAAAAAGATCAAAAAAAACCATTGATAACACCAATAAATTAAACAACCTCAACATTGAAAATCACCGACAAATTCAACAACAACCTCAGCAATGAAAAACATCAAAAAATTCAACAACAACCTCAACATTAAAAAACTCCAACAATTTCAACAACAACCTCAACAATGAAAAACGCCAAAAAATTCATCAACAAACTCAACATTGAAAATCACCAACAAATTCAACAACAACCACAACTTTGAAAAACACCAACAAATTCAAAAACCTCAACATGGAAAAACAACAACAAATTCAACAACAACCTCAATATTGAAAATCACCAACAAATTCAACAACAACCTCAACTATGAAAAACACCAACAAATTCAACAAAAACCTAAACAATGAAAAACACCAAAAAATTCAACAACAGCCTCAATTTGAAGAACACCAACAGATTTAACAACCTCAACATTCAAAAACACAAACAAATTCAAAAACAAACGCAGCTTTGAAAAACACCAACAAATTCAACAACCTCAACATTGAAAAACACCAACAAATTAAACAACAACCTCAACTTTTAAAAATACAAAAAGGTTCAACAGAATAAAAATTGATAACACCAACAAATTCAACAACAACCTCAAAATTGAAAATCACCAACAAATTTAACAACAACCTCAACAATGAAAAACATCAAAAATTCAACAACAATAACCACAACAATGAAAAACACCAAACAATTCAACAACAACCTCAACATTCAAAAACACCAACAAATTCAACAACAAACTGAACTATGTAAAACACCAAAAAATTCATCAACAGCCTCAACATTCAAAAACACCAACAATTTCAACAAAAACCCTAACAATTAAAAACAGCAAAAAATTCAACAACAACGTCAACTTTGAAAAATACCAACAAATTCAACAACCTCAACAATGAAAAACACCAACAAATTCAACAACAAACTCAAAATTGAAAATCACCAACAAATTCAACAACAACCTCAACAATGAAAAACACCAACAAATTCAACAAAAACCTCAACAAAGAAAAACACCAAAAAATTCATCAACAACCTCAACATTCAAAAACACCAACATATTCAACAGAATCCTCAACAATGAAAAACAACAAAAGATTCAACAACAACCTCAACATTGAAAATCACCAACAAATTCAACAAAAACCTCAACAATGAAAAACACCAATAAATTCAACAACCTCAACATTGAAAATCATCAAAATATTCAACAAAAACCTCAACAATGAAAAATACCAAAAAATTCAACAACAACCTCAACTTTGAAAAACACCAAAAAAATCATCAACCTCAACGTTGAGAAACAGCAACATATACAACTGGAACCTCAACTTTGAAAAATACAAAAAGATTCAAATAAAAACATTGAATACACCAATAAATTCAACAACAACCTCAACATTGAAAATCACCAACAAATTCAAAAAAACCTCAACAATGAAAAACACCAAAAAAATTCATCAACAACCTCAACATTCAAAAACACAAAAAATTCAACAAAAACCTCAACAATGAAAAACACCAAAAAATTCAACAACAACCTCAACTCTGAAAGACACCAACAACTTCAACAACCTCAACATTGAAAAACATCAACAAATTCAACTGGAACCTCAACTTTGAAAAACACAAAAAGATTCAAAAGAAAACATTGAATACACCAATAAATTCAACAACAACCTCAATATTGAAAATCACCAAAAAATTCAACAACAACCTCAATATTGAAAATCACCAACAAATTCAACAACAACCTCAACTATGAAAAACACCAACAAATTCAACAAAAACCTAAACAATGAAAAACACCAAAAAATTCAACAACAGCCTCAATTTGAAGAACACCAACAGATTTAACAACCTCAACATTCAAAAACACAAACAAATTCAAAAACAAACGCAGCTTTGAAAAACACCAACAAATTCAACAACCTCAACATTGAAAAACAAAAACAAATTAAAGAACAACCTCAACTTTTAAAAATACAAAAAGGTTCAACAGAATAAAAATTGATAACACCAACAAATTCAACAACAACCTCAAAATTGAAAATCACCAACAAATTTAACAACAACCTCAACAATGAAAAACA
Source organism: Cetorhinus maximus (assembly GCF_964194155.1). Taxonomy (NCBI): domain Eukaryota; kingdom Metazoa; phylum Chordata; class Chondrichthyes; order Lamniformes; family Cetorhinidae; genus Cetorhinus; species Cetorhinus maximus. The sequence goes on along the minus strand of NW_027596272.1, from coordinate 322,776 downwards.
TCAAAAATTCAACAACAATAACCACAACAATGAAAAACACCAAACAATTCAGCAACAACCTCAACATTCAAAAGCACCAACAAATTCAACAACAAACTGAACTATGAAAAACACCAAAAAATTCATCAACAGCCTCAACATTCAAAAACACCAACAATTACAACAATAACCCGAACAATTAAAAACAGCAAAAAATTCAACAACAACGTCAACTTTGAAAAATACCAACAAATTCAACAACCTCAACAATGAAAAACACCAACAAATTCAACAACAAACTCAAAATTGAAAATCACCAACAAATTCAACAACAACCTCAACAATGAAAAACACCAACAAATTCAACAAAAACCTCAACAAAGAAAAACACCAAAAAATTCATCAACAACCTCAACATTCAAAAACACCAACATATTCAACAGAATCCTCAACAATGAAAAACAACAAAAGATTCAACAACAACCTCAACATTGAAAATCACCAACAAATTCAACAAAAACCTCAACAATGAAAAACACCAAAAAATTCAACAAAAACCTCAACAATGAAAAATACCAAAAAATTCAAAAACAACCTCAACTTTGAAAAACACCAAAAAAATCATCAACCTCAACGTTGAGAAACAGCAACATATACAACTGGAACCTCAACTCTGAAAAATACAAAAAGATTCAAATAATAACATTGAATACACCAATAAATTCAACAACAACGTCAACATTGAAAATCACCAACAAATTCAAAAAAACCTCAACAATGAAAAACACCAAAAAAATTCATCAACAACCTCAACATTCAAAAACACAAAAAATTCAACAAAAACCTCAACAATGAAAAACACCAAAAAATTCAACAACAACCTCAACTCTGAAAGACACCAACAACTTCAACAACCTCAACATTGAAAAACATCAACAAATTCAACTGGAACCTCAACTTTGAAAAACACAAAAAGATTCAAAAGAAAACATTGAATACACCAATAAATTCAACAACAACCTCAATATTGAAAATCACCAAAAAATTCAACAACAACCTCAACTTTGAAAAACACCAACAAATTCAAAAAGCCCAACATGGAAAAATACCAACAAATTCAACTAAAACATCAATATTGAAAATCACCAACCAATTCAACAACAACCTCAACTATGAAAAACACCAACAAAATCAACAAAAACCTAAACAATGAAAAACACCAAAAAATTCAACAACAACCTCAATTTGAAAGACACCAACAGATTTAACAACCACAACATTCAAATACACCAACAAATTCAACAACAAACGAAGCTCTGAAAAACACCAACAAATTCAACAACCTCAACATTGAAAAACACCAACAAATTCAACAACAACCTCAACTTTTAAAAATACAAAAAGGTTCAACAGAATAAAAATTGATAACACCAACAAATTCAACAACAACCTCAAAATTGAAAATCACCAACGAATTTAACAACAACCTCAACAATGAAAAACATCAAAAATTCAACAACAACAACCACAACAATGAAAACCACCAAACAATTCAACAACAACCTCAACATTCAAAGACACCAACAAATTCAACAACAATCTGAACTATGAAAAACACCAAAAAATTCATCAACAACCTCAACATTCAAAAACATCAACAAATTCAACAAAAACCTCAACAATTAAATACACCAAAAAATTCAACAACAACCTCAACTTTGAACAATACCAACAAATTCAACAACCTCAATAATGAAAAACACCAACAAATTCAACAACAAACTCAAGATTGAAAATCACCAACAAATTCAACAGCAACCTCAACAATGAAAAACAGCAACAAATTCAACAAAAACCTCAACAATTTAAAACACCAAAAAATTAATCAACAGCCTCAAAATTCAAAAACACCAAAAAATTGAACAGAAACCTCAACAATGAGAAACACCAAAAAACCCAACAACAACCTCAACATTGAAAATCACCAAAAAATTTAACAAAAACCTCAACAATGAAAAACACCAAAAAATTCAACAACAACCTCAACTTTGAAAGACTCCAACAACTTCAACAACCTCAACATTGAAAAACAACTAAAAATTCAACTGCAACCTCAACTTTGAAAAATACAAAAAAGATCAAAAAAAACCATTGATAACACCAATAAATTAAACAACCTCAACATTGAAAATCACCGACAAATTCAACAACAACCTCAGCAATGAAAAACATCAAAAAATTCAACAACAACCTCAACATTAAAAAACTCCAACAATTTCAACAACAACCTCAACAATGAAAAACGCCAAAAAATTCATCAACAAACTCAACATTGAAAATCACCAACAAATTCAACAACAACCACAACTTTGAAAAACACCAACAAATTCAAAAACCTCAACATGGAAAAACAACAACAAATTCAACAACAACCTCAATATTGAAAATCACCAACAAATTCAACAACAACCTCAACTATGAAAAACACCAACAAATTCAACAAAAACCTAAACAATGAAAAACACCAAAAAATTCAACAACAGCCTCAATTTGAAGAACACCAACAGATTTAACAACCTCAACATTCAAAAACACAAACAAATTCAAAAACAAACGCAGCTTTGAAAAACACCAACAAATTCAACAACCTCAACATTGAAAAACACCAACAAATTAAACAACAACCTCAACTTTTAAAAATACAAAAAGGTTCAACAGAATAAAAATTGATAACACCAACAAATTCAACAACAACCTCAAAATTGAAAATCACCAACAAATTTAACAACAACCTCAACAATGAAAAACATCAAAAATTCAACAACAATAACCACAACAATGAAAAACACCAAACAATTCAACAACAACCTCAACATTCAAAAACACCAACAAATTCAACAACAAACTGAACTATGTAAAACACCAAAAAATTCATCAACAGCCTCAACATTCAAAAACACCAACAATTTCAACAAAAACCCTAACAATTAAAAACAGCAAAAAATTCAACAACAACGTCAACTTTGAAAAATACCAACAAATTCAACAACCTCAACAATGAAAAACACCAACAAATTCAACAACAAACTCAAAATTGAAAATCACCAACAAATTCAACAACAACCTCAACAATGAAAAACACCAACAAATTCAACAAAAACCTCAACAAAGAAAAACACCAAAAAATTCATCAACAACCTCAACATTCAAAAACACCAACATATTCAACAGAATCCTCAACAATGAAAAACAACAAAAGATTCAACAACAACCTCAACATTGAAAATCACCAACAAATTCAACAAAAACCTCAACAATGAAAAACACCAATAAATTCAACAACCTCAACATTGAAAATCATCAAAATATTCAACAAAAACCTCAACAATGAAAAATACCAAAAAATTCAACAACAACCTCAACTTTGAAAAACACCAAAAAAATCATCAACCTCAACGTTGAGAAACAGCAACATATACAACTGGAACCTCAACTTTGAAAAATACAAAAAGATTCAAATAAAAACATTGAATACACCAATAAATTCAACAACAACCTCAACATTGAAAATCACCAACAAATTCAAAAAAACCTCAACAATGAAAAACACCAAAAAAATTCATCAACAACCTCAACATTCAAAAACACAAAAAATTCAACAAAAACCTCAACAATGAAAAACACCAAAAAATTCAACAACAACCTCAACTCTGAAAGACACCAACAACTTCAACAACCTCAACATTGAAAAACATCAACAAATTCAACTGGAACCTCAACTTTGAAAAACACAAAAAGATTCAAAAGAAAACATTGAATACACCAATAAATTCAACAACAACCTCAATATTGAAAATCACCAAAAAATTCAACAACAACCTCAACTTTGAAAAACACCAACAAATTCAAAAAGCCCAACATGGAAAAATACCAACAAAATCAACTACAACATCAATATTGAAAATCACCAACCAATTCAACAACAACCTCAACTATGAAAAACACCAACAAAATCAACAAAAACCTAAACAATGAAAAACACCAAAAAATTCAACAACAACCTCGATTTGAAAGACACCAACAGATTTAACAACCACAACATTCAAATACACCAACAAATTCAACAACAAACGCAGCTTTGAAAAAGACCAACAAATTCAACAACCTCAACATTGAAAAACAGCAACAAATTCAACAACAACCTCAACTTTGAAAAACACCAAAAAATTCAACAACCTCAACATTGAGAAAGAGCAAGAAATTCTACTGCAACGTCAACTTTGAAAAATACAAAAAGATTCAAATAATAACATTGAATACACCAATAAATTCAACAACAACCTCAACATTGAAAATCATCAACAAATTCAACATCAACCACACTTTGAAAAACACCAACAAATTCAAAAACCTCAACATGGAAAAACACCAACAAATTCAACCACAACCTCAACATTGAAAATCACCAACAAATTCAACAGCAACCTCAACAATGAAAAACAGCAACAAATTCAACAAAAACCTCAACAATTTAAAACACCAAAAAATTAATCAACAGCCTCAAAATTCAAAAACACCAAGAAATTCAACAGAAACCTCAACAATGAGAAACACCAAAAAACTCAACAACAACCTCAACATTGAAAATCACCAAAAAATTCAACAAAAACATCAACAATGAAAAACACCGAAAAATTCATCAAAAACCTCAACATTCAAAAACACCAACAAATTCAACAAAAACCTCAACAATGAAAAACACCAAAAAATTCAACAACAACCTCAACAATGAGAAACACCAAAAAACTCAACAACAACCTCAACATTGAAAATCACCAAAAAAATTCGACACAAACCTCAACAATGAAAAACAACAATAAATTCATCAACAACCTCAACATTCATAAACACCAAATAATTTAACAAAAACCTCAACAATGAAAAACACCAAAAAATTCAACTGCAACCTCAACAATGAAAAACAGCAACAAATTCAACAAAAACCTCAACAATTTAAAACACCAAAAAATTAATCAACAGCCTCAAAATTCAAAAACACCAAGAAATTCAACAGAAACCTCAACAATGAGAAACACCAAAAAACCCAACAACAACCTCAACATTGAAAATCACCAAAAAATTTAACAAAAACCTCAACAATGAAAAACACCAAAAAATTCAACAACAACCTCAACTTTGAAAGACACCAACAACTTCAACAACCTCAACATTGAAAAACAACTAAAAATTCAACTGCAACCTCAACTTTGAAAAATACAAAAAAGATCAAAAAAAACCATTGATAACACCAATAAATTAAACAACCTCAACACTTAAAATCACCGACAAATTCAACAACAACCTCAACTTTTAAAAATACAAAAAGGTTCAATAGAATAAAAATTGATAACACCAACAAATTCAATAACAACCTCAAAATTGAAAATCACCAACAAATTTAACAACAACCTCAACAATGAAAAACATCAAAAATTCAACAACAATAACCACAACAATGAAAAACACCAAACAATTCAACAACAACCTCAACATTCAAAAATACCAACAAATTCAACAACAACCTGAACTATGAAAAACACCAAAAAATTGATCAACAGCCTCAAAATTCAAAAACACCAACAAATTCAACAAAAACCTCAACAATTAAATACACCAAAAAATTCAACAACAACCTCAACTTTGAACAATACCAACAAATTCAACAACCTCAATAATGAAAAACACCAACAAATTCAACAACAAACTCAAGATTGAAAATCACCAACAAATTCAACAGCAACCTCAACAATGAAAAACAGCAACAAATTCAACAAAAACCTCAACAATTTAAAACACCAAAAAATTAATCAACAGCCTCAAAATTCAAAAACACCAAAAAATTGAACAGAAACCTCAACAATGAGAAACACCAAAAAACCCAACAACAACCTCAACATTGAAAATCACCAAAAAATTTAACAAAAACCTCAACAATGAAAAACACCAAAAAATTCAACAACAACCTCAACTTTGAAAGACTCCAACAACTTCAACAACCTCAACATTGAAAAACAACTAAAAATTCAACTGCAACCTCAACTTTGAAAAATACAAAAAAGATCAAAAAAAACCATTGATAACACCAATAAATTAAACAACCTCAACATTGAAAATCACCGACAAATTCAACAACAACCTCAGCAATGAAAAACATCAAAAAATTCAACAACAACCTCAACATTAAAAAACTCCAACAATTTCAACAACAACCTCAACAATGAAAAACGCCAAAAAATTCATCAACAAACTCAACATTGAAAATCACCAACAAATTCAACAACAACCACAACTTTGAAAAACACCAACAAATTCAAAAACCTCAACATGGAAAAACAACAACAAATTCAACAACAACCTCAATATTGAAAATCACCAACAAATTCAACAACAACCTCAACTATGAAAAACACCAACAAATTCAACAAAAACCTAAACAATGAAAAACACCAAAAAATTCAACAACAGCCTCAATTTGAAGAACACCAACAGATTTAACAACCTCAACATTCAAAAACACAAACAAATTCAAAAACAAACGCAGCTTTGAAAAACACCAACAAATTCAACAACCTCAACATTGAAAAACACCAACAAATTAAACAACAACCTCAACTTTTAAAAATACAAAAAGGTTCAACAGAATAAAAATTGATAACACCAACAAATTCAACAACAACCTCAAAATTGAAAATCACCAACAAATTTAACAACAACCTCAACAATGAAAAACATCAAAAATTCAACAACAATAACCACAACAATGAAAAACACCAAACAATTCAACAACAACCTCAACATTCAAAAACACCAACAAATTCAACAACAAACTGAACTATGTAAAACACCAAAAAATTCATCAACAGCCTCAACATTCAAAAACACCAACAATTTCAACAAAAACCCTAACAATTAAAAACAGCAAAAAATTCAACAACAACGTCAACTTTGAAAAATACCAACAAATTCAACAACCTCAACAATGAAAAACACCAACAAATTCAACAACAAACTCAAAATTGAAAATCACCAACAAATTCAACAACAACCTCAACAATGAAAAACACCAACAAATTCAACAAAAACCTCAACAAAGAAAAACACCAAAAAATTCATCAACAACCTCAACATTCAAAAACACCAACATATTCAACAGAATCCTCAACAATGAAAAACAACAAAAGATTCAACAACAACCTCAACATTGAAAATCACCAACAAATTCAACAAAAACCTCAACAATGAAAAACACCAATAAATTCAACAACCTCAACATTGAAAATCATCAAAATATTCAACAAAAACCTCAACAATGAAAAATACCAAAAAATTCAACAACAACCTCAACTTTGAAAAACACCAAAAAAATCATCAACCTCAACGTTGAGAAACAGCAACATATACAACTGGAACCTCAACTTTGAAAAATACAAAAAGATTCAAATAAAAACATTGAATACACCAATAAATTCAACAACAACCTCAACATTGAAAATCACCAACAAATTCAAAAAAACCTCAACAATGAAAAACACCAAAAAAATTCATCAACAACCTCAACATTCAAAAACACAAAAAATTCAACAAAAACCTCAACAATGAAAAACACCAAAAAATTCAACAACAACCTCAACTCTGAAAGACACCAACAACTTCAACAACCTCAACATTGAAAAACATCAACAAATTCAACTGGAACCTCAACTTTGAAAAACACAAAAAGATTCAAAAGAAAACATTGAATACACCAATAAATTCAACAACAACCTCAATATTGAAAATCACCAAAAAATTCAACAACAACCTCAACTTTGAAAAACACCAACAAATTCAAAAAGCCCAACATGGAAAAATACCAACAAATTCAACTACAACATCAATATTGAAAATCACCAACCAATTCAACAACAACCTCAACTATGAAAAACACCAACAAAATCAACAAAAACCTAAACAATGAAAAACAACAAAAAATTCAACAACAACCTCGATTTGAAAGACACCAACAGATTTAACAACCACAACATTCAAATACACCAACAAATTCAACAACAACCTCAACTTTTAAAAATACAAAAAGGTTCAACAGAATAAAAATTGATAACACCAACAAATTCAATAACAACCTCAAAATTGAAAATCACCAACAAATTTAACAACAACCTCAACAATGAAAAACATCAAAAATTCAACAACAATAACCACAACAATGAAAAACACCAAACAATTCAACAACAACCTCAACATTCAAAAATACCAACAAATTCAACAACAACCTGAACTATGAAAAACACCAAAAAATTCATCAACAGCCTCAACATTCAAAAACACCAACAAATTCAACAAAAACCTCAACAATTAAATACACCAAAAAATTCAACAGCAACCTCAACAATGAAAAACAGCAACAAATTCAACAAAAACCTCAACAATTTAAAACACCAAAAATTTAATCAACAGCCTCAAAATTCAAAAACACCAAAAAATTGAACAGAAACCTCAACAATGAGAAACACCAAAAAACCCAACAACAACCTCAACATTGAAAATCACCAAAAAATTTAACAAAAACCTCAACAATGAAAAACACCAAAAAATTCAACAACAACCTCAACTTTGAAAGACTCCAACAACTTCAACAACCTCAACATTGAAAAACAACTAAAAATTCAACTGCAACCTCAACTTTGAAAAATACAAAAAAGATCAAAAAAAACCATTGATAACACCAATAAATTAAACAACCTCAACATTGAAAATCACCGACAAATTCAACAACAACCTCAGCAATGAAAAACATCAAAAAATTCAACAACAACCTCAACATTAAAAAACTCCAACAATTTCAACAACAACCTCAACAATGAAAAACGCCAAAAAATTCATCAACAAACTCAACATTGAAAATCACCAACAAATTCAACAACAACCACAACTTTGAAAAACACCAACAAATTCAAAAACCTCAACATGGAAAAACAACAACAAATTCAACAACAACCTCAATATTGAAAATCACCAACAAATTCAACAACAACCTCAACTATGAAAAACACCAACAAATTCAACAAAAACCTAAACAATGAAAAACACCAAAAAATTCAACAACAGCCTCAATTTGAAGAACACCAACAGATTTAACAACCTCAACATTCAAAAACACAAACAAATTCAAAAACAAAAGCAGCTTTGAAAAACACCAACAAATTCAACAACCTCAACATTGAAAAACACCAACTAATTCAACCACAACCTCAACATTGAAAATCACCAACAAATTCAACAGCAACCTCAACAATGAAAAACAGCAACAAATTCAACAAAAACCTCAACAATTTAAAACACCAAAAAATTAATCAACAGCCTCAAAATTCAAAAACACCAAGAAATTCAACAGAAACCTCAACAATGAGAAACACCAAAAAACTCAACAACAACCTCAACATTGAAAATCACCAAAAAATTCAACAAAAACATCAACAATGAAAAACACCGAAAAATTCATCAAAAACCTCAACATTCAAAAACACCAACAAATTCAACAAAAACCTCAACAATGAAAAACACCAAAAAATTCAGCAACAACCTCAACAATGAGAAACAACAAAAAAATCAACAACAACCTCAACATTGAAAATCACCAAAAAAATTCGACACAAACCTCAACAATGAAAAACAACAATAAATTCATCAACAACCTCAACATTCATAAACACCAAATAATTTAACAAAAACCTCAACAATGAAAAACACCAAAAAATTCAACTGCAACCTCAACAATGAAAAACAGCAACAAATTCAACAAAAACCTCAACAATTTAAAACACCAAAAAATTAATCAACAGCCTCAAAATTCAAAAACACCAAGAAATTCAACAGAAACCTCAACAATGAGAAACACCAAAAAACCCAACAACAACCTGAACATTGAAAATCACCAAAAAATTTAACAAAAACCTCAACAATGAAAAACACCAAAAAATTCAACAACAACCTCAACTTTGAAAGACACCAACAACTTCAACAACCTCAACATTGAAAAACAACTAAAAATTCAACTGCAACCTCAACTTTGAAAAATACAAAAAAGATCAAAAAAAACCATTGATAACACCAATAAATTAAACAACCTCAACACTTAAAATCACCGACAAATTCAACAACAACCTCAACTTTTAAAAATACAAAAAGGTTCAACAGAATAAAAATTCATAACACCAACAAATTCAATAACAACCTCAAAATTGAAAGTCACCAACAAATTTAACAAACAACCTCAACAATGAAAAACATCAAAAATTCAACAACAATATCCACAACAATGAAAAACACCAAACAATTCAACAACAACCTCAACATTCAAAAATACCAACAAATTCAACAACAACCTGAACTATTAAAACACCAAAAAATTCATCAACAGCCTCAAAATTCAAAAACACCAACAAATTCAACAAAAACCTCAACAATTAAATACACCAAAAAATTCAACAACAACCTCAACTTTGAACAATACCAACAAATTCAACAACCTCAATAATGAAAAACACCAACAAATTCAACAACAAACTCAAGATTGAAAATCACCAACAAATTCAACAGCAACCTCAACAATGAAAAACAGCAACAAATTCAACAAAAACCTCAACAATTTAAAACACCAAAAAATTAATCAACAGCCTCAAAATTCAAAAACACCAAAAAATTGAACAGAAACCTCAACAATGAGAAACACCAAAAAACCCAACAACAACCTCAACATTGAAAATCACCAAAAAATTTAACAAAAACCTCAACAATGAAAAACACCAAAAAATTCAACAACAACCTCAACTTTGAAAGACTCCAACAACTTCAACAACCTCAACATTGAAAAACAACTAAAAATTCAACTGCAACCTCAACTTTGAAAAATACAAAAAAGATCAAAAAAAACCATTGATAACACCAATAAATTAAACAACCTCAACATTGAAAATCACCGACAAATTCAACAACAACCTCAGCAATGAAAAACATCAAAAAATTCAACAACAACCTCAACATTAAAAAACTCCAACAATTTCAACAACAACCTCAACAATGAAAAACGCCAAAAAATTCATCAACAAACTCAACATTGAAAATCACCAACAAATTCAACAACAACCACAACTTTGAAAAACACCAACAAATTCAAAAACCTCAACATGGAAAAACAACAACAAATTCAACAACAACCTCAATATTGAAAATCACCAACAAATTCAACAACAACCTCAACTATGAAAAACACCAACAAATTCAACAAAAACCTAAACAATGAAAAACACCAAAAAATTCAACAACAGCCTCAATTTGAAGAACACCAACAGATTTAACAACCTCAACATTCAAAAACACAAACAAATTCAAAAACAAACGCAGCTTTGAAAAACACCAACAAATTCAACAACCTCAACATTGAAAAACACCAACAAATTAAACAACAACCTCAACTTTTAAAAATACAAAAAGGTTCAACAGAATAAAAATTGATAACACCAACAAATTCAACAACAACCTCAAAATTGAAAATCACCAACAAATTTAACAACAACCTCAACAATGAAAAACATCAAAAATTCAACAACAATAACCACAACAATGAAAAACACCAAACAATTCAACAACAACCTCAACATTCAAAAACACCAACAAATTCAACAACAAACTGAACTATGTAAAACACCAAAAAATTCATCAACAGCCTCAACATTCAAAAACACCAACAATTTCAACAAAAACCCTAACAATTAAAAACAGCAAAAAATTCAACAACAACGTCAACTTTGAAAAATACCAACAAATTCAACAACCTCAACAATGAAAAACACCAACAAATTCAACAACAAACTCAAAATTGAAAATCACCAACAAATTCAACAACAACCTCAACAATGAAAAACACCAACAATTCAACAAAAACCTCAACAAAGAAAAACACCAAAAAATTCATCAACAACCTCAACATTCAAAAACACCAACATATTCAACAGAATCCTCAACAATGAAAAACAACAAAAGATTCAACAACAACCTCAACATTGAAAATCACCAACAAATTCAACAAAAACCTCAACAATGAAAAACACCAATAAATTCAACAACCTCAACATTGAAAATCATCAAAATATTCAACAAAAACCTCAACAATGAAAAATACCAAAAAATTCAACAACAACCTCAACTTTGAAAAACACCAAAAAAATCATCAACCTCAACGTTGAGAAACAGCAACATATACAACTGGAACCTCAACTTTGAAAAATACAAAAAGATTCAAATAAAAACATTGAATACACCAATAAATTCAACAACAACCTCAACATTGAAAATCACCAACAAATTCAAAAAAACCTCAACAATGAAAAACACCAAAAAAATTCATCAACAACCTCAACATTCAAAAACACAAAAAATTCAACAAAAACCTCAACAATGAAAAACACCAAAAAATTCAACAACAACCTCAACTCTGAAAGACACCAACAACTTCAACAACCTCAACATTGAAAAACATCAACAAATTCAACTGGAACCTCAACTTTGAAAAACACAAAAAGATTCAAAAGAAAACATTGAATACACCAATAAATTCAACAACAACCTCAATATTGAAAATCACCAAAAAATTCAACAACAACCTCAACTTTGAAAAACACCAACAAATTCAAAAAGCCCAACATGGAAAAATACCAACAAATTCAACTACAACATCAATATTGAAAATCACCAACCAATTCAACAACAACCTCAACTATGAAAAACACCAACAAAATCAACAAAAACCTAAACAATGAAAAACACCAAAAAATTCAACAACAACCTCGATTTGAAAGACACCAACAGATTTAACAACCACAACATTCAAATACACCAACAAATTCAACAACAAACGCAGCTTTGAAAAAGACCAACAAATTCAACAACCTCAACATTGAAAAACAGCAACAAATTCAACAACAACCTCAACTTTGAAAAACACCAAAAAATTCAACAACCTCAACATTGAGAAACAGCAAGAAATTCTACTGCAACGTCAACTTTGAAAAATACAAAAAGATTCAAATAATAACATTGAATACACCAATAAATTCAACAACAACCTCAACATTGAAAATCATCAACAAATTCAACATCAACCTCACTTTGAAAAACACCAACAAATTCAAAAACCTCAACATGGAAAAACACCAACAAATTCAACCACAACCTCAACATTGAAAATCACCAACAAATTCAACAGCAACCTCAACAATGAAAAACAGCAACAAATTCAACAAAAACCTCAACAATTTAAAACACCAAAAAATTAATCAACAGCCTCAAAATTCAAAAACACCAAGAAATTCAACAGAAACCTCAACAATGAGAAACACCAAAAAACTCAACAACAACCTCAACATTGAAAATCACCAAAAAATTCAACAAAAACATCAACAATGAAAAACACCAAAAAATTCATCAAAAACCTCAACATTCAAAAACACCAACAAATTCAACAAAAACCTCAACAATGAAAAACACCAAAAAATTCAACAACAACCTCAACAATGAGAAACACCAAAAAACTCAACAACAACCTCAACATTGAAAATCACCATAAAAATTCAACACAAACCTCAACAATGAAAAAAACAATAAATTCATCAACAACCTCAACATTCGTAAACACCAAATAATTTAACAAAAACCTCAACAATGAAAAACACCAAAAAATTCAACTGCAACCTCAACAATGAAAAACAGCAACAAATTCAACAAAAACCTCAACAATTTAAAACACCAAAAAATTAATCAACAGCCTCAAAATTCAAAAACACCAAGAAATTCAACAGAAACCTCAACAATGAGAAACACCAAAAAACCCAACAACAACCTCAACATTGAAAATCACCAAAAAATTTAACAAAAACCTCAACAATGAAAAACAACAAAAAATTCAACAACAACCTCAACTTTGAAAGACACCAACAACTTCAACAACCTCAACATTGAAAAACAACTAAAAATTCAACTGCAACCTCAACTTTGAAAAATACAAAAAAGATCAAAAAAAACCATTGATAACGCCAATAAATTAAACAACCTCAACTCTGAAAATCACCGACAAATTCAACAACAACCTCAACTTTTAAAAATACAAAAAGGTTCAACAGAATAAAAATTGATAACACCAACAAATTCAACAACAACCTCAAAATTGAAAATCACCAACAAACTTAACAACAACCTCAACAATGAAAAACATCAAAAATTCAACAACAATAACCACAACAATGAAAAACACCAAACAATTCAACAACAACATCAACATTCAAAAATACCAACAAATTCAACAACAACCTGAACTATGAAAAACACCAAAAAATTCATCAACAGCCTCAACATTCAAAAACACCAACAAATTCAACAAAAACCTCAACAATTAAATACACCAAAAAATTCAACAACAACGTCAACTTTGAACAATACCAACAAATTCAACAACCTCAATAATGAAAAACACCAACAAATTCAACAACAAACTCAAGATTGAAAATCACCAACAAATTCAACAGCAACCTCAACAATGAAAAACAGCAACAAATTCAACAAAAACCTCAACAATTTAAAACACCAAAAAATTAATCAACAGCCTCAAAATTCAAAAACACCAAAAAATTGAACAGAAACCTCAACAATGAGGAACACCAAAAAACCCAACAACAACCTCAACATTGAAAATCACCAAAAAATTTAACAAAAACCTCAACAATGAAAAACACCAAAAAATTCAACAACAACCTCAACTTTGAAAGACTCCAACAACTTCAACAACCTCAACATTGAAAAACAACTAAAAATTCAACTGCAACCTCAACTTTGAAAAATACAAAAAAGATCAAAAAAAACCATTGATAACACCAATAAATTAAACAACCTCAACATTGAAAATCACCGACAAATTCAACAACAACCTCAGCAATGAAAAACATCAAAAAATTCAACAACAACCTCAACATTAAAAAACTCCAACAATTTCAACAACAACCTCAACAATGAAAAACGCCAAAAAATTCATCAACAAACTCAACATTGAAAATCACCAACAAATTCAACAACAACCACAACTTTGAAAAACACCAACAAATTCAAAAACCTCAACATGGAAAAACAACAACAAATTCAACAACAACCTCAATATTGAAAATCACCAACAAATTCCACAACAACCTCAACTATGAAAAACACCAACAAATTCAACAAAAACCTAAACAATGAAAAACACCAAAAAATTCAACAACAGCCTCAATTTGAAGAACACCAACAGATTTAACAACCTCAACATTCAAAAACACAAACAAATTCAAAAACAAACGCAGCTTTGAAAAACACCAACAAATTCAACAACCTCAACATTGAAAAACACCAACAAATTAAACAACAACCTCAAATTTTAAAAATAAAAAAAGGTTCAACAGAATAAAAATTGATAACACCAACAAATTCAACAACAATCTCAAAATTGAAAATCACCAACGAATTTAACAACAACCTCAACAATGAAAAACATCAAAAATTCAACAACAACTACCTCAACAATGAAAAACACCAAACAATTCAACAACAACCTCAACATTCAAAAACACCAAAAAATTCAACAACAACCTCAACAATGATAAAAACCAAAAAATTCATCAAAAACCTCAACATTCAAAAACACCAACAAATTCAACAAAAACCTCAACAATTAAAAACACCAAAAAATTCAACAACAACGTCAACTTTGAAAAATACAAACAAATTCAACAACCTCAACATTGAAAAACACCAACAAATTCAACAACAAACGCAGCTTTGAAAAACACCAACAAATTCAACAACCTCAACATTGAAAAACACCAACAAATTCAACAACAACCTCAACTTTTAAATATACAAAAAGGTGCAACAGAATAAAAATTGATAACACCAACAAATTTACCAACAACCTCAACAATGAAAAACATCAAAAATTCAACAACAACAACCACAAAAATGAAAAGCACCAAACAATTCAACAACATCCACAACATTCAAAAAAACCAACAAATTCAACAACAAACTCAACATTGAAAAGCACCAAAAAATTCAACAACAGCCTCAACATTGAAAAACTCCAACAATTTCAACAACACCCTCAACAATGAAAAACAACAAAAAATTCAACAACAAACTCAACATTGAAAATCACCAACAAATTCAACAACAACCTCAACTTTGAAAAAAAACACCAAATTCAAAAACCTCAACATGGAAAAACACCAACAAATTGAACATCAACCTCAACAATGAAAAACACCAACAAATTCAACAAAAACCTCAACAAAGAAAAACACCAAAAATTCATCAACAACATCAACATTCAAAAACACCAACAAATTCAACAGAATGCTCAACAATGAAAAACACAAAAAAATTCAACAACAACCTCAACATTGAAAATCACCAACAAATTCAACAAAAACCTCAACAATGAAAAACACCAATAAATTCAACAACCTCAACAATGAAAAACACCAAAAAATTCAACAACAACCTCAACTTTGAAAAACACCAAAAAATTCAACAACCTCAACATTGAGAAACAGCAACAAATTCAACTGCAACGTCAACTTTGAAAAATACAAAAAGATTCAAATAATAACATTGAATACACCAATAAATTCAACAACAACCTCAACATTGAAAATCATCAACAAATTCAACATCAACCTCAACTTTGAAAAACACCAACAAATTCAAAAACCTCAACATGGAAAGACAAAAACAAATTCAACCACAACCTCAACATTGAAAAACAGCAACAAATTCAACAGCAACCTCAACAATGAAAAACAGCAACAAATTCAACAAAAACCTCAACAATTTAAAACACCAAAAAATTAATCAACAGCCTCAAAATTCAAAAACACCAAGAAATTCAACAGAAACCTCAACAATGAGAAACACCAAAAAACTCAACAACAACCTCAACATTGAAAATCACCAAAAAATTCAACAAAAACATCAACAATGAAAAACACCGAAAAATTCATCAAAAACCTCAACATTCAAAAACACCAACAAATTCAACAAAAACCTCAACAATGAAAAACACCAAAAAATTCAACAACAACCTCAACAATGAGAAACACCAAAAAACTCAACAACAACCTCAACATTGAAAATCACCATAAAAATTCAACACAAACCTCAACAATGAAAAACAACAATAAATTCATCAACAACCTCAACATTCGTAAACACCAAATAATTTAACAAAAACCTCAACAATGAAAAACACCAAAAAATTCAACTGCAACCTCAACAATGCAAAACAGCAACAAATTCAACAAAAACCTCAACAATTTAAAACACCAAAAAATTAATCAACAGCCTCAAAATTCAAAAACACCAAGAAATTCAACAGAAACCTCAACAATGAGAAACAACAAAAAATTCAACAACAACCTCAACTTTGAAAAATACAAAAAAGATCAAAAAAAACCATTGATAACGCCAATAAATTAAACAACCTCAACTCTGAAAATCACCGACAAATTCAACAACAACCTCAACTTTTAAAAATACAAAAAGGTTCAACAGAATAAAAATTGATAACACCAACAAATTCAACAACAACCTCAAAATTGAAAATCACCAACAAATTTAACAACAACCTCAACAATGAAAAACATCAAAAATTCAACAACAATAACCACAACAATGAAAAACACCAAACAATTCAAAAAAAAACGAAGCTTTGAAAAACACCAACAAATTCAACAACCTCAACATTGAAAAACACCAACAACTTCAACATCTCAACATTGAAAAACACCAACAAATTCAACTGCAACCTCAACTTTGAAAAATACAAACAAATTCAAAAAGCCCAACATGGAAAAATACCAACAAATTCAACTACAACATCAATATTGAAAATCACCAACCAATTCAACAACAACCTCAACTTTGAAAAACACCAACAACTTCAAAATCTCAACATTGAAAAACACCAACAAATTCAACTGCAACCTCAACTTTGAAAAATACAAAAAGATTAAAAGAAAAACACTGAATACACCAATAAATTCAACAACAACTTCAATATTGAAAATCACCAAAAAATTCAACAACAACCTCAAATTTGAAAAACACCAACAAATTCAAAAACCTCAAATTGGAAAAACACCAACAAATTCAACAAGAACCTCAGCAATGAAAAACACCAAATAATTCAACAACAACCTCAATTTGAAAAACAACAACAGATTTAACAACCTCAACAATCAAATACACCAACAAATTCAACAACAAACGCAGCTTTGAAAAAGACCAACAAATTCAACAACCTCAACATTGAAAAGCACCAACAAATTCAAAAACAACCCCAACTTTTAAAAACACAAAAAGGTTCAGCAGAATAAAAGTTGATAACACCAACAAATTCAACAACAACCTCAAATTTGAAAATCACCAACAAATTTATCAACAACCTCAACAATGAAAAACATCAAAAATTCAACAACAACCACAGCAATGAAAA
This sequence comes from Cetorhinus maximus, assembly GCF_964194155.1. Classification (NCBI taxonomy): domain Eukaryota; kingdom Metazoa; phylum Chordata; class Chondrichthyes; order Lamniformes; family Cetorhinidae; genus Cetorhinus; species Cetorhinus maximus. Next base: position 304,166 of record NW_027596272.1, on the reverse strand, counting down.
ACACCAAAAAATTCATCAACAACCTCAACATTCAAAAACACCAAAAAATTCAACAAAAACCTCAACAATGAAAAACACCAAAAAATTCAACAACAACCTCAAATTTGAAAAACACCAACAACTTCAACAACCTCAACATTGAAAAACAACAACAAATTCAACTGCATCTCAACTTTGAAAAATACAAAAAGATTAAAAAAAAAACCATTGATAACACCAATAAATTCAACAACAACCTCAAATTTGAAAATCACCAACAAATTTAACAACTACCTCAACAATGAAAAACATCAAAAATTCAACAACAACCACAACAATGAAAAACACCAGACAATTCAACAACAACCTCAACATTCAAAAACAACAACAACTTCAACAACAACCTCAACAATGACAAACATCAAAAAATTCATCAACAGCATCAACATTTAAAAACACCAACAAATTCAACGAAAACCTCAACAATTAAAAATGCCAAAAAATTCAACAACAACGTCAACTTTGAAAAATAACAACAAATTCAACAACCTCAAAATTGAAAAACACAAAACAAATTCAACAACAAACTCAACATTGAAAATCACCAACAAATTCAACAACAACCTCAACTTTGAAAAACACCAACAAATTCAAAAACATCAACATGGAAAAACACCAACAAATTCAAACACAACCTCAACATTGAAAATCACCAACAAATTCAACAACTACCTCAACTTTGAAAAACACCAACAAATTCAAAAACATCAACATGGAAAAACACCAACAAATTCAAACACAACCTCAACATTGAAAATCACCAACAAATTCAACAACAACCTCAACTTTGAAAAACACCAACAAATTCAAAAACATCAACATGGAAAAACACCAACAAATTCAAACACAACCTCAACATTGAAAATCACCAACAAATTCAACAACAACCTCAACAATGAAAAACACCAACAAATTCAACAAAAACCTCAACAAAGAAAAACACCAAAAAATTCATCAACGACCTCAACATTCAAAAACACCAACAAATTCAACAGATTCCACAACAAAGAAAAATACCGAAAAATTCAACAACAACCTCAACATTGAAAATCACCAACAAATTCATCAAAACCTCAACAATGAAAAACACCAATAAATTCAACAACCTCAACATTGAAAATCACCAAAAGATTCAACAAAAACCTCAACAATGAAAAACACCAAAAAATTCAACAACAACCTCAACTTTGAAAAACACTAAAAAATTCAGCAACCTCAACATTGAGAAACAGCAAGAAATTGAACTGCAACCTTAGGTTTGAAAAATACAAAAAGATTCAAATAAAAACATTGAATAAACCAATAAATTCAACAACAACCTCAACATTGAAAAACACCAACAAATTCACCAACAACCTCAACTTTGAAAAACACCAAAAACTTCAACAACCTCAACATTGAAAAACGCCAACAAATTCAACTGCAACCTCAACTTTGAAAAACATTAAAAAAATCAAAAAAAACATTTATAACACCAATAAATTCAACAACCTCAACAATGAAAATCACCAACAAATTCAACAACAACCTCAGCAATGAAAAACACCAACAAATTAAACAACAACCTCAAATTTTAAAAATAAAAAAAGGTTCAACAGAATAAAAATTGATAACACCAACAAATTCAACAACAATCTCAAAATTGAAAATCACCAACGAATTTAACAACAACCTCAACAATGAAAAACATCAAAAATTCAACAACAACTACCTCAACAATGAAAAACACCAAACAATTCAACAACAACCTCAACATTCAAAAACACCAAAAAATTCAACAACAACCTCAACAATGATAAAAACCAAAAAATTCATCAAAAACCTCAACATTCAAAAACACCAACAAATTCAACAAAAACCTCAACAATTAAAAACACCAAAAAATTCAACAACAACGTCAACTTTGAAAAATACAAACAAATTCAACAACCTCAACATTGAAAAACACCAACAAATTCAACAACAAACGCAGCTTTGAAAAACACCAACAAATTCAACAACCTCAACATTGAAAAACACCAACAAATTCAACAACAACCTCAACTTTTAAATATACAAAAAGGTTCAACAGAATAAAAATTGATAACACCAACAAATTTACCAACAACCTCAACAATGAAAAACATCAAAAATTCAACAACAACAACCACAAAAATGAAAAGCACCAAACAATTCAACAACATCCACAACATTCAAAAAAACCAACAAATTCAACAACAATCTCAAAATTGAAAATCACCAACGAATTTAACAACAACCTCAACAATGAAAAACATCAAAAATTCAACAACAACTACCTCAACAATGAAAAACACCAAACAATTCAACAACAACCTCAACATTCAAAAACACCAAAAAATTCAACAACAACCTCAACAATGATAAAAACCAAAAAATTCATCAAAAACCTCAACATTCAAAAACACCAACAAATTCAACAAAAACCTCAACAATTAAAAACACCAAAAAATTCAACAACAACGTCAACTTTGAAAAATACAAACAAATTCAACAACCTCAACATTGAAAAACACCAACAAATTCAACAACAAACGCAGCTTTGAAAAACACCAACAAATTCAACAACCTCAACATTGAAAAACACCAACAAATTCAACAACAACCTCAACTTTTAAATATACAAAAAGGTTCAACAGAATAAAAATTGATAACACCAACAAATTTACCAACAACCTCAACAATGAAAAACATCAAAAATTCAACAACAACAACCACAAAAATGAAAAGCACCAAACAATTCAACAACATCCACAACATTCAAAAAAACCAACAAATTCAACAACCTCAACATTGAAAAACACCAACAAATTCAACAACAAACTCAACATTGAAAAGCACCAAAAAATTCAACAACAGCCTCAACATTGAAAAACTCCAACAATTTCAACAACACACTCAACAATGAAAAATAACAAAAAATTCAACAACAAACTCAACATTGAAAATCACCAACAAATTCAACAACAACCTCAACTTTGAAAAAAAACACCAAATTCAAAAACCTCAACATGGAAAAACACCAACAAATTGAACATCAACCTCAACAATGAAAAACACCAACAAATTCAACAAAAACCTCAACAAAGAAAAACACCAAAAAATTCATCAACAACCTCAACATTCAAAAACATCAACAAATTCAACAAAAACCTCAACAATTAAAAACACCAAAAATATTGAATAACAACCTCAACTTTGAAAAACCCAACAAATTCAAAATCCTCAACATGGAAAAACATCAACAAATTCAACTACAACCTCAATAGTGAAAATCACCAACAAATTCAACAACAACCACAACTATAAAAAACACCAACAAATTCAACAAAAACCTCAACAATGAAAAACACCAAAAAATTCAACAACAACCTCAACTCTGAAAAACACCACAAAACTCAACAACCTCAACATTGAGAAACAGTAACAAATTCAACTGGAAACTCAACTTTGAAAAATACAAAAAGATTCAAATAAATACATTGAATACACCAATAAATTCAACAACAACCTCAACATTGAAATTCATCAACAAATTCAACATCAACCTCAACTTTGAAAAACACCAACAAATTCAAAAAACTCAATATGGAAAAACACCAACTAATTCAACCACAACCACAACATTAAAAATCACCAACAAATTCAACAACAACCTCAACAATGAAAAACACCAACAAATTCAACAAAAACCTCAACAATGAAAAACACCAACAAATTAATCAACAACCTCAAAATTCAAAAACGCCAAGAAATTCAACAGAAACCTCAACAATGAAAAACACCAAAAAATTCAACAACAACCTCAACATTGAAAATCACTAAAAAATTCAACAAAAAACTCAACAATGAAAAACACCAAAAACTTTTAAAAATACAAAAAGGTTCAACAGAATAAAAATTGATAACACCAACAAATTCAAAAACAATCTCAAAATTGAAAATCACCAACGAATTTAACAACAACCTCAACAATGAAAAACATCAAAAATTCAACAACAACTACCTCAACAATGAAAAACACCAAACAATTCAACAACAACCTCAACATTCAAAAACACCAAAAAATTCAACAACAACCTCAACAATGATAAAAACCAAAAAATTCATCAACAACCTCAGCATTCAAAAACACCAACAAATTCAACAAAAACCTCAACAATTAAAAACACCAAAAAATTCAACAACAACGTCAACTTTGAAAAATACCAACAAATTCAACAACCTCAACATTGAAAAACACCAACAAATTCAACAACAAACGCAGCTTTGAAAAACACCAACAAATTCAACAACCTCAACATTGAAAAACACCAACAAATTCAACAACAACCTCAACTTTTAAATATACAAAAAGGTTCAACAGAATAAAAATTGATAACACCAACAAATTTACCAACAACCTCAACAATGAAAAACATCAAAAATTCAACAACAACAACCACAAAAATGAAAAGCACCAAACAATTCAACAACATCCACAACATTCAAAAAAACCAACAAATTCAACAACCTCAACATTGAAAAACACCAACAAATTCAACAACAAACTCAACATTGAAAAGCACCAAAAAATTCAACAACAGCCTCAACATTGAAAAACTCCAACAATTTCAACAACACCCTCAACAATGAAAAACACCAACAAATTGAACATCAACCTCAACAATGAAAAACACCAACAAATTCAACAAAAACCTCAACAATGAAAAACACCAATAAATTCAACAACCTCAACATTGAAAAGCACCAAGAAATTGAACAATAACCTCAACAATGAAAAACACCAAAAAATTCAACAACAACCTCAACTTTGAAAAACACCAAAAAATTCAACAACCTCAACATTGAGAAACAGCAACAAATTCAACTGCAACGTCAACTTTGAAAAATACAAAAAGATTCAAATAATAACATTGAATACACCAATAAATTCAACAACAACCTCAACATTGAAAATCATCAACAAATTCAACATCAACCACAACAATGAAAAACAGCCACAAATTCAACAAAAACCTCAACAATGAAAAACACCGAAAAATTCATCAAAAACCTCAACATTCAAAAACACCAACAAATTCAACAAAAACCCCAACAATGAAAAACACCAAAAAATTCAACAACAACCTCAACAATGAGAAACACCAAAAAACTCAACAACAACCTCAACATTGAAAATCACCAAAAAAAATTCAACACAAACCTCAAAAGTGAAAAACACCAAAAAATTCATCAACAACCTCAACATTCGTAAACACCAAATAATTTAACAAAAACCTCAACAATGAAAAACACCAAAAAATTCAACAACAACCTCAACTTTGAAAGACACCAACAACTTCAACAACCTCAACATTGAAAAACAACAAAAAATTCAACTGCAACCTCAACTTTGAAAAATACAAAAAAGATCAAAAAAAACCATTGATAACACCAATAAATTAAACAACCTCAACATTGAAAATCACCGACAAATTCAACAACAACCTCAGCAATGAAAAACATCAAAAAATTCAACAACAACCTCAACATTAAAAAACTCCAACAATTTCAACAACAACCTCAACAATGAAAAACGCCAAAAAATTCATCAACAAACTCAACATTGAAAATCACCAACAAATTAAACAACAACCACAACTTTGAAAAACACCAACAAATTCAAAAACCTCAACATGGAAAAACACCAACAAATTCAACTACAACCTCAATATTAAAAATCACCAACAAATTCAACAACAACCTCAACTATGAAAAACACCAACAAATTCAACAAAAACCTCAACAATGAAAAACACTAAAAAATTCAACAACAGCCTCAATTTGAAAAACACCAACAGATTTAACAACCTCAATATTCAAAAACACCAACAAATTCAAAAACAAACGCAGCTTTGAAAAACACCAACAAATTCAACAACCTCAACATTGAAAAACACCAAAAAATTCAACAACAACCTTAGCTTTGAAAAACACCAACAACTTCAACATCTCAACATTGAAAAACACCAACAAATTCAACTGCAACCTCAACTTTGAAAAATACAAAAAGATTAAAAGAAAAACACTGAATACACCAATAAATTCAACAACAACCTCAAATTTGAAAAACACCAACAAATTCAAAAACCTCAAATTGGAAAAACACCAACAAATTCAACAAATACCTCGGCAATGAAAAACACCAAAAAATTCGACAACAACCTCAATTTGAAAAACAACAATAGATTTAACAACCTCAACAATCAAATACACCAACAAATTCAACAACAAACGCAGCTTTGAAAAAGACCAACAAATTCAACAACCTCAACATTGAAAAACACCAACAAATTCAACTGCATCTCAACTTTTAAAAATACAAAAAGATTCAAAAAAAAACCATTGATAACACCAATTAATTCAACAACAACCTCAAATTTGAAAATCACCAACAAATTTAACAACTACCTCAACAATGAAAAACATCAAAAATTCAACAACAACAACCACAACAATGAAAAACACCAAACAATTCAACAACAACCTCAACATTCAAAAACAACAACAACTTCAACAACAACCTCAACAATGACAAACATCAAAAAATTCATCAACAGCATCAACATTTAAAAACACCAACAAATTCAACGAAAACCTCAACAATTAAAAATGCCAAAAAATTCAACAACAACGTCAACTTTGAAAAATAACAGCAAATTCAACAACCTCAACATTGAAAAACACAAAACAAATTCAACAACAAACTCAACATTGAAAATCACCAACAAATTCAACAACAACCTCAACTTTGAAAAACACCAACAAATTCAAAAACATCAACATGGAAAAACACCAACAAATTCAAACACAACCTCAACATTGAAAATCACCAACAAATTCAACAACAACCTCAACAATGAAAAACACCAACAAATTCAACAAAAACCTCAACAAAGAAAAACACCAAAAAATTCATCAACGACCTCAACATTCAAAAACACCAACAAATTCAACAGATTCCACAACAATGAAAAATACCGAAAAATTCAACAACAACCTCAACATTGAAAATCACCAACAAATTCATCAAAACCTCAACAATGAAAAACACCAATAAATTCAACAACCTCAACATTGAAAATCACCAAAAAATTCAACAAAAACCTCAACAATGAAAAACACCAAAAAATTCAACAACAACCTCAACTTTGAAAAACACTAAAAAATTCAGCAACCTCAACATTGAGAAACAGCAAGAAATTGAACTGCAACCTTAGGTTTGAAAAATACAAAAAGATTCAAATAAAAACATTGAATACACCAATAAATTCAACAACAACCTCAACATTGAAAAACACCAACAAATTCATCAACAACCTCAACTTTGAAAAACACCAAAAACTTCAACAACCTCAACATTGAAAAACACCAACAAATTCAACTGCAACCTCAACTTTGAAAAACATAAAAAAAATCAAAAAAAACATTGATAACACCAATAAATTCAACAACCTCAACAATGAAAATCACCAACAAATTCAACAACAACCTCAGCAATGAAAAGCATCAAAAACTTAAACAACAACCTCAACTTTGAATAATACCAAAAAATTTAACAACCTCAACATTGAGAAACAGCAACAAATTCAACTGCAACCTCAAGTTTGAAAAAAACAAAAAGATTTAGATAAAAACATTGAATACACCAATAAATTCAACAACAACCTCAATATTGAAAATCACCAAAAAAATTCAACAACAACATCATCTTTGAAAAACTCCAACAAATTCAAAAACCTCAACTTGGAAAAACACCAACAAATTCAATTACAACCTCAATATTGAAAATCACCAACAAATTCAACAACAACCACAACTATGATAAACACCAACAAATTCAAAAACCTCAAATTGGAAAAACACCAACAAATTCAACAAAAACCTCAGCAATGAAAAACACCTAAAAATTCAACAACAACCTCAATTTGAAAAACAACAATAGATTTAACAACCTCAACAATCAAATACACCAACAAATTCAACAACAAACGCAGCTTTGAAAAAGACCAACAAATTCAACAACCTAAACATTGAAAAACACCAACAAATTCAACAACAACCTCAACTTTTAAAAACACAAAAAGGTTCAACAGAATAAAAGTTGATAACACCAACAAATTCAACAACAACCTCAAAATTGAAAATCACCAACAAATTTATCAACAACCTCAACAATGAAAAACATCAAAAATTCAACAACAACCACAGCAATGAAAAACACCAATAAATTCATCAACAACCTCAACATTCAAAAACACCAAAAAATTCAACAAAAACCTCAACAATGAAAAACACCAAAAAATTCAACAACAACCTCAAATTTGAAAAACACCAACAACTTCAACAACCTCAACATTGAAAAACACCAACAAATTCAACTGCATCTCAACTTTGAAAAATACAAAAAGATTCAAAAAAAAAACCATTGATAACACCAATAAATTCAACAACAACCTCAAATTTGAAAATCACCAACAAATTTAACAACTACCTCAACAATGAAAAACATCAAAAATTCAACAACCAACAACCACAACAATGAAAAACACCAAACAATTCAACAACAACCTCAACATTCAAAAACAACAACAACTTCAACAACAACCTCAACAATGACAAACATCAAAAAATTCATCAACAGCATCAACATTTAAAAACACCAACAAATTCAACGAAAACCTCAACAATTAAAAATGCCAAAAAATTCAACAACAACGTCAACTTTGAAAAATAACAACAAATTCAACAACCTCAACATTGAAAAACACAAAACAAATTCAACAACAAACTCAACATTGAAAATCACCAACAAATTCAACAACAACCTCAACTTTGAAAAACACCAACAAATTCAAAAACATCAACATGGAAAAACACCAACAAATTCAAACACAACCTCAACATTGAAAATCACCAACAAATTCAACAACAACCTCAACAATGAAAAACACCAACAAATTCAACAAAAACCTCAACAAAGAAAAACACCAAAAAATTCATCAACGACCTCAACATTCAAAAACACCAACAAATTCAACAGATTCCACAACAATGAAAAATACCGAAAAATTCAACAACAACCTCAACATTGAAAATCACCAACAAATTCATCAAAACCTCAACAATGAAAAACACCAATAAATTCAACAACCTCAACATTGAAAATCAAAAAAAAATTCAACAAAAACCTCAACAATGAAAAACACCAAAAAATTCAACAACAACCTCAACTTTGAAAAACACCAAAAACTTCAACAACCTCAACATTGAAAAACACCAACAAATTCAACTGCAACCTCAACTTTTAAAAACATAAAAAAAATCAAAAAAAACATTGATAACACCAATAAATTCAACAACCTCAACAATGAAAATCACCAACAAATTCAACAACAACCTCAGCAATGAAAAACATCAAAAACTTAAACAACAACCTCAACTTTGAATAATACCAAAAAATTTAACAACCTCAACATTGAGAAACAGCAACAATTCAACAACAACCTCAGCATTCAAAAACACCAACAAATGAAACAAGCTCAAAATTGAAAAACACCAACAAATTCAACAACAACCTCAGCAATGAAAAACATCAATAAATTCAACAACAACCTCAACAATGAAAAACACCATTAAATTCTACAACAACAACCTCAACAATGAAAAACACCAAAAAGATCAACAACCTCAACAATGAAAAACTACAACAATTTCAACAACAACCGCAACAATGAAAAACACCAAAAAAATTCAACAAGAACCTCAACATTCAATAATACCAACAATTTCAACAAAAACCGCAACAATGAAAAACACCAAAAAACTCAACAACAACCTCAAATTCGAAAAACACCAACAAATTCAACAACCTCAACATTGAAAAACACCAACAAATTCAAATGCAACCTCAACTTTGAAAAACACAAAAAAGTTTAAAAAAAACATTGATAACACTAAAAAATTCAACAACAACCTCAATATTGAATAACTCCAAGAAATTCAACAACAACCTCAACATTGAAAAACGCCAAGAAATTCAACAACAACCTCAGTATTCAAATACACCAACAAATGAAACAAGCTCAACATTGAAAAACACCAACAAATTCATCAACAACCTCAACATTGAAAAACACCAGCAAATTCAACAACAACCTCTACAATGAACAACATCAAAAAATTCAACAACAACCTCAACATTGAAAAACACCAAGAAATTCAACAACAACCTCAGCATTCAAAAACACCAACAAATGAAACAAGCTCAAAATTGAAAAACACCAACAAATTCAACAACAACCTCAGCAATGAAAAACATCAATAAATTCAACAACAACCTCAACAATGAAAAACAGCAATAAATTCAACAACAACAACCTCAACAATGAAAAACAACAAAAAGATCAACAACAACGTCAACAATGAAAAACTCCAACAATTTCAACAACAACTGCAACAATGAAAAACACCACGAAATTCAACAACAAACTCAACATTGAAAATCACCAACAAATTCAGCAACAACCTCAGCAATGGAAAACATCAAAAAATTCAACAACAACTTCAACTATGAAAAACACCAAAAAATTCGACAACAACCTCAACAATGGAAAACGTTAAAAAGAAGAACAACAACCTAAACATTCAAGAACACCAACAAGTTCAACAAAAACCTCAACAATGAAAAACACCAAAAAATTCAACAACCTCAACATTGAAAATCACCAACAAATTCAACAAAAACCTCAACAATGAAAAACACCTAAAAATTCAACAACAACCTCAACATTCAAAAACACCAACAAATGAAACAAGCTCAACATTGAAAAATACCAACAAATTCATCAACAACCTCAACATTGAAAAACACCAGCAAATTCAACCAGAACCTCAACAATGAACAGCATCAAAAAATTCAACAACAACCTCAGCATTCAAAAACACCAACAAATGAAACAAGCTCAAAATTGAAAAACACCAACAAATTCAACAACAACCTCAGCAATGAAAAACATCAATAAATTCAACAACAACCACAACAATGAAAAACACCATTAAATTCAACAACAACCTCAACAATGAAAAACACCAAAAAGATCAACAACCTCAACAATGAAAAACTACAACAATTTCAACAACAACCGCAACAATGAAAAACACCAAAAAAATTCAACAACAACCTCAACATTCAATAATACCAACAATTTCAACAAAAACCGCAACAATGAAAAACACCAAAAAATTTAACAACAACCTCAACTTCGAAAAACACCAACAAATTCAACAACCTCAACATTGAAAAACACCAACAAATTCAAATGCAACCTCAACTTTGAAAAACACAAAAAAGTTTAAAAAAAACCATTGATAACAGTAAAAAATTCAACAACAACCTCAACATTGAAAAACACCAAGAAATTCAACAACAACCTCAGCATTCAAAAACACAAACAAATGAAAGAAGCTCAACGTTGAAAAAATCCAACAAATACCTCAACAATGAAAAACAGCAAAAAGTTCAACAACATCTTCAACTTTGTAAAACACCAACAAATTCAACAACCTCAACATTGAAAAACTCCAACAAATTCAACAACAACCTCAGCAATGAAAAACATCAAGAAATTCAACAACAACCTCAACATTCAAAAACACCAACAAATTGAACAAAAATCTCATCAATGAAAAACACCAAAAAATTCAACAACAACCTCAACTTTGAAAAACACCAACAGATTCAGCTACCTCAACATTCAAAAACATTCAACAAATCCAACAACAATCTCAACATTGAAAAACACCAATATATTCAACAACAACCTAATCTTTGAAAAACACCAACAAAGTCAACAAAAACCTCAACAGTGAAAACCCCACCAAATTCAACAACAACCTTAACAATGAACAATATCAAAATATTTCAACAACAACCTCAGCAATGAAAAACATCAATAAATTCAACAACAACCTCAACAATGAAAAACATCAATAAATTCAACAACAACCACAACAATGAAAAACACCATTAAATTCAACAACAACAACCGCAACAATGAAAAACACCAAAAAAATTCAACAACAACCTCAACATTCAATAATACCAACAATTTCAACAAAAACCTCAACTTCGAAAAACACCAACAAATTCAACAACCTCAACATTCAAAAACACCAGCAAATTCAACTGCAACCTCAACTTTGAAAAACACGAAAAGGTTTAAAAAAAACATTGATAACAGTAAAAAATTCAACAACAACCACAATATTGAAAATCTCCAAGAAATTCAACAACAAACTCAACATTGAAAAACTCCAAGAAATTCAACAACAACCTCAGTATTCAAAAACACCAACAAATGAAACAAGCTCAACATTGAAAAATACCAACAAATTCATCAACAACCTCAACATTGAAAAACACCAGCAAATTCAACCAGAACCTCAACAATGAACAGCATCAAAAAATTCAACAACAACCTCAGCATTCAAAAACACCAACAAATGAAACAAGCTCAAAATTGAAAAACACCAACAAATTCAACAACAACCTCAGCAATGAAAAACATCAATAAATTCAACAACAACCTCAACAATGAAAAACACCAATAAATTCAACAACAACAACGTCAACAATGAAAAACAACAAAAAGATCAACAACAACGTCAACAATGAAAAACTCCAACAATTTCAACAACAACTGCAACAATGAAAAACACCAAGAAATTCAACAACAAACTCAACATTGAAAATCACCAACAAATTCAGCAACAACCTCAGCAATGGAAAACATCAAAAAATTCAACAACAACTTCAACAATGAAAAACAACAAAAAGATCAACAACAACGTCAACAATGAAAAACTCCAACAATTTCAACAACAACTGCAACAATGAAAAACACCAAGAAATTCAACAACAAACTCAACATTGAAAATCACCAACAAATTCAGCAACAACCTCAGCAATGGAAAACATCAAAAAATTCAACAACAACTTCAACAATGAAAAACACCAAAGAATTCGACAACAACCTCAACAATGGAAAACGTTAAAAAGAAGAACAACAACCTAAACATTCAAAAACACCAACAAGTTCAACAAAAACCTCAACAATGAAAAACACCAAAAAATTCAACAACAACGTCAACATTGAAAAACACCAATATATTCAACAACAACCTAATCTTTGAAAAAAACCAACAAAGTCAACAACAACCTCAACAGTGAAAAACACCAGCAAATTCAACAACAACCTTAACAATGAACAATATCAAAATATTTCAACAACAACCTCAACATTCAAAAACACCAACAAATGCAAAAAGCTCAACATTCAAAAAGACCATCAATTTCAACTGCAACCTCAACTTTGAAAAATACAAAAAAGTTCAAAAAAACCATTGATAACACCAATAAATCCAACAACATCCTCAACATTGAAACTCACTAACAAATTCAACAACAAACTGAACAATGAAAAACATCAAAAAATTGAACAAACAACCTCAACATTCAAAAACACCAGCAAATTCAACAACAAACTCAACAATGAAAAACATCAAAAATTCAACAACAACCACAGCAATGAAAAACACCAAAAAATTCATCAACAACCTCAACATTCAAAAACACCAAAAAATTCAACAAAAACCTCAACAATGAAAAACACCAAAAAATTCAACAACAACCTCAAATTTGAAAAACACCAACAACTTCAACAACCTCAACATTGAAAAACAACAACAAATTCAACTGCATCTCAACTTTGAAAAATACAAAAAGATTAAAAAAAAAACCATTGATAACACCAATAAATTCAACAACAACCTCAAATTTGAAAATCACCAACAAATTTAACAACTACCTCAACAATGAAAAACATCAAAAATTCAACAACAACCACAACAATGAAAAACACCAGACAATTCAACAACAACCTCAACATTCAAAAACAACAACAACTTCAACAACAACCTCAACAATGACAAACATCAAAAAATTCATCAACAGCATCAACATTTAAAAACACCAACAAATTCAACGAAAACCTCAACAATTAAAAATGCCAAAAAATTCAACAACAACGTCAACTTTGAAAAATAACAACAAATTCAACAACCTCAAAATTGAAAAACACAAAACAAATTCAACAACAAACTCAACATTGAAAATCACCAACAAATTCAACAACAACCTCAACTTTGAAAAACACCAACAAATTCAAAAACATCAACATGGAAAAACACCAACAAATTCAAACACAACCTCAACAATGATAATCACCAACAAATTCAACAACTACCTCAACTTTGAAAAACACCAACAAATTCAAAAACATCAACATGGAAAAACACCAACAAATTCAAACACAACCTCAACATTGAAAATCACCAACAAATTCAACAACAACCTCAACTTTGAAAAACACCAACAAATTCAAAAACATCAACATGGAAAAGCACCAACAAATTCAAACACAACCTCAACATTGAAAATCACCAACAAATTCAACAACAACCTCAACAATGAAAAACACCAACAAATTCAACAAAAACCTCAACAAAGAAAAACACCAAAAAATTCATCAACGACCTCAACATTCAAAAACACCAACAAATTCAACAGATTCCACAACAAAGAAAAATACCGAAAAATTCAACAACAACCTCAACATTGAAAATCACCAACAAATTCATCAAAACCTCAACAATGAAAAACACCAATAAATTCAACAACCTCAACATTGAAAATCACCAAAAAATTCAACAAAAACCTCAACAATGAAAAACACCAAAAAATTCAACAACAACCTCAACTTTGAAAAACACTAAAAAATTCAGCAACCTCAACATTGAGAAACAGCAAGAAATTGAACTGCAACCTTAGGTTTGAAAAATACAAAAAGATTCAAATAAAAACATTGAATAAACCAATAAATTCAACAACAACCTCAACATTGAAAAACACCAACAAATTCATCAACAACCTCAACTTTGAAAAACACCAAAAACTTCAACAACCTCAACATTGAAAAACGCCAACAAATTCAACTGCAACCTCAACTTTGAAAAACATTAAAAAAATCAAAAAAAACATTGATAACACCAATAAATTCAACAACCTCAACAATGAAAATCACCAACAAATTCAACAACAACCTCAGCAATGAAAAGCATCAAAAACTTAAACAACAACCTCAACTTTGAATAATACCAAAAAATTTAACAACCTCAACATTGAGAAACAGCAACAAATTTAACTGCAACCTCAAGTTTGAAAAAAACAAAAAGATTTAGATAAAAACATTGAATACACCAATAAATTCAACAACAACCTCAATATTGAAAATCACCAAAAAATTCAACAACAACCTCATCTTTGAAAAACTCCAACAAATTCAAAAACCTCAACTTGGAAAAACACCAACAAATTCAATTACAACCTCAATATTGAAAATCACCAACAAATTCAACAACAACCACAACTACGAAAAACACCAACAAATTCAACAAAAACCTCAACAATGAAAAACAACAAAAAATTTTAACAACAACCTCAATTTGAAAAACACCAACAGATTTAAACAACTCAACATTCAAATACACCAACAAACTCAACAACAAACGCAGCTTTGAAAAACACCAACAAATTCAACAACCTTAACATGGAAAAACTCCAACAAATTCAACAACAACATCAACTTTTAAAAATACAAAATGGTTCAACAGAATAAAGATTGATAACAACAACAAATTCAACAACAACCTCAAAATTGAAAGTCACCAACAATTTTAACAACAACTTCAAAAATGAAAGACATCAAAAATTCAACAACAACAACCACAACAATTAAAAACATCAAACAATTCAACAACAACCTCAACATTCAAAAACACCAACAAATTCAACAACAACCTCAACAATGAAAAACACCAAAAAATTCATCAACAGCATCAAGATTCAAAAACACCAACAAATTCAATGAAAACCTCAACAATTAAAAACGCCAAAAAATTCAACAACAACGTCAACTTTGAAAAATACCAACAAATTCAACAACCTCAACATTGAAAAACACCAACAAATTCAACAACAAACTCAACATTGAAAATCACCAACAAATTCAACAGCAACCTCAACAATGAAAAACACCAACAAATTCAACAAAAACATCAACAAAGAAAAAAAACAAAAAATTCATCAACAACCTCAACATTCAAAAGCACCAACAAATTCAACAGATTCCTCAACAATGAAAAACACCGAAAAATTCAACAACAACCTCAACATTGAAAATCACCAACAAATTTAACAGCAACCACAACAATGAAAAACACCAAAAAATTCATCAACAACCTCAACATTCAAAAACACCAAAAAATTCATCAAAAACCTCATCAATGAAAAACACCAAAAAATTCAACAACAACCTCAAATTTGAAAAACACCAACAACTTCAACAACCTCAACATTGAAAAACACCATCAAATTCAACTGCATCTCAACTTTGAATAATACAAAAAAGTTAAAAAAGAACCATTGATAACACCAATAAATTCAACAACCTCAACATTGAAAAGCACCAACAAATTCAACAACAACCTCAGCAATGAAAAGCATCAAAAAATTCAACAACAACCTCAACTTTGAACAACACCAAAAAATTCAACAATCTCAACATTGAGAAACAGCAACAAATTCAACTGCAACCTGAACTTTGAAAAATACAAAAAGATTAAAAAATACATTCAATTCACCAATAAATTCAACAACAACCTCAATATTGAAAATCACCAAAAAATTCAACACCAACCTCAACTTTGAAAAACACCAACAAATTCAGAAACCTCAACATGGATAGACACCAACAAATTCAACTACAACCTCAATATTGAAAATCACCAACCAATTCAACAACAACCTCAACTATGAAAAACAACAACAAATTCAACAAAAACCTCAACAATGAAAAACAACAAAAAAATTCAACAACAACCTCAATTTGAAAAACACCAACAGATTTAACCACCTCAACATTCTAATACACCAACAAACTCAGCAACAAACGCAGCTTTGAAAAACACCAATAAATTCAACAACCTCAACATTGAAAATCACCAACAAATTCAACAACAAACTCAACATTGAAAATCACCTAAAAATTCAACAACAACTTCAACATTGAAAAACTCCAACAATTTCAACAAGAACCTCAACAATAAAAAACACCAAAAAATTCAACAACAAACTCAACATTGAAAATCACCAACAAATTCAACAACAACCTCAACTTTGAAAAACACCAACAAATTCAAAAACATCAACATGGAAAAACACCAACAAATTCAAACACAACCTCAACATTGAAAATCACCAACAAATTCAACAACAACCTCAACAATGAAAAACACCAACAAATTCAACAAAAACATCAACAAAGAAAAAAAACAAAAAATTCATCAACAACCTCAACATTCAGAAGCACCAAAAAATTCAACAGATTCCTCAACAATGAAAAACACCGAAAAATTCAACAACAACCTCAACATTGAAAATCACCAACAAATGCAACAAAACCTCAACAATGAAAAACACCAATAAATTCAACAACCTCAACATTGAAAATCACGAAAAAATTCAACAAAAACCTCAACAATGAAAAACACCAAAAAATTCAACAACAACCTCAACTTTGAAAAGCACTAAAAAATTCAACAACCTCAACATTGAGAAACAGCAAGAAATTGAACTGCAACCTTAGGTTTGAAAAATACAAAAAGATTCAAATAAAAACATTGAATACACCAATAAATTCAACAACAACCTCAACATTGAAAATCACCAACAAATTCAACAAAAACCTCAACAATGAAAAATACCAACAAATTCAAATAGCATAACATGTAAAAACACCAACAAATTCAACCACAACCTCAACATTGAAAATCACCAACAAATTCAACAAAAACCTCAACAATGAAAAACACCAAAAAATTAATCATCAACCTCAAAATTCAATAACACCAAGAAATTCAACAGAAACCTCAACAATGAGAAACATCAAAAAATTCAACATCATTCTCAACATTGAAAATCACAAAAATTCAACAAAAACCACAACAATAAAAAACACCACAAAATTCATCAACAACCTCAACATTCAAAAACACCAAAACATTCAACAAAAACCTCAACAATGAAAAACACCAAAAAATTCAACAACAACCTCAACTTTGAAAAACACCAACAACTTCAACATCTCAACATTGAAAAACACCAACAAATTCAACTGGAACCTCAACTTTGAAAAATACAAAAAGATTTAAAGAAAAACACTGAATACACCAATAAATTCAACAACAACTTCAATATTAAAAATCACCAAAAAATTCAACAACAACCTCAACTTTCAAAAACACCAACAAATTCAAAATCCTCAAATTGGAAAAACACCAACAAATTCAACTACAACCTCAATATTGAAAATCACCAACAAATTCAACAAAAACCTCAGCAATGAAAAACACCAAAAAATTCAACATCAACCTCAATTTGAAAAACAACAACAGATTTAACAACCTCAACATTCAAATACACCAACAAATTCAACAACAAACGCAGCTTTGAAAAAGACCAACAAATTCAACAACCTCAACATTGAAAAACACCAACAAATTCAACAACAACCTCAACTTTTAAAAATACAAAAAGGTTCAACAGAATAAAAATTGATAACACCAACAAATTCAACAACAACCTCAAAATTGAAAATCACCAACGAATTTAACAACAACCTCAACAATGAAAAACATCAAAAATTCAATAACAACAACCACAACAATGAAAAACACCAAACAATTCAACAACAACCTCAACATTCAAAGACACCAACAAATTCAACAACAACCTCAACTATGAAAAACACCAAAAAATTCATCAACAACCTCAACATTCAAAAACATCAACAAATTCAACAAAAACCTCAACAATTAAAAACACCAAAAATATTGAATAACAACCTCAACTTTGAAAAACCCAACAAATTCAAAATCCTCAACATGGAAAAACATCAACAAATTCAACTACAACCTCAATAGTGAAAATCACCAACAAATTCAACAACAACCACAACTATAAAAAACACCAACAAATTCAACAAAAACCTCAACAATGAAAAACACCAAAAAATTCAACAACAACCTCAACTCTGAAAAACACCACAAAACTCAACAACCTCAACATTGAGAAACAGTAACAAATTCAACTGGAAACTCAACTTTGAAAAATACAAAAAGATTCAAATAAATACATTGAATACACCAATAAATTCAACAACAACCTCAACATTGAAATTCATCAACAAATTCAACATCAACCTCAACTTTGAAAAACACCAACAAATTCAAAAAACTCAATATGGAAAAACACCAACTAATTCAACCACAACCACAACATTAAAAATCACCAACAAATTCAACAACAACCTCAACAATGAAAAACACCAACAAATTCAACAAAAACCTCAACAATGAAAAACACCAACAAATTAATCAACAACCTCAAAATTCAAAAACGCCAAGAAATTCAACAGAAACCTCAACAATGAAAAACACCAAAAAATTCAACAACAACCTCAACATTGAAAATCACTAAAAAATTCAACAAAAAACTCAACAATGAAAAACACCAAAAACTTTTAAAAATACAAAAAGGTTCAACAGAATAAAAATTGATAACACCAACAAATTCAAAAACAATCTCAAAATTGAAAATCACCAACGAATTTAACAACAACCTCAACAATGAAAAACATCAAAAATTCAACAACAACTACCTCAACAATGAAAAACACCAAACAATTCAACAACAACCTCAACATTCAAAAACACCAAAAAATTCAACAACAACCTCAACAATGATAAAAACCAAAAAATTCATCAACAACCTCAGCATTCAAAAACACCAACAAATTCAACAAAAACCTCAACAATTAAAAACACCAAAAAATTCAACAACAACGTCAACTTTGAAAAATACCAACAAATTCAACAACCTCAACATTGAAAAACACCAACAAATTCAACAACAAACGCAGCTTTGAAAAACACCAACAAATTCAACAACCTCAACATTGAAAAACACCAACAAATTCAACAACAACCTCAACTTTTAAATATACAAAAAGGTTCAACAGAATAAAAATTGATAACACCAACAAATTTACCAACAACCTCAACAATGAAAAACATCAAAAATTCAACAACAACAACCACAAAAATGAAAAGCACCAAACAATTCAACAACATCCACAACATTCAAAAAAACCAACAAATTCAACAACCTCAACATTGAAAAACACCAACAAATTCAACAACAAACTCAACATTGAAAAGCACCAAAAAATTCAACAACAGCCTCAACATTGAAAAACTCCAACAATTTCAACAACACCCTCAACAATGAAAAACACCAACAAATTGAACATCAACCTCAACAATGAAAAACACCAACAAATTCAACAAAAACCTCAACAATGAAAAACACCAATAAATTCAACAACCTCAACATTGAAAAGCACCAAGAAATTGAACAATAACCTCAACAATGAAAAACACCAAAAAATTCAACAACAACCTCAACTTTGAAAAACACCAAAAAATTCAACAACCTCAACATTGAGAAACAGCAACAAATTCAACTGCAACGTCAACTTTGAAAAATACAAAAAGATTCAAATAATAACATTGAATACACCAATAAATTCAACAACAACCTCAACATTGAAAATCATCAACAAATTCAACATCAACCACAACAATGAAAAACAGCCACAAATTCAACAAAAACCTCAACAATGAAAAACACCGAAAAATTCATCAAAAACCTCAACATTCAAAAACACCAACAAATTCAACAAAAACCCCAACAATGAAAAACACCAAAAAATTCAACAACAACCTCAACAATGAGAAACACCAAAAAACTCAACAACAACCTCAACATTGAAAATCACCAAAAAAAATTCAACACAAACCTCAAAAGTGAAAAACACCAAAAAATTCATCAACAACCTCAACATTCGTAAACACCAAATAATTTAACAAAAACCTCAACAATGAAAAACACCAAAAAATTCAACAACAACCTCAACTTTGAAAGACACCAACAACTTCAACAACCT
The DNA here is from genome assembly GCF_964194155.1 of Cetorhinus maximus. Lineage (NCBI taxonomy): Eukaryota > Metazoa > Chordata > Chondrichthyes > Lamniformes > Cetorhinidae > Cetorhinus > Cetorhinus maximus. The sequence continues at coordinate 282,882 of NW_027596272.1, read as the reverse complement.
CAACATTGAAAAACAACAAAAAATTCAACTGCAACCTCAACTTTGAAAAATACAAAAAAGATCAAAAAAAACCATTGATAACACCAATAAATTAAACAACCTCAACATTGAAAATCACCGACAAATTCAACAACAACCTCAGCAATGAAAAACATCAAAAAATTCAACAACAACCTCAACATTAAAAAACTCCAACAATTTCAACAACAACCTCAACAATGAAAAACGCCAAAAAATTCATCAACAAACTCAACATTGAAAATCACCAACAAATTAAACAACAACCACAACTTTGAAAAACACCAACAAATTCAAAAACCTCAACATGGAAAAACACCAACAAATTCAACTACAACCTCAATATTAAAAATCACCAACAAATTCAACAACAACCTCAACTATGAAAAACACCAACAAATTCAACAAAAACCTCAACAATGAAAAACACTAAAAAATTCAACAACAGCCTCAATTTGAGAACACCAACAGATTTAACAACCTCAATATTCAAAAACACCAACAAATTCAAAAACAAACGCAGCTTTGAAAAACACCAACAAATTCAACAACCTCAACATTGAAAAACACCAAAAAATTCAACAACAACCTTAGCTTTGAAAAACACCAACAACTTCAACATCTCAACATTGAAAAACACCAACAAATTCAACTGCAACCTCAACTTTGAAAAATACAAAAAGATTAAAAGAAAAACACTGAATACACCAATAAATTCAACAACAACCTCAAATTTGAAAAACACCAACAAATTCAAAAACCTCAAATTGGAAAAACACCAACAAATTCAACAAATACCTCAGCAATGAAAAACACCAAAAAATTCGACAACAACCTCAATTTGAAAAACAACAATAGATTTAACAACCTCAACAATCAAATACACCAACAAATTCAACAACAAACGCAGCTTTGAAAAAGACCAACAAATTCAACAACCTCAACATTGAAAAACACCAACAAATTCAACAACAACCTCAACTTTTAAAAACACAAAAAGGTTCAACAGAATAAAAGTTGATAACAACAACAAATTCAACAACAACCTCAAAATTGAAAATCACCAACAAATTTATCAACAACCTCAACAATGAAAAACATCAAAAATTCAACAACAACCACAGCAATGAAAAACACCAAAAAATTCATCAACAACCTCAACATTCAAAAACACCAAAAAATTCAACAAAAACCTCAACAATGAAAAACACCAAAAAATTCAACAACAACCTCAAATTTGAAAAACACCAACAACTTCAACAACCTCAACATTGAAAAACACCAACAAATTCAACTGCATCTCAACTTTTAAAAATACAAAAAGATTAAAAAAAAAACCATTGATAACACCAATTAATTCAACAACAACCTCAAATTTGAAAATCACCAACAAATTTAACAACTACCTCAACAATGAAAAACATCAAAAATTCAACAACAACAACCACAACAATGAAAAACACCAAACAATTCAACAACAACCTCAACATTCAAAAACAACAACAACTTCAACAACAACCTCAACAATGACAAACATCAAAAAATTCATCAACAGCATCAACATTTAAAAACACCAACAAATTCAACGAAAACCTCAACAATTAAAAATGCCAAAAAATTCAACAACAACGTCAACTTTGAAAAATAACAGCAAATTCAACAACCTCAACATTGAAAAACACAAAACAAATTCAACAACAAACTCAACATTGAAAATCACCAACAAATTCAACAACAACCTCAACTTTGAAAAACACCAACAAATTCAAAAACATCAACATGGAAAAACACCAACAAATTCAAACACAACCTCAACATTGAAAATCACCAACAAATTCAACAACAACCTCAACAATGAAAAACACCAACAAATTCAACAAAAACCTCAACAAAGAAAAACACCAAAAAATTCATCAACGACCTCAACATTCAAAAACACCAACAAATTCAACAGATTCCACAACAATGAAAAATACCGAAAAATTCAACAACAACCTCAACATTGAAAATCACCAACAAATTCATCAAAACCTCAACAATGAAAAACACCAATAAATTCAACAACCTCAACATTGAAAATCACCAAAAAATTCAACAAAAACCTCAACAATGAAAAACACCAAAAAATTCAACAACAACCTCAACTTTGAAAAACACTAAAAAATTCAGCAACCTCAACATTGAGAAACAGCAAGAAATTGAACTGCAACCTTAGGTTTGAAAAATACAAAAAGATTCAAATAAAAACATTGAATACACCAATAAATTCAACAACAACCTCAACATTGAAAAACACCAACAAATTCATCAACAACCTCAACTTTGAAAAACACCAAAAACTTCAACAACCTCAACATTGAAAAACACCAACAAATTCAACTGCAACCTCAACTTTGAAAAACATAAAAAAAATCAAAAAAAACATTGATAACACCAATAAATTCAACAACCTCAACAATGAAAATCACCAACAAATTCAACAACAACCTCAGCAATGAAAAGCATCAAAAACTTAAACAACAACCTCAACTTTGAATAATACCAAAAAATTTAACAACCTCAACATTGAGAAACAGCAACAAATTCAACTGCAACCTCAAGTTTGAAAAAAACAAAAAGATTTAGATAAAAACATTGAATACACCAATAAATTCAACAACAACCTCAATATTGAAAATCACCAAAAAAATTCAACAACAACATCATCTTTGAAAAACTCCAACAAATTCAAAAACCTCAACTTGGAAAAACACCAACAAATTCAATTACAACCTCAATATTGAAAATCACCAACAAATTCAACAACAACCACAACTATGATAAACACCAACAAATTCAAAAACCTCAAATTGGAAAAACACCAACAAATTCAACAAAAACCTCAGCAATGAAAAACACCTAAAAATTCAACAACAACCTCAATTTGAAAAACAACAATAGATTTAACAACCTCAACAATCAAATACACCAACAAATTCAACAACAAACGCAGCTTTGAAAAAGACCAACAAATTCAACAACCTAAACATTGAAAAACACCAACAAATTCAACAACAACCTCAACTTTTAAAAACACAAAAAGGTTCAACAGAATAAAAGTTGATAACACCAACAAATTCAACAACAACCTCAAAATTGAAAATCACCAACAAATTTATCAACAACCTCAACAATGAAAAACATCAAAAATTCAACAACAACCACAGCAATGAAAAACACCAATAAATTCATCAACAACCTCAACATTCAAAAACACCAAAAAATTCAACAAAAACCTCAACAATGAAAAACACCAAAAAATTCAACAACAACCTCAAATTTGAAAAACACCAACAACTTCAACAACCTCAACATTGAAAAACACCAACAAATTCAACTGCATCTCAACTTTGAAAAATACAAAAAGATTCAAAAAAAAAACCATTGATAACACCAATAAATTCAACAACAACCTCAAATTTGAAAATCACCAACAAATTTAACAACTACCTCAACAATGAAAAACATCAAAAATTCAACAACCAACAACCACAACAATGAAAAACACCAAACAATTCAACAACAACCTCAACATTCAAAAACAACAACAACTTCAACAACAACCTCAACAATGACAAACATCAAAAAATTCATCAACAGCATCAACATTTAAAAACACCAACAAATTCAACGAAAACCTCAACAATTAAAAATGCCAAAAAATTCAACAACAACGTCAACTTTGAAAAATAACAACAAATTCAACAACCTCAACATTGAAAAACACAAAACAAATTCAACAACAAACTCAACATTGAAAATCACCAACAAATTCAACAACAACCTCAACTTTGAAAAACACCAACAAATTCAAAAACATCAACATGGAAAAACACCAACAAATTCAAACACAACCTCAACATTGAAAATCACCAACAAATTCAACAACAACCTCAACAATGAAAAACACCAACAAATTCAACAAAAACCTCAACAAAGAAAAACACCAAAAAATTCATCAACGACCTCAACATTCAAAAACACCAACAAATTCAACAGATTCCACAACAATGAAAAATACCGAAAAATTCAACAACAACCTCAACATTGAAAATCACCAACAAATTCATCAAAACCTCAACAATGAAAAACAACAATAAATTCAACAACCTCAACATTGAAAATCAAAAAAAAATTCAACAAAAACCTCAACAATGAAAAACACCAAAAAATTCAACAACAACCTCAACTTTGAAAAACACCAAAAACTTCAACAACCTCAACATTGAAAAACACCAACAAATTCAACTGCAACCTCAACTTTTAAAAACATAAAAAAAATCAAAAAAAACATTGATAACACCAATAAATTCAACAACCTCAACAATGAAAATCACCAACAAATTCAACAACAACCTCAGCAATGAAAAACATCAAAAACTTAAACAACAACCTCAACTTTGAATAATACCAAAAAATTTAACAACCTCAACATTGAGAAACAGCAACAATTCAACAACAACCTCAGCATTCAAAAACACCAACAAATGAAACAAGCTCAAAATTGAAAAACACCAACAAATTCAACAACAACCTCAGCAATGAAAAACATCAATAAATTCAACAACAACCTCAACAATGAAAAACACCATTAAATTCTACAACAACAACCTCAACAATGAAAAACACCAAAAAGATCAACAACCTCAACAATGAAAAACTACAACAATTTCAACAACAACCGCAACAATGAAAAACACCAAAAAAATTCAACAAGAACCTCAACATTCAATAATACCAACAATTTCAACAAAAACCGCAACAATGAAAAACACCAAAAAACTCAACAACAACCTCAAATTCGAAAAACACCAACAAATTCAACAACCTCAACATTGAAAAACACCAACAAATTCAAATGCAACCTCAACTTTGAAAAACACAAAAAAGTTTAAAAAAAACATTGATAACACTAAAAAATTCAACAACAACCTCAATATTGAATAACTCCAAGAAATTCAACAACAACCTCAACATTGAAAAACGCCAAGAAATTCAACAACAACCTCAGTATTCAAATACACCAACAAATGAAACAAGCTCAACATTGAAAAACACCAACAAATTCATCAACAACCTCAACATTGAAAAACACCAGCAAATTCAACAACAACCTCTACAATGAACAACATCAAAAAATTCAACAACAACCTCAACATTGAAAAACACCAAGAAATTCAACAACAACCTCAGCATTCAAAAACACCAACAAATGAAACAAGCTCAAAATTGAAAAACACCAACAAATTCAACAACAACCTCAGCAATGAAAAACATCAATAAATTCAACAACAACCTCAACAATGAAAAACAGCAATAAATTCAACAACAACAACCTCAACAATGAAAAACAACAAAAAGATCAACAACAACGTCAACAATGAAAAACTCCAACAATTTCAACAACAACTGCAACAATGAAAAACACCACGAAATTCAACAACAAACTCAACATTGAAAATCACCAACAAATTCAGCAACAACCTCAGCAATGGAAAACATCAAAAAATTCAACAACAACTTCAACTATGAAAAACACCAAAAAATTCGACAACAACCTCAACAATGGAAAACGTTAAAAAGAAGAACAACAACCTAAACATTCAAGAACACCAACAAGTTCAACAAAAACCTCAACAATGAAAAACACCAAAAAATTCAACAACCTCAACATTGAAAATCACCAACAAATTCAACAAAAACCTCAACAATGAAAAACACCTAAAAATTCAACAACAACCTCAACATTCAAAAACACCAACAAATGAAACAAGCTCAACATTGAAAAATACCAACAAATTCATCAACAACCTCAACATTGAAAAACACCAGCAAATTCAACCAGAACCTCAACAATGAACAGCATCAAAAAATTCAACAACAACCTCAGCATTCAAAAACACCAACAAATGAAACAAGCTCAAAATTGAAAAACACCAACAAATTCAACAACAACCTCAGCAATGAAAAACATCAATAAATTCAACAACAACCACAACAATGAAAAACACCATTAAATTCAACAACAACCTCAACAATGAAAAACACCAAAAAGATCAACAACCTCAACAATGAAAAACTACAACAATTTCAACAACAACCGCAACAATGAAAAACACCAAAAAAATTCAACAACAACCTCAACATTCAATAATACCAACAATTTCAACAAAAACCGCAACAATGAAAAACACCAAAAAATTTAACAACAACCTCAACTTCGAAAAACACCAACAAATTCAACAACCTCAACATTGAAAAACACCAACAAATTCAAATGCAACCTCAACTTTGAAAAACACAAAAAAGTTTAAAAAAAACCATTGATAACAGTAAAAAATTCAACAACAACCTCAACATTGAAAAACACCAAGAAATTCAACAACAACCTCAGCATTCAAAAACACAAACAAATGAAAGAAGCTCAACGTTGAAAAAATCCAACAAATACCTCAACAATGAAAAACAGCAAAAAGTTCAACAACATCTTCAACTTTGTAAAACACCAACAAATTCAACAACCTCAACATTGAAAAACTCCAACAAATTCAACAACAACCTCAGCAATGAAAAACATCAAGAAATTCAACAACAACCTCAACATTCAAAAACACCAACAAATTGAACAAAAATCTCATCAATGAAAAACACCAAAAAATTCAACAACAACCTCAACTTTGAAAAACACCAACAGATTCAGCTACCTCAACATTCAAAAACATTCAACAAATCCAACAACAATCTCAACATTGAAAAACACCAATATATTCAACAACAACCTAATCTTTGAAAAACACCAACAAAGTCAACAAAAACCTCAACAGTGAAAACCCCACCAAATTCAACAACAACCTTAACAATGAACAATATCAAAATATTTCAACAACAACCTCAGCAATGAAAAACATCAATAAATTCAACAACAACCTCAACAATGAAAAACATCAATAAATTCAACAACAACCACAACAATGAAAAACACCATTAAATTCAACAACAACAACCGCAACAATGAAAAACACCAAAAAAATTCAACAACAACCTCAACATTCAATAATACCAACAATTTCAACAAAAACCTCAACTTCGAAAAACACCAACAAATTCAACAACCTCAACATTCAAAAACACCAGCAAATTCAACTGCAACCTCAACTTTGAAAAACACGAAAAGGTTTAAAAAAAACATTGATAACAGTAAAAAATTCAACAACAACCACAATATTGAAAATCTCCAAGAAATTCAACAACAAACTCAACATTGAAAAACTCCAAGAAATTCAACAACAACCTCAGTATTCAAAAACACCAACAAATGAAACAAGCTCAACATTGAAAAATACCAACAAATTCATCAACAACCTCAACATTGAAAAACACCAGCAAATTCAACCAGAACCTCAACAATGAACAGCATCAAAAAATTCAACAACAACCTCAGCATTCAAAAACACCAACAAATGAAACAAGCTCAAAATTGAAAAACACCAACAAATTCAACAACAACCTCAGCAATGAAAAACATCAATAAATTCAACAACAACCTCAACAATGAAAAACACCAATAAATTCAACAACAACAACGTCAACAATGAAAAACAACAAAAAGATCAACAACAACGTCAACAATGAAAAACTCCAACAATTTCAACAACAACTGCAACAATGAAAAACACCAAGAAATTCAACAACAAACTCAACATTGAAAATCACCAACAAATTCAGCAACAACCTCAGCAATGGAAAACATCAAAAAATTCAACAACAACTTCAACAATGAAAAACAACAAAAAGATCAACAACAACGTCAACAATGAAAAACTCCAACAATTTCAACAACAACTGCAACAATGAAAAACACCAAGAAATTCAACAACAAACTCAACATTGAAAATCACCAACAAATTCAGCAACAACCTCAGCAATGGAAAACATCAAAAAATTCAACAACAACTTCAACAATGAAAAACACCAAAGAATTCGACAACAACCTCAACAATGGAAAACGTTAAAAAGAAGAACAACAACCTAAACATTCAAAAACACCAACAAGTTCAACAAAAACCTCAACAATGAAAAACACCAAAAAATTCAACAACAACGTCAACATTGAAAAACACCAATATATTCAACAACAACCTAATCTTTGAAAAAAACCAACAAAGTCAACAACAACCTCAACAGTGAAAAACACCAGCAAATTCAACAACAACCTTAACAATGAACAATATCAAAATATTTCAACAACAACCTCAACATTCAAAAACACCAACAAATGCAAAAAGCTCAACATTCAAAAAGACCATCAATTTCAACTGCAACCTCAACTTTGAAAAATACAAAAAAGTTCAAAAAAACCATTGATAACACCAATAAATCCAACAACATCCTCAACATTGAAACTCACTAACAAATTCAACAACAAACTGAACAATGAAAAACATCAAAAAATTGAACAAACAACCTCAACATTCAAAAACACCAGCAAATTCAACAACAAACTCAACAATGAAAAACATCAAAAAATTCAACAACAACCTCAACATTCAATAACACCAAGAAGTTCAAAGAAAACCGCAACAATGAAAAACACCAAAAAATTCAACAACAACCTCAACTTCGAAAAACACCAACAAATTCAACAACCTCAACATTGAGAAACACCAGCAAATTCAACTGCAACCTCAACTTTGAAAAACACAAAAAGGTTTAAAAAAAACATTGATAACAGTAAAAAATTCAACAACAAACACAATATTGAAAATCTCCAAGAAATTCAACAACAACCTTAACATTGAAAAACTCCAAGAAATTCAACAAGAACCTCAGTATTCAAAAACACCAACAAATGAAACAAGCTCAACATTGAAAAACACCAACAAATTCATCAACAACCTCAACATTGAAAAACACCAGCAAATTCAACAACAACCTCAACAATGAACAGCATCAAAAAATTCAACAATAACCTCAGCATTCAAAAACACCAACAAATAAAACAAGCTCAAAATTGAAAAAGACCAACAAATTCAACAACAACCTCAGCAATGAAAACATCAATAGATTCAACAACAACCTCAACAATGAAAAACACCAATAAATTCAACAACAACCTCAACAATGAAAAACACCAAAATGATCAACAACAACCTCAACAATGAAAAACTCCAACAATTTCAACAACAACCGCAACAATGAAAAACACCAAAAAATTCAACAACAACCTCAACATTCAATTAAACCAACAAGTTCAACAAAAACCGCAACAATGAATAACACCAATAAATTCAACAACAAGCTCAACTTCGAAAAACACCAACAAATTCAACAACCTCAACATTGAAAAACACCAACAAATTCAACTGCAACCTCAACTTTGAAAAACACAAAAAAGTTTAGAAAAAAACATTGATAACAGTAAAAAAATTCAACAACAACCTCAACATTGAAAAACACCAAGAAATTCAACAACAGCCTCAGTATTCAAAAACACCAACAAATGAAACAAGCTCAACATTGAAAAACACCAACAAATTCATCAACAGCCTCAAGATTGAAAAACAACAGCAAATTCAACAACAACCTCAACAATGAACAACATCAAAAAATGCAACAACAACCTCAATATTGAAAAACTCCAAGAAATTCAACAACAACCTCAACATTGAAAAACACTAAGAAATTCAACAACAACCTCAGCATTCAAAAACACCAACAAATGAAACAAGCTCAACATTGAAAAACACCAAGAAATTCAACAACAACCTTGGCAATGAAAAACATCAATAAATTCAACAACAACCTAAACATTCAAATACACCAACAAGTTCAACAAAAACCTCAACAATGAAAAACACCAAAAGTTTCAAGTGCATCCTCAACTTTTAAAAAAATCCAAAAAAGTTCAAAATAAACCATTGATAACACCATTAAATTCAACAAAACCCTCAACATTGAAAATCACCAACAAATTCAACAGCAACCTCAGCAATGAGAAACATTAAAATAATTCAAAAACAACAACCTCAACAATGAAAAACACCAAAAAATTCAACAACAACCTCAACATTGAAAAATTACAAAAAGATCAACAACAACCTCAACATTGAAAAAAACCAACAATTTCAACAACAACCGCAACAATGAAAAACACCAACAAATTCAACAACAATCTCAACATTCAAAAACACCAACAAATTGAACAAAAATCTCAACAAAGAGAAACACCAAAAAATACAACAACAACCTCAACTTTGAAAAACACCAACAGATTCAGCAACCTCAAACTTCATAAACATCAACAAATCCAACAACAGCCCCAACATTGAAAAACTCCAAAAAATTCAACAACAACCTAAACTTTCAAACACACCAACAAATTCAACTGCAACCTCAACTTTGAAAAACACAAAAAAGTTTTTAAAAAAAGCATTGATACCACCAATAAATTCAACAACAACCTCAACAATGAAAAACGTCATGAAATTCAAGAACAACCTCAACAATCAAAAACACCAACAAATTGAACAAATACCTCAACACTGAAAAACACTAACAAAGTCAACAACAACCTCAACAGTGAAAAACACCAGCAAATTCAACAACAACCTTAACAATGAACAATATCAAAATATTTCAACAACAACCTCAACATTCAAAAACACAAACAAATGCAAAAAGCTCAACATTCAAAAAGAGCAACCAATTCAACTGCAACCTCAACTTTGAAAAATACAAAAAAGTTCAAAAAAAACATTGATAACACTAATAAATTCAACAACATCTTCAACATTGAAACTCACTAACACATTCAACAACAACCTGAACAATGAAAAACATCAAAAAATTGAACAACAACCTCAACATTCAAAAACACCAGCAAATTCAACAACAAACTCAACAATGAAAAACATCAAAAAATTCAACAACAACCTCAACATTCAATAGCACCAACAAGTTCAACAACAACCTCAACAATGAAAAACAACAAAAAGATCAACAACAACGTCAACAATGAAAAACTCCAAAAATTTCAACAACAACTGCAACAAAGAAAAACACCAAAAAATTCAACAACAACCTCAACTTCGAAAAACATCAACAAATTCAACAACCTCAACATTGAAAAACTCCAACAAATTCAACTGCAACCTCAACTTTGAAAAACACAAAAAGGTTTAAAAAAAAACATTGATAACAGTAAAAAATTCAACAACAACCACAATATTGAAAATCTCCAAGAAATGCAACAACAACCTCATCATTGAAAAACTCCAAGAAATTCAACAACAACCTCAGTATTCAAAAACACCAACAAATGAAACAAGCTCAACATTGAAAAACACCAACAAATACATCAACAACCTCAATATTGAAAAACACCAGCATATTCAACAACAACCTCAACAATGAACAGCATCAAAAAATTCAACAACAACCTCAGCATTCAAAAACACCAACAAATGAAACAAGCTCAACATTGAAAAACACCAACAAATTCAACAACAATCTCAGCAATGAAAAACATCAATAAATTCAACAACAACCTCAACAATGAAAAACACCAATAAATTCAACAACAACAACCTCAACAATGAAAAACACCAAAAAGATCAACAACAACCTCAAAAATGAAAAACTCCAACAATTTTAACAACAACCGCAACAATGAAAAACACCAAAAAATTCAACAACAACCTCAACATTCAATAAATCCAACAAGTTCAACAAAAACCGCAACAATGAAGAACACCAATAAATTCAACAACAACCTCAACTTCGAAAAACACCAACAAATTCAACAACCTCAACATTGAAAAACACCAACAAATTCAACTGCAACCTCAACTTTGAAAAACACAAAAAAGTTTAAAAAAAAACATTGATAACAGTAAAAAATTCAACAACAACCTCAATATTGAAAAACTGCAAGAAATTCAACAACAACCTCAGCTTTGAAAAACACCAAGAAATTCAACAACAACCTCAGTATTCAAAAACACCAACAAATGAAACAAGCTCAACATTGAAAAACACCAACAAATTCATCAACAACCTCAACATTGAAAAACACCAGCAAATTCAACAACAACCTCAACAATGAACAACACCAAAAGATTCAACAACAACCTCAATATTGAAAAACTCCAAGAAATTCAACAACAACCTCAACATTGAAAAACACTAAGATATTCAACAACAACCTCAGCATTCAAAAACACCAACAAATGAAACAAGCTCAACATTGAAAAACACCAACAAATTCAACAACAACCTCAGCAATGAAAAACATCAATAAATTCAACAACATCCTCAACAATGAAAAACACCAATAAATTCAACAACAACAACCTCAACAACGAAAAACAACAAAAAGATCAACAACAACGTCAACAATGAAAAACTCCAAAAATTTCAACAACTGCAACAATGAAAAACACCAAAAAATTCAACAACAACCTCAACTTCGAAAAACACCAACAAATTCAACAACCTCAACATTGAAAAACACCAAGAATATCAACAACAACCTCAGCATTCAAAAACACCAACAAATGAAACAAGCTCAACATTGAAAAACACCAACAAATTCAACAACAACCTCAGCAATGAAAAACATCAATAAATTCAACAACAACCTCAACAATGAGAAACACCAATAAATTCAACAACAACAACCTCAACAAAGAAAAACAACAAAAAGATCAACAACAACGTCAACAATGAAAAACTCCAACAATTTCAACAACAACTGCAACAATGAAAAACACCAAAATATTCAACAACAAACTCAACATTGAAAATCACCAACAAATTCAACAACAACCTGAGCAATGGAAAACATCAAAAAATTCAACAACAACCTCAACAATGAAAAACACCAAAAAATTCAAAAACAAAAACCTCAACAATGGAAAGCATTAAAGATCAACAACAACCTAAACATTCAAAAACACCAACAAGTTCAACAAAAACCTCAACAATGAAAAACACCAAAAAATTCAAGAGCATCCTCAACTTTTAAAAACATCCAAAAAAGTTAAAAAAAAACCATTGATAACACCATTAATTTCAACAACATCCTCAACATTGAAAATCACCAAAATATTCAACAACAACCTCAACAATGAAAAATAACAAAACGATCAACAACAACCTCAACATTGAAAATAACCAACAATTTCAACAACAACCGCAACAATGAAAAACACCAACAAATTCAACAACCTCAACATTGAAAACCACCAATAAATTCAACATAACCTCAACAATGAAAAGCACCTAAAAATTCAACAACAACTTCAACATTCAAAAACACCAACAAATTTAACTGCAACCTCAACTTTGAAAAATTCAAAAAAGTTTTTAAGAACACATTGACACCACCAATAAATTCAACAACAACCTCAACAATGAAAAACATCATGAAATTCAACGACAGCCTCCAATTTGAAAAACACCAACAAATTCTACAACCTCAACATTCAAAAGCACCAATAAATCCAACAAAAACCTCAACAATGAAAAACAGCAAAAAATTCATCAACATCCTCAACTTTGAAAAACAACAACAAATTCAACAACCTCAACATTGAAAAACTCCAACAAATTCAACAACAACCTCAGCAATGAAAAACATCAAGAAATTCAACAACAACCTCAACATTCAAAAGCACCAACAAATTGAACAAAACTCTCAACAATGAAAAACACCAAAAAATTCAACAACAACCTCAACTTTGAAAAACACCAATAGATTCAGCAACCTCAACATTCATAATCATCAACAAATCCAAAAACAACTTCAACATTGAAAAACTCCAAAAAATTCAACAACAACCTAAACTTTGAAAAACACCAACAAATTCAACAGCAACCTCAACTTTGAAAAACACAAAAAAGTTTTAAAAAAAACATTGATACCACCAATAAATTCAACAACAACCTCAACAATGAAAACCGTCATGAAATTCAAGAACAACCTCAACAATCAAAAACACCAACAAATTGAACAAATACCTCAACAATGAAAAACACCAAAAAATTCAACAACAACGTCAACATTGAAAAACACCAATATATTCAACAACAACCTAATCTTTGAAAAACACCAACAAAGTCAACAACAACCTCAACAGTGAAAAACACCAGCAAATTCAACAACAACCTTAACAATGAACAATATCAAAATATTTCAACAACAACCTCAACTTTCAAAAACACAAACAAATGCAAAAAGTTCAACATTCAAAAAGACCAACAAATTCAACTGCAACCTCAACTTTGAAAAATACATAAAAGTTCAAAAAAACCATTGATAACACTAATAAATTCAACACCCTCCTCAACATTGAAACTCACTAACAAATTCAACAACAACCTGAACAGTGAAAAACATCAAAAAATTGAACAACAACCTCAACATTCAAAAACATCAGCAAATTCAACAACAAACTCAACAATGAAAAACATCAAAAAATTCAACAACAACCTCAACATTCAATAACACCAGCAAGTTCAACAAAAACCTCAACAATGAAAAACACCAATAAAATTCAACAACAACCTCAACTTCGAAAAACACCAACAAATTCAACAACCTCAACATTGAAAAACACCAACAAATTCAACTGCAACCTCAACTTTGAAAAACACAAAAAGGTTTAAAAAAAAACATTGATAACAGTAAAAAATTCAACAACAACCACAATGTTGAAAATCTCCAAGAAATTCAGCAACAACCTCAACATTGAAAAACTCCAAGAAATTCAACAACAACCTCAGTATTCAAAAACACCAACAAATGAAACAAGCCCAACATTGAAAAACACCAACAAATTCAACAACAACCTCAGTATTCAAAAACACCAACAAATGAAACAAGCGCAACATTGAAAAACACCAACAAATTCATCAACAATCTCAACATTGAAAAACACCAGCAAATTCAACAACAACCTCAACAGTGAACAGCATCAAAAAATTCAACAATAACCTCAGCATTCAAAATCACCATCAAATGAAACAAGCTCAACATTGAAAAAAACCAACAAATTCAACAACAACCTCAGCAATGAAAAACATCAATAAATTCAACAACACCCTCAACAATGAAAAACACCAAAAAGATCAACAACAACCTTAACAATGAAAAACTCCAACAATTTCAACAACAACCGCAACAAGGAAAAACACCAAAAAATTCCATAACAACCTCAACATTCAATAATACCAACAATTTCAACAAAAACCGCAACAATGAAAAACACCAAAAAATTCAACAACAACCTCAACTTCGAAAAACACCAACAAATTCAACAACCTCAACATTGAAAAACACCAACAAATTCAACTGCAGCCTCAACTTTGAAAAACATAAAAAAAGTTTTAAAAAAAACATTGATAACAGTAAAAAAATTCAACAACAACCTCAATATTGAAAAACTCCAAGAAATTCAACAACAACATCAACATTGAAAAACACCAAGAAATTCAACAACAACCTCAGTATTCAAAAACACCAACAACTGAAACAAGCTCAACATTGAAAAACACCAACAAATTCATCAACAGCCTCAACATTGAAAAACTCCAGCAAATTCAACAACAACCTCAACAATGAACAACATCAAAAAATTCAACAACAACCTCATCATTGAAAAACACCAAGAAATTCAACAATAACCTCAGCATTCAAAAACACCAACAAATGAAACAAGCTCAACATTGAAAAACACCAACAAATTCAACAACAACCTCAGCAATGAAAAACATCAATAAATTCAACAACATCCTCAACAATGAAAAACACCAATAAATTCAACAACAACCTCAACAATGAAAAACAACAGAACGATCAACAACAACGTCAACAATGAAAAACTCCAACAATTTCAACAACAACTGCAACAATGAAAAACACCAAAAAATTCAACAACAACCTCAACTTCGAAAAACACCAACAAATTCAACTGCAACCTCAACTTTGAAAAACACAAAAAGGTTTAAAAAAAAACATTGATAACAGTAAAAAATTCAACAACAACCACAATATTGAAAATCTCCAAGAAATTCAACAACAACCTCAACATTGAAAAACTCCAAGAAATTCAACAACAACCTCAGTATTCAAAAACACCAACAAATGAAACAAGCCCAACATTGAAAAACACCAACAAATTCAACAACAATCTCAGCAATGAAAAACACCAATAAATTCAACAACAACAACCTCAACAATGAAAAACACCAAAAAGATCAACAACAACCTCAACAAAGAAAAACTCCAACAATTTCAACAACAACCGCAACAATGAAAAACACCAAAAAATTCAACAACAACCTCAACATTCAATAAATCCAACAAGTTCAACAAAAACCGCAACAATGAAGAACACCAATAAATTCGAAAAACAACCTCAACTTCGAAAAACACCAACAAATTCAACAACCTCAACATTGAAAAACACCAACAAATTCAACTGCAACCTCAACTTTGAAAAACACAGAAAAGTTTAAAAAAAAACATTGATAACAGTAAAAAAATTCAACAACAACCTCAATATTGAAAAACTCCAAGAAATTCAACAACAACCTCAACTTTGAAAAACACCAACAAATTCTCAACATTGCAAAACACCAGCAAATTCAACAACTAACTCAACAATGAAATACACCAACTAATTCAACAACCTCAACATTGAAATACACCAACAAATTCAACAACAAGAACCTCAACAATGAAAAAAAGCAAAAAATTCAACAACAACATCAACAATGAAAAACACCAAAAAGATCAACAACAACCTCGACAATGAAAAACATCAAAAAATTCAACAACAACCTCAACTTTGAAAAAAACCAACAAATTCAATAACAACCTCAACATTCAAAATCACTAACAAATTCAATAACAACCTCAACATTGAAAAACACGAAAAAATTCAACTACAACCTCAACTTTCAAAAACACCATCATATTCAACAACAACCTCAACTTTTAAAAATACAAAAAATATCAACAATATAAATATTGATAAAACCAACAAATTCAACAACAACGTCAATATTGAATATAACCAACAAATTCAACAGCAACCTCAACTTTGAAAAAGACCAAATAATTCAACAACCTCAACATTGAAAAATACCAACAAATTCAACTGCTTCATCAACTTTGAAAAATACAAAAAAGTTCAAAAAATACCATTGATAACACCAACAAATTCAACAACAACCTCAACAATGAAAAACACCAAAAAATTCAACAACAACCTAAACACTCAAAACCACCAACAAATTCAACAAAAACCTCAACAGTGAATAACACCAAAAAATGCAACAACAACCTCAACTTTGAAAAACACCAACAAATTCAACAAAAACCTCAACAATGAAAAATACCAAAAAAATTCAACAACAACTTCAACAATGAAAAACACCAACAAATTCAACAACCTCAACATTGAAAAGTACCAACAAATTCAACTGCAACCTCAACTTTGAGAAATACAAAAAAGTTTAAAAAAAACCATTGATAACACCAATATATTCACCAAGGACCTAATTATTGAAAATCACCAACAAATACAACAAAAACCTTAGCATTGCAAAACACCAACACATTCAACAACAACCTCAACAATGAAAAGAACCAACAAATTCAACAACAACCTCAATATTCAATAACACCAACAAATTCAACAAAAACCTCAACAATGAAAAATATCAAACAAATTCAACAGCAACCTCAACAATGAAAAACACAAAACAATTCAACAACCACAACATTGAAAAACACCAACAAATTCAACTGCAACCTCAACTTTGAAAAATACAAAAAAGTCCAAAAAAAAATTGCTAATACCAATAAATTCAACAACAACCTCAATATCGAAAATCACCAACAAATTCAACAAAAACCTTAAAATTGCAAAACACCAACACATTCAACAACAAACTCAACATTGAAAATCACCAACAAATTCAACATCAACCTCAGCAAAGACAAATATCAAAAAATGCAACAACAACTACCTGAACAATGAAAAACACCAAAAAATTCAACAACAACCAAAGCAATGAAAAACACCAAGAAGATCAACAACAACCTCAACATGGAAAAACTCCCACAATTTCAACAACAACCGCAACAATGAAAAACACAAAAAAATTCAACAACAAACTCAACATTGAAAATCTCCACAAAATTCAACAAACAAACTCAACTATCAAAAACAACAAGTTCAACAAAAACCTCAACAATGAAAAAAACCAAATAATTCAACAACAACCTCAACTTTGAAAAACACCAACAAATTCCACAACCTCAATATTGAAAAACACCAACAAATACAACTGCAACCTCAACTTTGAAAAATACAAAAAATATGAACAAAATAAATATTGATAACACCAACAAATTCAACAACAACCTCAATATTGAATATCATCAACAAATTCAACAGCAACCTCAACTTTGAAAAACACCAACAAATTCAACAACAACAACTCAACAATGAAAAATACCAAAAAATTCAACCACAACATCAACAATGAAAAACGCCAAAATGATCAACAACAACCTCAACAACGAAAAACACCAAAAAGATCCACAGCAACCTCAACAATGAAAAACACCGTAAAATTCAACAACAACCTCACCTTTGAAAAACACCAACAAATTCAACAACCTCAACATTGACAAACACCAACAAATTCAACTGCAACCTCAACTTTGAAAATTACAAAAAAGTTCAAAAAAAATCATTGATAACACCAATAAATTCAACAACATCCTCAACATTGAAAATCACCAACAAATTCAACAAAACCTCAACAATGATAATCAACAACAAATTCAACAACAACAACTTCAACAATGAAAAACACCAAAAAATTCAACAATAACAACCTCAACATTGAAAAACACCAAAATGATCAACAACAACCTCAACAATGAAAAACATCAAAAAATTCAACAACTGCCTCAACTTTGAAAAAAACCAACTAATTCATTAACAACCTCAACAATCAAAAACACCAACAAATTCAACAACATCCTCAACATTGAAAAACACGAAAAAATTCAACAAGAACCTCAACTTTGAAAAACACCATCAAACGCAACAACAACCTCAACTTATAATATTACAAAAAATTTCATCAAAATAAATATTGATAAAACCAACAAATTCAACAACAACGTCATTATTGAATATAACCAACAAATTCAAAAGCAACCTCAACTTTGAAAAAGAGCAACAAATTCAACAACCTCAACATTGAAAATCACCAACAATTTCAACTGCATCATCATCTTTGAAAAATACAAAAAAATTCAAAAAATACCATTGATAACACCAACAAATTCAACAACAACCTCAACAATGAAAAACATCAAAAAATTCAACAACAACCTCAACATTCAAAACCACCAACAAATTCAACAAAAACCTCAACAATGAGAAACAGCAAAAAATGCAAAAACAACCTCAACTTTGAAAAACACCAGCAAATTCAACAGCAACCTCAACTTTGAAAAATAGCAACAAATACAACAACAACCTCAACATTGAGAAACTCCAACAAATTCAACAACTACCTCAACAATGAAAAACACCAAAAAATTCAACAACAACCTCAACATTGAAAATCACCAACAAATTCAACAAAAACCTCAACAATGAAAAACACCAATAAATTCAACAACCTCAACATTGAAAAACACCAACGAATTCAACTGCAACCTCAACTTTGAAAAATACAAAAAATTTGAACAAAATAAATATTGATAACACCAACAAATTCAACAACAACCTCAATATTGAATATCACCAACAAATTCAACAGCAACCTCAACTTTGAAAAACACCAACAAATTCAACAACCTCAACGTTGAAAAACACCAACAAATTGAACTGCATCATCAACTTTGAAAAATACAAAAAGTTCAAAAGAAACCATTGATAACACCAAAAAATTCAACAACAAGCTCAATATTGAAAATCATCAACAAATTCAACAACAATCTCAACATTGCAAAACACCAGCAAATTCAACAACTAACTCAACAATGAAATACACCAACTAATTCAACAACCTCAACATTGAAATACACCAACAAATTCAACAACAACAACCTCAACAATGAAAAAAAACAAAAAATTCAACAACAACATCAACAGTGAAAAACACCAAAATGATCAACAACAACCTCAACAATGAAAAAGACCAAAAAGATCCACAGCAACCTCAACAATGAAAAACACCGTAAAATTCAACAACAACCTCAACTTTGAAAAACACCAACAAATTCAACAACCTCAACATTGAAAAACTCCAACAAATTCAACTGCAACCTCAACTATGAAAATTACAAAAAAGTTCAAGAAAAACAATTGGTAACACCAATAAATTCAACAACATCCTCAACATTGAAAATTAGCAACAAATTCAACAACAACCTCAACAATGAAAATCACCAACAAATTCAACTACAACAACCTCAACATTGAAAAACACAAAAATGATCAACAACAACCTCAACAATGAAAAACAACAAAAAATTCAACAACAACATCCTCAACAATGAAAAACAACAAAAAATTCAACAACAACCTCAACAATGAAAAACACCAAAAAAATCAACAACAACCTCAACAATGAAAAACGCGAAAAAAAATCAACAACAACCTCAACAATGAAAAAAACCAACTAATTCAACAACAACCTCAACTTTCAAAAACACCATTAAACTCAACAACAACCTCAACTTTTAAAATTACAAAAAATTTCATCAAAATAAATATTGATAAAACCAACAAATTCAACAACAACGTCATTATTGAATATAACCAAAAAATACAAAAGCAACCTCAACTTTGAAAAAGACGGACAAATTCAACAACCTCAACATTGAAAATCACCAACAATTTCAACTGCATCATCAACTTTGAAAAATACAAAAAAGTTCAAAAAATACCATTGATAACACCAACAAATTCAACAACAACCTCAACAATGAAAAACATCAAAAAATTCAACAACAGCCTAAACATTCAAAACCACCAACAAATTAAACAAAATCCTCAACAATGAAAAACACCAAAAAATGCAACAACAACCTCAACTTTGAAAAACACCAACAAGTTCCACTGCAAAGTCAACTTTGAAAAATACCAACAAATACAACAACAACCTCAACATTGAAAAACTCCAACAAATTCAAAAACAACCTCAACAATGAAAAACACCAAAAAATTCAACAACAACCTCGATATTCAAAAACACCAACAAATTCAACAAAAACCTCAACAATGAAAAATAGGAAAAAAATTCAACAACAAACTCAACATTGAAAACCACCAACGAATTCAACTGCAACCTCAACTTTGAAAAATACAAAAAAGTTACAAAAACCATTGATAGCACCAAAAGATTCAAGAACAACCTCAATATTGAAAATCACCAACAAATTCAACAACAAACTCAACATTGCAAAACACCAACACATTCAACAACAAACTCAACATTGAAAATCACCAACAAATTCAACAACAACCTCAGCAAGGAAAGACATCAAAAAATTCAACATCTACAACCTGAACAATGCAAAACAGCATAAAATTCAACAACAACAACCACAACAATGAATAACACCAAAAAGATCAACAACAACCTCAACATTGAAAAACTCCAACAATTTGAACAACAACTGCAACAATGATAAACACCAAAAAATTCAACAACAAACTCAACATTGAAAATCACCACAAAATTCAACAACAAACTCAACTATCAAAAACACCAACAAGTTCAAAAAAACCTCAAAAATGAAAAACACCAAATAATTCAAAAACAACCTCATCTTTGAAAAACACCAAAAAACTCAACAACCTCAACATTGAAAAACACCAACAAATTCAACTGCAACCTCAACAATGAAAAACAACAAAAAATTCAACAACAACCTCAACTTTGATAAACGACAACAAATTCAAAAACCTCAACATTGAAAAACGCCAACAAATTCAACAACAACCTCAACAATGAAAAACACCAAAAAATTCAACAACAACCACAACATTGAAAAACACGAACTAATTCAACAACAACCTCAATAATGAAAACACAGAAAAATTCAACAACAACCTCAACAATGAAAAACACCAACAAATACAACAACAACTTCAACAATGAAAAACACCAAAAAATTCAGCAACAACCTCAACTTTGAAAAACACCAACAAATTCAACAACCTCATCATTGAAAAACACCGACAAATTCGAGTGCAACATCAACTTTGAAAAATGCAAAAAAGTTCAAAAAAAACATTGATAACACCAATAAATTCAACAACAACCTCAACAATGAAAAACACCAACAAATTCAACAACCTCAACATTGACAAACACCAACAAATTCAACTGCAACCTCAACTTTGAAAATTACAAAAAAGTTCAAAAAAAACCATTGATAACACCAATAAATTCAACAACATCCTCAACATTGAAAAACACCAACAAATTCGACAACAACCTCAACAATGAAAATCACCAACAAATTCAACAACAACAACCTCAACATTGAAAAACACCAAAATGATCAACAACAACATCAACAATGAAAAACATCTAAATATTCAACAAAAACCTCAACAATGAAAAAAACCAAAAAATTCAACAACAACCTCAGCATTCAAAAACACCATCAAATTCAACAACAACCTCAGCAATGAAAATCGTCAAAAAATTCAACAACAACCTCAACAATGAAAAACACCAAAAAATTCAACAACAACCTCAACATTGAAACAAACCCAAAAAATCAATAACAACCTCAACATTGAAAAACTCCAACAAATTCAACAACAACCTCAACAATGAAAAGCACCAAAAAATTCAACAACAACCTCAACATTCAAAAACACCAACAATTTCAACAACAACCTCAGCAATGATTAACATCAAAAAATTCAACAACATCCTCAACAATGAAAAACACCAAAAAATTTCAACAACAACCTCAACAATGAAA
Organism: Cetorhinus maximus; assembly: GCF_964194155.1. Classification (NCBI taxonomy): domain Eukaryota; kingdom Metazoa; phylum Chordata; class Chondrichthyes; order Lamniformes; family Cetorhinidae; genus Cetorhinus; species Cetorhinus maximus. The sequence goes on along the minus strand of NW_027596272.1, from coordinate 259,787 downwards.
AACACAAATAAAAATCAGTAAACACCTCAACATTGAAAAACACCAAAAAATTACACAACAACCTCAACAATGAAAAACACCATAAAATTCAACAACAACCTCAACATTCAAAAACACCAAAAAATAAATACAACAACCTCAACATTTAAGAACACCAAAATGATCAACAACAACATCAACAATGAAAAACATCAAAAAATTCAACAACAACAACCTCAACAATGAAAAAAACCAACAAATTCAATAACAACCTCAACATTCAAAAACACCAGCAAATTCAACAACAACCTCAACAATGAAAAACACGAAAAAATTCAACAACAACCTCAACTTTGAAAAACACCATCAAATTCAACAACAACCTCAACTTCTAAAAATGCAAAAAATTTCAACAAAATAAATATTGATAAAACCAACTAATTCAACAACAACGTCTATATTGAATATAACCAACAAATTCAACAGCAAGCTCAACTTTGAAAAAGACCAACAAATTCAACAACCTCAACATTAAAAAACACCAACAAATTCAACTGCATCATCAACTTTGAAAAATACAAAAAAGTTCAAAAAATACCATTGTTAACACCATCAAATTCAAGAACAACCTCAACAATGGAAAACATCAAAAAATTCAACAACAACCTCAACATTCAAAACCACCAACAAATTCAACAAAAACCTCAACAATGAAAAACACCAAAAAATGCAACAACAACCTCAACTTTGAAAAACACCAACAAGTTCCACTGCAAAGTCAACTTTGAAAAATACCAACAAATACAACAACAACCTCAACATTGAAAAACTCCAACAAATTCAAAAACAACCTCAACAATGAAAAACACCAAAAAATTCAACAACAACCTCGATATTCAAAAACACCAACAAATTCAACAAAAACCTCAACAATGAAAAATAGAAAAAAATTCAACAACAAACTCAACATTGAAAACCACCAACGAATTCAACTGCAACCTCAACTTTGAAAAATACAAAAAAGTTACAAAAACCATTGATAGCACCAAAAGATTCAAGAACAACCTCAATATTGAAAATCACCAACAAATTCAACAACAAACTCAACATTGAAAATCACCAACAAATTCAACAACAACCTCAGCAAGGAAAGACATCAAAAAATTCAACATCTACAACCTGAACAATGCAAAACAGCATAAAATTCAACAACAACAACCACAACAATCAATAACACCAAAAAGATCAACAACAACCTCAACATTGAAAAACTCCAACAATTTGAACAACAACTGCAACAATGATAAACACCAAAAAATTCAACAACAAACTCAACATTGAAAATCACCACAAAATTCAACAACAAACTCAACTATCAAAAACACCAACAAGTTCAAAAAAACCTCAAAAATGAAAAACACCAAATAATTCAAAAACAACCTCATCTTTGAAAAACACCAACAAACTCAACAACCTCAACATTGAAAAACACCAACAAATTCAACTGCAACCTCAACAATGAAAAACAACAAAAAATTCAACAACAACCTCAACTTTGATAAACGACAACAAATTCAAAAACCTCAACATTGAAAAACACCAAAAAATTCAACAACAACCACAACATTGAAAAACACGAACTAATTCAACAACAACCTCAATAATGAAAACACAGAAAAATTCAACAACAACCTCAACAATGAAAAACACCAACAAATACAACAACAACTTCAACAATGAAAAACACCAAAAAATTCAGCAACAACCTCAACTTTGAAAAACACCAACAAATTCAACAACCTCATCATTGAAAAACACCGACAAATTCGAGTGCAACATCAACTTTGAAAAATGCAAAAAAGTTCAAAAAAACAATTGATAACACCAATAAATTCAACAACAACCACAACAATGAAAAACACCAACAAATTCAACAACAACCACAACATTGAAAAACACCAACAAATTCAACAACACCCTCAATACTGAAAAACGCCAACAAATTCAACAACAACCTCAACATTCAAAAACACCAACAAATTCAACGACAACCTCAACAATGAAGAACACCAAAAAATTCAACACCAACTTCAACTTTCAAAAGCAGTAACAAATAAAACAACAACCTCAATGCTGAAAATCACAAACAAATAGAACAACAACCTCAACAATGAAAAACTCGAACAAATTCAACAACAATCTCAACAATGAAAAACACCAACAAATTCAAAAAAAACCTCAACATTCAAAACCACCAACAAATTCAACAAAAACCTCAATAAAGAAACACACCAAAAAATGCAACAACAACCTCAACTTTAAAAACATCAACAAATTCAACTGCAACCTCAACTTTCAAAAATACCAACAAATACAACAACAACCTCAATATTGAAAAACTAAAAAAATTCAACAACAACCTCAACAATGAAAAACACCAAAAAATTCAACAACAACCTCAATATTCAAAAACACCAACAAATTCAACAACAACCTCAATACTGAAAAACACCAACAAATTCAACAACTACCTCCACAATGAAAAACACCAAAAAATTCAACAAAAACCCCAACATTGAAAATCACCAACGAATTCAACAACAACCTCATCTTTGATAAACATCAACAAATTCAACAACCTCAACATTGAAAAACACCAACAAATTCAACTGCAACCACAACTTTGAAAAATACAAAAAAGTTTAAAAAAAAACATTGATAACACCAATAAATTCAACAACAACCTCAATATTGAAAATCACCGACAAATTCAACAACAACCTCAACAATAAAAAACACCAACAAATTCAACAACAACCTCAACAATGAAAAACACCAAAAAATTCAGCAACAACCGCAACTTTGAAAAGCACCAAAAAATTCAGCAACAACCTCAACTTTGAAAAACACCAACAAATTCAACAACCTCATCATTGAAAAACACCGACAAATTCGAGTTCAACATCAACTTTGAAAAATACAAAAAAGTTCAAAAAAAACATTGATAACACCAATAAATTCAACAACAACCTCAACAATGAAAAACACCAAAAAATTGAACAACATCACTAGCTTTGAAAAACACCAACAAATTCAACAACCTCAACATTGAAAAACTCCAACAAATTCAACAACAACCTCAACAATTAAAAACACCAAAAAATTCAACAACAACCTCAACAATGTAAAACACCAAAAAATTCAACAACAACCTCAATATTCAAAAACACCAACAAATTCAACAACATCCTCAACAATGAAAAACACCAAAAAATTGAACAACATCCCTAGCTTTGAAAAACACCAACAAATTCAACAACCTCAACATTGAAAAACTCCAACAAATTCAACAACAACCTCAACAATGTAAAACACCAAAAAATTCAACAACAGCCTCAATATTCAAAAACACCAACAAATTCAACAACAACCTCAATACTGAAAAACACCAACAAATTCAACAACAACCTCCACAATGAAAAACACCAAAAAATTCAAAAAAAACCCCAACATTGAAAATCACCAACGATTTCAACAACAACCTCATCTTTGATAAACATCAACAAATTCAACAACCTCAACATTGAAAAACACCAACAAATTCAACTGCAACCACAACTTTGAAAAATACAAAAAAGTTTTAAAAAAAACATTGATAACACCAATAAATTCAACAACAACCTCAATATTGAAAATCACCGACAAATTCAACAACAACCTCAACTTTGATAAACACCAACATATTCAACAACAACTTCAACAATGAAAAACACCAAAAAAATCAGCAACAACCGCAACATTGAAAAACACCAACAAATTCAACAACCTCAACATTGAAAAACACCAACAAATTCAAGTGCAACATCAACTTTGAAAAATACAAAAGAGTTAAAAAAAAACCATTGATAACACCAATGAATTCAACAACAACCTCAACACTGAAAAACACCAAAAAATTCACCAACATCCTCAACTTTGATAAACACCAAAAATTCAACAACATCAACATTGAAAAACTCCAACAAATTCAACAACAACCTCAACAATTAAAAACACCAAAAAATTCAACAACAACCACAACATTGAAAAACACCAACAAATTCAATAACAACCTCAATACTGAAAAACAAAAACAAATTCTACAACAACCTCAACATTCAAAAACACCAACAAATTCACCGACAACCTTAGAAATGAAATACACCAAAAAATTCAACTACAACTTCAACTTTGAAAAACACCAAAAATTCAAAAAAAAGCTCAACAATGAAAAACATCAAAAATTCAACAACAACCTCAACTTGGAAAAACACCAACAAATTCAACTGCAACCTCAACTTTGAAAAATACAAAAAAGTTAAAAAATAACCATTGATAACACCAATAAATTCAACAACAACCACATTATTGAAAATTACCAACAAATTCATAAACAACCTCAACATTGCAAAACAACAACAAATTCACCGACAACCTCAACAATGAAAAACACCAAAAAATGCAACAACAACTTCAACTTTGAAAAACAGCAACAAATAAAACAGCAACCTCAATGCTGAAAATCACCAACAAATACAACAACAACCTCAACAATGAAACACACCAAGAAATGTAACAACAACCTCAACTTTGAAAAACACCAACAAATTCAACTGCACCCTCAACTTTGAAAAATACCAACAAATACAACAACAAATTCAACATTGAAAAACTCCAACAAATTCAACAACAACCTCAACAATGAAAATCACCAATTAATTCGACAACAACCTCAATAACCAAAAACACCAACAAATTCAACAACAACCTCAATACTGGAAAACACCAATAAATTCAACAACAACCTCAACAATGAAAAACACCAAAAAATTCAACAACAGCCCCAAAATTGAAAATCACCAACGAATTCAACAACAACCTCATCTTTGAAAAACACCAACAAATTCAACAGCAACCACAACTTTGAAAAATACAAAAAAGTTTTAAAAAAAACATCGATAACACCAATAAATTCAACAACAACCTCAATATTGAAAAGCACCGACAAATTCAACAACAACCTCAACAATGAAAAACACCAACAAATTCAACAACAACATCAACAATGAAATACACCATAAAATTCAGCAACAACCTCAACTTTGAAAAACACCAACAAATTCAACAACCTCAACATTGAAGTACACCAACAAATTCAAGTGCAAAATCAACTTTGAAAAATACAAAAAAGGTCAAAAAAAACCATTGATAACACCAATGAATTCAACAAAAACCTCAACAATGAAAAACACCAAAAAATTCACCATCATCCTCAACTTTGATAAACACCAAAAAATTCAACAACCTCAACATTGATAAACTCCAACAAATTCAACAACAACCTCAACAATTAAATACATCAAAAAATTCAACAACAACCACAACATTGAAAAACACCAACAAATTCAATAACAACATCAATACTGAAAACAACCAACAAATTCAAAAACAACCTCAACATTCAAAAACATCAACAAATTCAACGACAACCTCAACAATGAAAAACACCAACAAATTCAACAACAACTTCAACTTTGAAAAACAGCAACAAATAAAACAACAACCTCATTGCTGAAAATCACCAACAAATACAACAACAACCTCAACAATGAATAACTCCAACAAATTCAACAACAACCTCAACAATGAAAAACACCAACAAATTCAACAACAACCTCAACATTCAAAACCACCAACAAATTCAACAAAAACCCCAACAATGAAACATACCAAAAAATGCAACAACAACCTCAAATTTGAAAAACACGAACAAATTCAACTGCAACCTCAACTTTGAAAAATACCAACAAATACAACAACAATCTCAACATTGAAAAACTCCAACAAATTCAACAACAACCTCAACAATGAAAAACACCAAAAAGTTCAACAACAACCTCAATATTCAAAAACACCTACATATTCAACAACAACCTCAATACTGAAAAACAACAACAAATTCAACAACAACCTCAACAATGAAAAACAGCAACAAATTCAACAACCTCAACATTGAAAAACACCAACAAATTCAACTGCAACCACAACTTTGAAAAATACAAATAAGTTTTAAAAAAAACATTGATAACACCAATAAATTCAACAACAACCTCAATATTGAAAATCACCGACAATTCAACAACAACCTCAACAATGAAATACACCAACAAATTCAACAACAGCTTCTACAATGAAAATCATCAAAAATTCAGCAACAACCTCAACCTTGAAAAACACCAACAAATTCAACAACCTCAACATTGAAATACAGCAACGAATTCAACTACAACCTCAATATTGATAATCACCAACAAATTCAACAACAATCTCAACATTGAAAAACACAAATAAATTCAACAACCTCAACATTCAAAATCACCAACAACTTCAACAACAACCTCAACATTCAAAAACACCTTAATTCAACAACTACCTCAACAATGAAAAACACCGAAAAATTCAACAGCAACCTGAACTTTGAAAAACACCAACAAATGCAACAACGTCAACATTGAAATAGAGCAACAAATTCAACAACAACCTCAACTATGAAAAACAGCAACATATTCAACAACCTCAACTTTGAAAAAGACCAATAAATTCAACAACCTCAACATTAAAAATCACCAACAAATTCAAAAACAAGCTAAACATTCAAAAACAACAACAAATTCAACAACCGCAAAAATGAAAAACACCAAAAAAATCAACAACAACCTCAACTTTGAAAAACAACCACAAATGCAACAACCTCAACATTGAAAAATAGTAACAAATTCAAATACAACCTCAACTTTGAAAAATACAAAAAGATTTAAAAAAAAGCATTGAATTCGCAAATAAATTCAAAAAACAACCGCAATATTGAAAATTACCAACAAGTTCAACAACAACCTCAACATTGAATACGACCAAAATATTCAACAACAACCTCAGCTTTGAAAAACATCAACAAATTCAACAAGGTCAACATTCAGAAACACCAAAAAGTTCAACAAAAACATCAACAATGAAAAACACCAAAAAATTCAAAAACAACCTCAACTTTGAAAAACACGAACAAATTCAACAACCTCAACATTGAAAATGAGCAGCAATTTCTACAACAACCTCAACATTTAAAAACATCAAAAAATTCAACAACAACCTCAATATTCAAAAATAACAACAAATTCAACAAAAACCTCAACAATGAAAAACACGAAAAAATTCAACAACCTCAACTTTGAAAAACTCCAACAAATTCAACAACAACCTCAACAATGAAAAGCACGAAAAAATTCAACAATAACCTCAACGTTCAAAAACACCAACAATTTCAACAACAACCTCAGCAATGAATAATATCAAAAAATTCAACAACATCCTCAACAATGAAAAACACCAAAAAAATTCAACAACAACCTCAACAATGAAAAACACCAATAAAAATCAATAAACACCTCAACATTGAAAAACACCAAAAAATTCCACAACAACCTCAACAATGAAAAACACCAAATAATTCAACACCAACCTCAACTTTGAAAATCACCAGCAAATTCAACAACCTCAACATTGAAAAACGCTAACAAATTCAACAACAACCTCAACATTGAAAAACTCCAACAAATTCAACAACAACCTCAACAATGAAAAACACCAAAAATATTCAACAACAACCTCAACAATGAAAAACACAAATAAAAATCAATAAACACCTCAACATTGAAAAACTCCAAAAAATTCAACAACAACCTCAACAATGAAAAACACCAAAAAATTCAACAACAACCTCAACATTCAATAACACCAAAAAATAAATACAACAACCTCAACATTCAAAAACACCAACAAATACTGGCAAAACCTCAACAATGAAAAACACCAAAAAATTCAACAACAAACTCAACTTTGAAAAACAGCAACAAATACAACAACCTCCACATTGAAAAACACCAACAAATTCAACAACAACCTCAACATTGAAAAACTCCAACAAATTCAACAACAACCTCAACAATGTAAAACACCAAAAAATTCAACAACAACCTCAACATTCAAAAACACCAACAATTTCAACAACAACCTCAGCAATGAAAAACATCAAAAAATTCAACAACAACCTCAACAATGAAAAACACCAAAAAAATTCAACAACAACCTCAACAATGAAAAATAGGAAAAAAATCAATAAAAACCTCAACATTGAATAACTCCAAGAATTTCAACAATTACCACAACAATGAAAAACACCAAAAAATTCGAAAACAAACTCAATATTGAAAATCACCATCAAATTCAACAAAAACCTCAACAATGAAAAACACCAATAAAATTCATCAACAACCTCAATTTTGAAAAACACCAACAGATTTCACAACCTCAACATTCAAATACACCAACAAATTCAACAGCAACCTCAGCGTTGAAAAACACCAACAAATTCAACTGCAACCTCAACATTCAAAAACTCCAACAATTTGAATAACAAACTCAACAATGAAAAACACCAACAAATTCAACTGCAACCACAATTTTGAAAAATACAAAAAGATTAAAAAAAAAACATTGAATACATCAAAAAATTCAACAACAACCGCAACATTGAAAAACACCAAAATATTCAACAACTACCTCAACTTTGAAAAGCACGATCCAATTCCAAAACCTCAACATTGAAAAGCACCGAAAAATTCAGCTACAACCTCAATATTGTTAATCACCAACAAATTCAACTACAACCTCAACATTCAAATACACCAACAAATTCAACAACAACCTCAAATTTGAAAAACACCAACAAATTCAACAAACTCAACATTGAAAAACGCCAACAAATTCAACAACAACCTCAACATTGAAAAACTCCAACAAATTCAACAACTTCCTCAACAATGAAAAACGCCAAAAAATTCAACAACAACCTCAACATTCAAAAACACCAACAATTTCAACAACAACCTCAATAATGAAAAACATCAAAAAATTCAACAACACCCTCAACAATGAAAAACACCAAAAAAAATTCAACAACCTCAACAATGTAAAACGGGAAAAAAATCAATAAAAACCTCAACATTGAATAACTCCAAGAATTTCAACAATTACCACAACAATGAAAAACACCAAAAAATTCGACAACAAACTCAATATTGAAAATCACCATCAAATTCAACAAAAACCTCAACAATGAAAAACAAAAATAAAATTCAACAACAACCTCAATTTTGAAAAACACCAACAGATTTAACAACCTCAACATTCAAATACACCAACAAATTCAACAACAACCACAGCTTTGAAAAACACCAACAAATTCAACTGCAACCTCAACATTCAAAAACTCCAACAATTTGAATAACAAACTCAACAATGAAAAACATCAACAAATTCAACTGCAACCACAATTTTGAAAAATACAAAAAGATTCAAAAAAAACATTGAATACACAAAAAAATTCAACAACAACCGCAACATTGAAAAACACCAAAGTATTCAACAACAACCTCAACTTTGAAAAGCACGATCCAATTCCAAAACCTCAACATTGAAAAGCACCAAAAAATTCAACTACAACATCAATATTGTTAATCACCAACAAATTCAACTACAACCTCAACATTCAAAAACACCTACAAATTCAACAAAAACCTCAACAATGGAAAACAACAACAAATTCATCAAAAACCTCAACAATGAAAAACACCAAAAAAATTCAACAACAACCTCAACAATGAAAAACACCAATAAAAATCAATAAACACCTCAACATTGAAAAACACCAAAAAATTCCGCAACAACCTCAACAATGAAAAACACCAAAAAATTCAACAACAAGCTCAACTTTGAAAATCACCAGCAAATTCAACAACCTCAACATTGAAAAACGCTAACAAATTCAACAACAACCTCAACATTGAAAAACACCAACAAATCCAACAACAACCTCAACAATGAAAAGCACGAAAAAATTCAACAACAACCTCAACATTCAAAAACACCAACAATTTCAACAGCAACCTCAGCAATGAATAACATTAAAAAATTCAACAACATCCTCAACAATGAAAAACACCAAAAAAATTCAACAACAACCTCAACAATGAAAAACACCAATAAAAATCAATAAACACCTCAACATTGAAAAACACCAAAAAATTCCGCAACAACCTCAACAATGAAAAACACCAAAAAATTCAACAACAACCTCAACTTTGAAAATCACCAGCAAATTCAACAACCTCAACATTGAAAAACGCTAACAAATTCAACAACAACCTCAACATTGAAAAACTCCAACAAATCCAACAACAACCTCAACAATGAAAAGCACCAAAAAATTCAACAACAACCTCAACATTCAAAAACACCAACAATTTCACCAACAACCTCAGCAATGATTAACATCAAAAAATTCAACAACATCCACAACAATGAAAAACACCAAAAAAATTCAACAACAACCTCAACAATGAAAAACACCAATAAAAATCAATAAACACCTCAACATTGAAAAACACCAAAAAATTCCACAACAACCTCAACAATGAAAAACAACAAAAAATTCAACAACAACCTCAACATTCAAAAACACCAAAAAATAAATACAACAACCTCAACATTCAAAAACACCAACAAATACTGGCAAAACCTCAACAATGAAAAACACCAAAAAATTCAAGAACAAACTCAACTTTGAAAAACAGCAACAAATACAACAACCTCCACATTGAAAAACACCAACAAATTCAACAACAACCTCAACATTGAAAAACACCAAAAAATTCCACAACAACCTCAACAATGAAAAACACCAAATAATTCAACACCAACCTCAACTTTGAAAATCACCAGCAAATTCAACAACCTCAACATTGAAAAACGCTAACAAATTCAACAACAACCTCAACATTGAAAAACTCCAACAAATTCAACAACAACCTCAACAATGAAAAACACCAAAAATATTCAACAACAACCTCAGCATACAAAAACACCAACAATTTCAACAACAACCTCAAATTTGAAAAACACCAACAAATTCAACAAACTCAACATTGAAAAACGCCAAAAAATTCAACAACACCCTCAACAATGAAAAACACCAAAAAAAATTCAACAACCTCAACAATGTAAAACGGGAAAAAAATCAATAAAAACCTCAACATTGAATAACTCCAAGAATTTCAACAATTACCACAACAATGAAAAACACCAAAAAATTCGACAACAAACTCAATATTGAAAATCACGATCAAATTCAACAAAAACCTCAACAATGAAAAACAAAAATAAAATTCAACAACAACCTCAATTTTGAAAAACACCAACAGATTTAACAACCTCAACATTCAAATACACCAACAAATTCAACAACAACCACAGCTTTGAAAAACACCAACAAATTCAACTGCAACCTCAACATTCAAAAACTCCAACAATTTGAATAACAAACTCAACAATGAAAAACATCAACAAATTCAACTGCAACCACAATTTTGAAAAATACAAAAAGATTCAAAAAAAACATTGAATACACAAAAAAATTCAACAACAACCGCAACATTGAAAAACACCAAAGTATTCAACAACAACCTCAACTTTGAAAAGCACGATCCAATTCCAAAACCTCAACATTGAAAAGCACCAAAAAATTCAACTACAACATCAATATTGTTAATCACCAACAAATTCAACTACAACCTCAACATTCAAAAACACCTTCAAATTCAACAAAAACCTCAACAATGGAAAACAACAACAAATTCATCAAAAACCTCAACAATGAAAAGCACGAAAAAATTCAACAACAACCTCAACATTCACTAACACCAACAATTTCAACAGCAACCTCAGCAATGAATAACATTAAAAAATTCAACAACATCCTCAACAATGAAAAACACCAAAAAAATTCAACAACAACCTCAACAATGAAAAACACCAATAAAAATCAATAAACACCTCAACATTGAAAAACACCAAAAAATTCCGCAACAACCTCAACAATGAAAAACACCAAAAAATTCAACAACAACCTCAACTTTGAAAATCACCAGCAAATTCAACAACCTCAACATTGAAAAACGCTAACAAATTCAACAACAACCTCAACATTGAAAAACTCCAACAAATCCAACAACAACCTCAACAATGAAAAGCACCAAAAAATTCAACAACAACCTCAACATTCAAAAACACCAACAATTTCACCAACAACCTCAGCAATGATTAACATCAAAAAATTCAACAACATCCACAACAATGAAAAACACCAAAAAAATTCAACAACAACCTCAACAATGAAAAACACCAATAAAAATCAATAAACACCTCAACATTGAAAAACACCAAAAAATTCCACAACAACCTCAACAATGAAAAACAACAAAAAATTCAACAACAACCTCAACATTCAAAAACACCAAAAAATAAATACAACAACCTCAACATTCAAAAACACCAACAAATACTGGCAAAACCTCAACAATGAAAAACACCAAAAAATTCAAGAACAAACTCAACTTTGAAAAACAGCAACAAATACAACAACCTCCACATTGAAAAACACCAACAAATTCAACAACAACCTCAACATTGAAAAACTCCAACAAATTCAACAACAACCTCAACAATGAAAAACACCAAAAAATTCAACAACAACCACAACATTCAAAAACACCAACAATTTCAACAACAACCTCAATAATGAAAAATATCAAAAAATTCAACAACATCCTCAACAATGAAAAACACCAAAAAAATTCAACAACAACCTCAACAATGAAAAATAGGAAAAAAAATCAATAAAAAACTCAACATTGAATAACTCCAAGAATTTCAACAATTACCACAACAATGAAAAACACCAAAAAATTCGACAACAAACTCAATATTGAAAATCACCATCAAATTCAACAAAAACCTCAACAATGAAAAACACCAATAAAATTCAACAACAACCTCAATTTTGAAAAACACCAACAGATTTCACAACCTCAACATTCAAATACACCAACAAATTCAACAACAACCTCAGCTTTGAAAAACACCAACAAATTCAACTGCAACCTCAACATTCAAAAACTCCAACAATTTGAATAACAAACTCAACAATGAAAAACACCAACAAATTCAACTGCAACCACAATTTTGAAAAATACAAAAAAATTTAAAAAAAAACATTGAATACACCAAAAAATTCAACAACAACCGCAACATTTAAAAACACCAAAATATTCAACAACATCCTCAACTTTGAAAAGCACGATCCAATACCAAAACCTCAACATTGAAAAGCACCGAAAAATTCAACTACAACCTCAATATTGTTAATCACCAACAAATCAAACTACAACCTCAACATTCAAAAACACCAACAAATTCAACAAAAACCTCAACAATGGAAAACACCAACAAATTCATCAAAAACCTCAACAATGAAAAACACCAACAAATTCAACTACAACCTCAACATTCAAAAACATCAACAAATTCAACAAAAACCACAACAATGGAAAACACCAACAAATTCATCAAAAACCTCAAACATGAAAAACACCAAAAAATTCATCAACAACCTGAACATTCAAAAGCACAAACAAATTCAACAACCACAACACTGAAGAACTCCAAGAAATACAACAACAACCTCAACAATGAAAAGCACCAAAAAATTCAACAACAACCCCAACATTGAAAAACACGAACAAATTCAACAACAACCTCAATATTGAAAATCACCAACAAATTCAACAATGAAAAACATCCAAAAAATTCTACAACAACAACCTCAACAATGAAAAACACCAAAAAATTCAACAACAACCTCAACATTGAAAAACACCAACAAATTCAACAACAACCTCAATATTGAAAATCACCAACAAATTCAACAACAACCTCAACAATGATAAACATCCAAAAATTCAACAACAACAACCTCAACAATGAAAAACACCAAAAAATTCAACAGCAAACTCATCTTTGAAAAAAACCAACAAATTCAACAACCTCAACATTACAAAACACCAAAAAATTCAACAACAACCTCAACATTGAAAATCTCCAACAAATTCAACGAAAACCTCAAAAATGAAAAACACCAAAAAATTCATCAAAAACCTCTACTTTGAAAAACACCAACAAATTCAACAACCTCAACATTGAAAAGCACCAACTTATTCAACAACAACCTCAACAATGAAAAACACAAAAAAATTCAACAACAACCTCAGCATTCAAAAACACCATCAAATTCAACAACAACCTCAGCAATGAAAATCGTCAAAAAATTCAACAACAACCTCAACAATGAAAAACACCAAAAAATTCAACAACAACCTCAACAATGAAACAAACCCAAAAAATCAATAACAACCTCAGCATTGAAAAACTCCAACAAATTCAACAACAACCTCAACAATGAAAAGCACCAAAAAATTCAACGACAACCTCAACATTCAAAAACACCAACAATTTCAACAACAACCTCAGCAATGATTAACAACAAAAAATTCAACAACATCCTCAACAATGAAAAACACCAATAAATTTCACAACAACCTCAACAATGAAAAACACAAATAAAAATTAGTAAACACCTCAACATTGAAAAACACCAAAAAATTACACAACAACCTCAACAATGAAAGACACCATAAAATTCAACAACAACCTCAACATTCAAAAACACCAAAAAATAAATACAAGAACCTCAACATTGAAAAACACCAACAAATTCAACAACAACCTCAACAATGAAAAACACCAAAAAATTCAACAACAACCCCAACATTGAAAAACACCAACAAATTCAACAACAACTTCAATATTGAAAGTCACCAACAAATTCAACAGCAACCTCAACAATGAAAAACACCAAAAAATTCAACAACAAACTCATCTTTGAAAAAAACCAACAAATTCAACAACCTCAACATTAAAAAACACCAACAAATTCAACAACAACCTCAACATTGAAAATCTCCAACAAATTCAACAAAAACCTCAACAATGAAAAACACCGAAAAATAAAAACAACAACCTCAACATTCAAAAACACCAACAAATTCAACGAAAACCTCAAAAATGAAAAACACCAAAAAATTCATCAAAAACCTCTACTTTGAAAAACACCAACAAATTCAACAATCTCAACATTGAAAAACACCAACTTCAACAACCTCATCATTGAAAAACACCAACAAATTCAACGATAACCTCAACATTGAAAACCTCCAAACAAATTCAACAACAACCTCAACAATGAAAAACACCGAAAAATTCAACAACAACCTCAACAATGAAACAAACACAAAAAATCAATAAAAACCTCAACATTTAAAAACTCCAACAAATTCAACAACAACCACAACAATGAAAAGCACCAAAAAATTCAACAACAACCTCAACATTCAAAAACACCAACAATTTCAACAACAACCTCAGCAATGATTAACATCAAAAAATTCAACAACTTCCTCAACAATGAAAAACACCAAAAAAATTCAACAACAACCTCAACATTCAAAAACACCAAAAAATAAATACAACAACCTCAACATTCAAAAACACCAACAAATACTGGCAAAACCTCAACAATGAAAAACACCAAAAAATTCAACAGCAAACTCAACTTTGAAAAACAGCAACAAATACAACAACCTCAACATTGAATAACAACAACAAATTCAACAACAACCTCAACATTGAAAAAATAAATCAAATTCAACAACAACCTCAACAATGAAAAACACCAAAAAAATTCAACAACAACCTCAACATTCAGAAACACCAACAATTTCAACAACAACCTCAGCAATGAAAAACATCTAAAAATTCAACAACAACCTCAACAATTAAAAACACCAAAAAAATTCAACAAAAACCTTAACATTCGAAAACACCAAAAAAAAACAACAACCTCAAAGTTCAAAATCACCAACAAATTCAACCAAAACCTCAAAAATGAAAAACACCATAAAATTCAACAACAACCTCAACTTTGAAAAACACCAACAAATTCAACAAAATCAACATTGAAAAACGCCAACAAATTCAACAACAACCTCAACATTGAAAAACTCCAACAAATTCAACAACATCCTGAACAATGAAAAACGCCAAAAAATACAACATCAACCTCAGCATACAAAAACACCAACAATTTCAACAACAACCTCTGTATTGAAAAACTTCAAAAAAGTCAACAACATCCTCAACAATGAAAAACACCAAAAAAATACAACAACAACCTCAACAATGAAAAACACGAAAAAAATCAATAAAAACCTCAACATTGAAAAACTCCAAGAATTTCAACAATTACCACAACAATGAAAAACACAAATAAAATGCAACAACAACCTGAATTTTGAAAAACACCAACAGATTTAACAACCTCAAATTTTAAATACACCAACAAATTCAACAACAACCTCAGCTTTGAGAAACACCAACAAATTCAACTGCAACCTCAACATTCAAAAACTCCAACAATTTGAATAACAAACTCAACACTGAAAAACACCAAGAAATTCAACTGCAACCACAATTTCGAAAAATAATAAAAGATTCAAAAAAAAATTGAATACACCAAAAAATTCAACAACAACCTCAACATTGAAAAACACCAAAATATTCAATAACAACCTCAACTTTGAAAAGCACGATCCAATTCCAAAACCTCAACATTGAAAAGCACCAACAAATTCAACTACAACCTCAATATTGTTAATCACCAACAAATTCAACTACAACCTCAACATTCAAAAACACCAACAAATTCAACAAAAACCTCAACAATGGAAAACACCAACAAGTTCATCAAAAACCTCAAAAATGAAAAACACCAAAAAATTAATCAACAACCTCAACATTCAAAAGCACCAACAAATTCAACAACCTCAACACTGAAGAACTCCAAGAAATACAACAACAACCTCAACAATGAAAACCACCAAAAAATTCAACAACAACCTCAACATTGAAAAACACCAACAAATTCAACAACATCCTCAATATTGAAAATCACCATCAAATTCAACAACAACCTCAACAATGAAGAACATCCAAAAATTCAACAACAACAACCTCAACATTCAAAAACACCAACAAATTCAAAAACAACCTCAACAATGAATAACACCAAAAAATTGATCAACAATCTCAACAAACAAAAACACCAACAAACTCAACCAAAACCTCAACAATGAAAGACACCAAAAAATTCATCAACAACCTCAACTTTGAAAAACACCAACAAATTCAACAACCTCAACATTGAAAAACGACAACAAATTCAACAACAACCTCAACATTCAAAAACACCAACAATTTCAACAACAACCTCAGCAATGAAAAACTTCAAAAAATTCAACAACATCCTCAACAATGAAAAGCACCAAAAAAAATTCAGCAACAACCTCAACAATGAAAACCACCAAAAAAATCAATAAAAACCTCAACATTGAAAAACTTCCAAGAATTTCAACAACTACCACAACATTGAAATACACCAAAAAATTCGGCAACAAACGCAACATTGAAAATCACCATCATATTCAACAAAAACCTCAACAATGAAAAACACCAAAAAATACAACAACAACCTTAAGTTTGAAAAACACCAACAGACTTAACAAGATCAACATTCAAATACACCAACAAATTCAACAACAACCTCAGTTTTGAATAACACAAACAAATTCAACAACCTCAACATTGAAAAACACAAACAAATTCAACAACAACCTCAACTTTGAAAAACACCAACAAATTCAACAAGCTCAAAATTGAAAAACACCAACAAATTTAACTGCAACCTCAACTGTGAAAAAGACAAAAATGATCAAAAAAAAACCATTGATAACACCAATAAATTCAACAACCTCAACATTGAAAATCACCAACAAATTCAACAACAAACTCAGCAATGAAAAACATCACAAAATTCAACAACCTCAACATTCACAAACACCAGCAATTTCAACAACAACCGCAACAATGAAAAACATCAAAAAATTCAACAACAACCCCAACTTTGAAAAACACCAACAAATTCAACAAGCTCAAAATTGAAAAACACCAACAAATTTAACTGCAACCTCAACTGTGAAAAAGACAAAAATGATCAAAAAAAAACCATTGATAACACCAATAAATTCAACAAGCTCAACATTGAAAATCACCAACAAATTCAACAACAAACTCAGCAATGAAAAACATCACAAAATTCAACAACAACCTCAACAATGAAAAACACCAAAAGAATTCATCAACAACCTCAACAATGAAAAATACCAAAAAAAATCAATAAAATCCTCAACATTGAAAAGCACCAAAAAATTCCACAACAACCTCAACCATGAAAAACACCAAAAAATTCAACAACAACCTCAACATTCAAAAACACCAAAAAATAAATACAACAACCTCAACGTTCAAAAACACCAACAAATGCAACCAAAACCTCAACATTGAAAAACACCAAAAAATTCAACAACAAACTCAACTTTGAAAAACACCAACAAATACAACAACCACAACATTGAAAAACACCAACAAATTCAACAACAATCTCAACATTCAAAAACTCCAACAAATTCAACAACAACCTCAACATTCAAAAACACCAACAATTTCAACAACAACCTCAGCAATGAAAAACATCAAAAAATTCAACAACAACCTCAACAATGAAAAACACCATAAAAATTCAACAAAAACCTTAACATTCAAAAACACCAAAAAATAAAAATAACAACCTCAACATTCTAAAACACCAAAAAATTCAACTAAAACCTCAACAAGGAAAAACACCAGAAAATTCAACAACAACCTCAACTTTGAAAATCACCAGCAAATTCAACAACCACAACATTGAAAAACGCTAACAAATTCAACAACAACACCAACAGTGAAAAATTCCAACAAATTCAACAACAACCTCAACATTGAAAAGCACCAAAAAATTCAACAACAACCTCAACATTGAAACAAACCCAAAAAATCAATAACAACCTCAACATTGAAAAACTCCAACAAATTCAACAACAACCTCAACAATGAAAAGCACCAAAAAATTCAACAACAACCTCAACATTCAAAAACACCAACAATTTCAACAACAACCTCAGCAATGATTAACATCAAAAAATTCAACAACATCCTCAACAATGAAAAACACCAAAAAATTTCAACAACAACCTCAACAATGAAAAACACAAATAAAAATCAGTAAACACCTCAACATTGAAAAACACCAAAAAATTACACAACAACCTCAACAATGAAAAACACCATAAAATTCAACAACAACCTCAACATTCAAAAACACCAAAAAATAAATACAACAACCTCAACATTTAAGAACACCAAAATGATCAACAACAACATCAACAATGAAAAACATCAAAAAATTCAACAACAACAACCTCAACAATGAAAAAAACCAACAAATTCAATAACAACCTCAACATTCAAAAACACCAGCAAATTCAACAACAACCTCAACAATGAAAAACACGAGAAAATTCAACAACAACCTCAACTTTGAAAAACACCATCAAATTCAACAACAACCTCAACTTCTAAAAATGCAAAAAATTTCAACAAAATAAATATTGATAAAACCAACTAATTCAACAACAACGTCTATATTGAATATAACCAACAAATTCAACAGCAAGCTCAACTTTGAAAAAGACCAACAAATTCAACAACCTCAACATTAAAAAACACCAACAAATTCAACTGCATCATCAACTTTGAAAAATACAAAAAAGTTCAAAAAATACCATTGTTAACACCATCAAATTCAAGAACAACCTCAACAATGGAAAACATCAAAAAATTCAACAACAACCTCAACATTCAAAACCACCAACAAATTCAACAAAAACCTCAACAATGAAAAACACCAAAAAATGCAACAACAACCTCAACTTTGAAAAACACCAACAAGTTCCACTGCAAAGTCAACTTTGAAAAATACCAACAAATACAACAACAACCTCAACATTGAAAAACTCCAACAAATTCAAAAACAACCTCAACAATGAAAAACACCAAAAAATTCAACAACAACCTCGATATTCAAAAACACCAACAAATTCAACAAAAACCTCAACAATGAAAAATAGGAAAAAAATTCAACAACAAACTCAACATTGAAAACCACCAACGAATTCAACTGCAACCTCAACTTTGAAAAATACAAAAAAGTTACAAAAACCATTGATAGCACCAAAAGATTCAAGAACAACCTCAATATTGAAAATCACCAACAAATTCAACAACAAACTCAACATTTAAAATCACCAACAAATTCAACAACAACCTCAGCAAGGAAAGACATCAAAAAATTCAACATCTACAACCTGAACAATGCAAAACAGCATAAAATTCAACAACAACAACCACAACAATGAATAACACCAAAAAGATCAACAACAACCTCAACATTGAAAAACTCCAACAATTTGAACAACAACTGCAACAATGATAAACACCAAAAAATTCAACAACAAACTCAACATTGAAAATCACCACAAAATTCAACAACAAACTCAACTATCAAAAACACCAACAAGTTCAAAAAAACCTCAAAAATGAAAAACACCAAATAATTCAAAAACAACCTCATCTTTGAAAAACACCAACAAACTCAACAACCTCAACATTGAAAAACACCAACAAATTCAACTGCAACCTCAACAATGAAAAACAACAAAAAATTCAACAACAACCTCAACTTTGATAAACGAAAACAAATTCAAAAACCTCAACATTGAAAAACACCAAAAAATTCAACAACAACCACAATATTGAAAAACACGAACTAATTCAACAACAACCTCAATAATGAAAACACAGAAAAATTCAACAACAACCTCAACAATGAAAAACACCAACAAATACAACAACAACTTCAACAATGAAAAACACCAAAAAATTCAGCAACAACCTCAACTTTGAAAAACACCAACAAATTCAACAACCTCATCATTGAAAAACACCGACAAATTCGAGTGCAACATCAACTTTGAAAAATGCAAAAAAGTTCAAAAAAACAATTGATAACACCAATAAATTCAACAACAACCTCAACAATGAAAAACACCAACAAATTCAACAACAACCACAACATTGAAAAACACCAACAAATTCAACAACACCCTCAATACTGAAAAACGCCAACAAATTCAACAACAACCTCAACATTCAAAAACACCAACAAATTCAACGACAACCTCAACAATGAAGAACACCAAAAAATTCAACACCAACTTCAACTTTCAAAAGCAGTAACAAATAAAACAACAACCTCAATGCTGAAAATCACAAACAAATAGAACAACAACCTCAACAATGAAAAACTCGAACAAATTCAACAACAATCTCAACAATGAAAAACACCAACAAATTCAAAAACAACCTCAACATTCAAAACCACCAACAAATTCAACAAAAACCTCAATAAAGAAACACACCAAAAAATGCAACAACAACCTCAACTTTAAAAACATCAACAAATTCAACTGCAACCTCAACTTTCAAAAATACCAACAAATACAACAACAACCTCAATATTGAAAAACTAAAAAAATTCAACAACAACCTCAACAATGAAAAACACCAAAAAATTCAACAACAACCTCAATATTCAAAAACACCAACAAATTCAACAACAACCTCAATACTGAAAAACACCAACAAATTCAACAACTACCTCCACAATGAAAAACACCAAAAAATTCAACAAAAACCCCAACATTGAAAATCACCAACGAATTCAACAACAACCTCATCTTTGATAAACATCAACAAATTCAACAACCTCAACATTGAAAAACACCAACAAATTCAACTGCAACCACAACTTTGAAAAATACAAAAAAGTTTAAAAAAAAACATTGATAACACCAATAAATTCAACAACAACCTCAATATTGAAAATCACCGACAAATTCAACAACAACCTCAACAATAAAAAACACCAACAAATTCAACAACAACCTCAACAATGAAAAACACCAAAAAATTCAGCAACAACCGCAACTTTGAAAAGCACCAAAAAATTCAGCAACAACCTCAACTTTGAAAAACACCAACAAATTCAACAACCTCATCATTGAAAAACACCGACAAATTCGAGTTCAACATCAACTTTGAAAAATACAAAAAAGTTCAAAAAAAACATTGATAACACCAATAAATTCAACAACAACCTCAACAATGAAAAACACCAAAAAATTGAACAACATCACTAGCTTTGAAAAACACCAACAAATTCAACAACCTCAACATTGAAAAACTCCAACAAATTCAACAACAACCTCAACAATTAAAAACACCAAAAAATTCAACAACAACCTCAACAATGTAAAACACCAAAAAATTCAACAACAACCTCAATATTCAAAAACACCAACAAATTCAACAACATCCTCAACAATGAAAAACACCAAAAAATTGAACAACATCCCTAGCTTTGAAAAACACCAACAAATTCAACAACCTCAACATTGAAAAACTCCAACAAATTCAACAACAACCTCAACAATGTAAAACACCAAAAAATTCAACAACAGCCTCAATATTCAAAAACACCAACAAATTCAACAACAACCTCAATACTGAAAAACACCAACAAATTCAACAACAACCTCCACAATGAAAAACACCAAAAAATTCAAAAAAAACCCCAACATTGAAAATCACCAACGAATTCAACAACAACCTCATCTTTGATAAACATCAACAAATTCAACAACCTCAACATTGAAAAACACCAACAAATTCAACTGCAACCACAACTTTGAAAAATACAAAAAAGTTTAAAAAAAAACATTGATAACACCAATAAATTCAACAACAACCTCAATATTGAAAATCACCGACAAATTCAACAACAACCTCAACTTTGATAAACACCAACATATTCAACAACAACTTCAACAATGAAAAACACCAAAAAAATCAGCAACAACCGCAACATTGAAAAACACCAACAAATTCAACAACCTCAACATTGAAAAACACCAACAAATTCAAGTGCAACATCAACTTTGAAAAATACAAAAGAGTTAAAAAAAAACCATTGATAACACCAATGAATTCAACAACAACCTCAACACTGAAAAACACCAAAAAATTCACCAACATCCTCAACTTTGATAAACACCAAAAATTCAACAACATCAACATTGAAAAACTCCAACAAATTCAACAACAACCTCAACAATTAAAAACACCAAAAAATTCAACAACAACCACAACATTGAAAAACACCAACAAATTCAATAACAACCTCAATACTGAAAAACAAAAACAAATTCAACAACAACCTCAACATTCAAAAACACCAACAAATTCACCGACAACCTTAGAAATGAAATACACCAAAAAATTCAACTACAACTTCAACTTTGAAAAACACCAAAAATTCAAAAAAAAGCTCAACAATGAAAAACATCAAAAATTCAACAACAACCTCAACTTGGAAAAACACCAACAAATTCAACTGCAACCTCAACTTTGAAAAATACAAAAAAGTTAAAAAATAACCATTGATAACACCAATAAATTCAACAACAACCACATTATTGAAAATTACCAACAAATTCATAAACAACCTCAACATTGCAAAACAACAACAAATTCACCGACAACCTCAACAATGAAAAACACCAAAAAATGCAACAACAACTTCAACTTTGAAAAACAGCAACAAATAAAACAGCAACCTCAATGCTGAAAATCACCAACAAATACAACAACAACCTCAACAATGATAAACTCCAACAAATTGAACAACAACCTTAACAATGAAAAACAACAACAAAGTCAACAACAGCCAAAACATTCAAAACCACCAACAAATTCAACAAAAACCTCAACAATGAAACACACCAAGAAATGTAACAACAACCTCAACTTTGAAAAACACCAACAAATTCAACTGCAACCTCAACTTTGAAAAATACCAACAAATACAACAACAAATTCAACATTGAAAAACTCCAACAAATTCAACAACAACCTCAACAATGAAAATCACCAATTAATTCGACAACAACCTCAATAACCAAAAACACCAACAAATTCAACAACAACCTCAATACTGGAAAACACCAATAAATTCAACAACAACCTCAACAATGAAAAACACCAAAAAATTCAACAACAGCCCCAAAATTGAAAATCCCCAACGAATTCAACAACAACCTCATCTTTGAAAAACACCAACAAATTCAACAGCAACCACAACTTTGAAAAATACAAAAAAGTTTTAAAAAAAACATCGATAACACCAATAAATTCAACAACAACCTCAATATTGAAAAGCACCGACAAATTCAACAACAACCTCAACAATGAAAAACACCAACAAATTCAACAACAACATCAACAATGAAATACACCATAAAATTCAGCAACAACCTCAACTTTGAAAAACACCAACAAATTCAACAACCTCAACATTGAAGTACACCAACAAATTCAAGTGCAAAATCAACTTTGAAAAATACAAAAAAGGTCAAAAAAAACCATTGATAACACCAATGAATTCAACAAAAACCTCAACAATGAAAAACACCAAAAAATTCACCATCATCCTCAACTTTGATAAACACCAAAAAATTCAACAACCTCAACATTGATAAACTCCAACAAATTCAACAACAACCTCAACAATTAAATACATCAAAAAATTCAACAACAACCACAACATTGAAAAACACCAACAAATTCAATAACAACATCAATACTGAAAACATCCAACAAATTCAAAAACAACCTCAACATTCAAAAACACCAACAAATTCAACGACAACCTCAACAATGAAAAACACCAACAAATTCAACAACAACTTCAACTTTGAAAAACAGCAACAAATAAAACAACAACCTCATTGCTGAAAATCACCAACAAATACAACAACAACCTCAACAATGAATAACTCCAACAAATTCAACAACAACCTCAACAATGAAAAACACCAACAAATTCAACAACAACCTCAACATTCAAAACCACCAACAAATTCAACAAAAACCCCAACAATGAAACATACCAAAAAATGCAACAACAACCTCAAATTTGAAAAACACGAACAAATTCAACTGCAACCTCAACTTTGAAAAATACCAACAAATACAACAACAATCTCAACATTGAAAAACTCCAACAAATTCAACAACAACCTCAACAATGAAAAACACCAAAAAGTTCAACAACAACCTCAATATTCAAAAACACCTACATATTCAACAACAACCTCAATACTGAAAAACAACAACAAATTCAACAACAACCTCAACAATGAAAAACAGCAACAAATTCAACAACCTCAACATTGAAAAACACCAACAAATTCAACTGCAACCACAACTTTGAAAAATACAAATAAGTTTTAAAAAAAACATTGATAACACCAATAAATTCAACAACAACCTCAATATTGAAAATCACCGACAATTCAACAACAACCTCAACAATGAAATACACCAACAAATTCAACAACAGCTTCTACAATGAAAATCATCAAAAATTCAGCAACAACCTCAACCTTGAAAAACACCAACAAATTCAACAACCTCAACATTGAAATACAGCAACGAATTCAACTACAACCTCAATATTGATAATCACCAACAAATTCAACAACAATCTCAACATTGAAAAACACAAATAAATTCAACAACCTCAACATTCAAAATCACCAACAACTTCAACAACAACCTCAACATTCAAAAACACCTTAATTCAACAACTACCTCAACAATGAAAAACACCGAAAAATTCAACAGCAACCTGAACTTTGAAAAACACCAACAAATGCAACAACGTCAACATTGAAATAGAGCAACAAATTCAACAACAACCTCAACTATGAAAAACAGCAACATATTCAACAACCTCAACTTTGAAAAAGACCAATAAATTCAACAACCTCAACATTAAAAATCACCAACAAATTCAAAAACAAGCTAAACATTCAAAAACAACAACAAATTCAACAACCGCAAAAATGAAAAACACCAAAAAAATCAACAACAACCTCAACATTGAAAAATAGTAACAAATTCAAATACAACCTCAACTTTGAAAAATACAAAAAGATTTAAAAAAAAGCATTGAATTCGCAAATAAATTCAAAAAACAACCGCAATATTGAAAATTACCAACAAGTTCAACAACAACCTCAACATTGAATACGACCAAAATATTCAACAACAACCTCAGCTTTGAAAAACATCAACAAATTCAACAAGGTCAACATTCAAAAACACCAAAAAGTTCAACAAAAACATCAACAATGAAAAACACCAAAAAATTCAAAAACAACCTCAACTTTGAAAAACACGAACAAATTCAACAACCTCAACATTGAAAATGAGCAGCAATTTCTACAACAACCTCAACATTTAAAAACATCAAAAAATTCAACAACAACCTCAATATTCAAAAATAACAACAAATTCAACAAAAACCTCAACAATGAAAAACACGAAAAAATTCAACAACCTCAACTTTGAAAAACTCCAACAAATTCAACAACAACCTCAACAATGAAAAGCACGAAAAAATTCAACAATAACCTCAACGTTCAAAAACACCAACAATTTCAACAACAATCTCAGCAATGAATAATATCAAAAAATTCAACAACATCCTCAACAATGAAAAACACCAAAAAAATTCAACAACAACCTCAACAATGAAAAACACCAATAAAAATCAATAAACACCTCAACATTGAAAAACACCAAAAAATTCCACAACAACCTCAACAATGAAAAACACCAAATAATTCAACACCAACCTCAACTTTGAAAATCACCAGCAAATTCAACAACCTCAACATTGAAAAACGCTAACAAATTCAACAACAACCTCAACATTGAAAAACTCCAACAAATTCAACAACAACCTCAACAATGAAAAACACCAAAAATATTCAACAACAACCTCAGCATACAAAAACACCAACAATTTCAACAACAACCTCAAATTTGAAAAACACCAACAAATTCAACAAACTCAACATTGAAAAACGCCAACAAATTCAACAACAACCTCAACATTGAAAAACTCCAACAAATTCAACAACTTCCTCAACAATGAAAAACGCCAAAAAATTCAACAACAACCTCAACATTCAAAAACACCAACAATTTCAACAACAACCTCAATAATGAAAAACATCAAAAAATTCAACAACACCCTCAACAATGAAAAACACCAAAAAAAATTCAACAACCTCAACAATGTAAAACGGGAAAAAAATCAATAAAAACCTCAACATTGAATAACTCCAAGAATTTCAACAATTACCACAACAATGAAAAACACCAAAAAATTCGACAACAAACTCAATATTGAAAATCACGATCAAATTCAACAAAAACCTCAACAATGAAAAACAAAAATAAAATTCAACAACAACCTCAATTTTGAAAAACACCAACAGATTTAACAACCTCAACATTCAAATACACCAACAAATTCAACAACAACCACAGCTTTGAAAAACACCAACAAATTCAACTGCAACCTCAACATTCAAAAACTCCAACAATTTGAATAACAAACTCAACAATGAAAAACATCAACAAATTCAACTGCAACCACAATTTTGAAAAATACAAAAAGATTCAAAAAAAACATTGAATACACAAAAAAATTCAACAACAACCGCAACATTGAAAAACACCAAAGTATTCAACAACAACCTCAACTTTGAAAAGCACGATCCAATTCCAAAACCTCAACATTGAAAAGCACCAAAAAATTCAACTACAACATCAATATTGTTAATCACCAACAAATTCAACTACAACCTCAACATTCAAAAACACCTTCAAATTCAACAAAAACCTCAACAATGGAAAACAACAACAAATTCATCAAAAACCTCAACAATGAAAAGCACGAAAAAATTCAACAACAACCTCAACATTCACTAACACCAACAATTTCAACAGCAACCTCAGCAATGAATAACATTAAAAAATTCAACAACATCCTCAACAATGAAAAACACCAAAAAAATTCAACAACAACCTCAACAATGAAAAACACCAATAAAAATCAATAAACACCTCAACATTGAAAAACACCAAAAAATTCCGCAACAACCTCAACAATGAAAAACACCAAAAAATTCAACAACAACCTCAACTTTGAAAATCACCAGCAAATTCAACAACCTCAACATTGAAAAACGCTAACAAATTCAACAACAACCTCAACATTGAAAAACTCCAACAAATCCAACAACAACCTCAACAATGAAAAGCACCAAAAAATTCAACAACAACCTCAACATTCAAAAACACCAACAATTTCACCAACAACCTCAGCAATGATTAACATCAAAAAATTCAACAACATCCACAACAATGAAAAACACCAAAAAAATTCAACAACAACCTCAACAATGAAAAACACCAATAAAAATC
The DNA here is from genome assembly GCF_964194155.1 of Cetorhinus maximus. Taxonomy (NCBI): domain Eukaryota; kingdom Metazoa; phylum Chordata; class Chondrichthyes; order Lamniformes; family Cetorhinidae; genus Cetorhinus; species Cetorhinus maximus. Next base: position 231,314 of record NW_027596272.1, on the reverse strand, counting down.
AATAAACACCTCAACATTGAAAAACACCAAAAAATTCCACAACAACCTCAACAATGAAAAACAACAAAAAATTCAACAACAACCTCAACATTCAAAAACACCAAAAAATAAATACAACAACCTCAACATTCAAAAACACCAACAAATACTGGCAAAACCTCAACAATGAAAAACACCAAAAAATTCAAGAACAAACTCAACTTTGAAAAACAGCAACAAATACAACAACCTCCACATTGAAAAACACCAACAAATTCAACAACAACCTCAACATTGAAAAACTCCAACAAATTCAACAACAACCTCAACAATGAAAAACACCAAAAAATTCAACAACAACCACAACATTCAAAAACACCAACAATTTCAACAACAACCTCAATAATGAAAAATATCAAAAAATTCAACAACATCCTCAACAATGAAAAACACCAAAAAAATTCAACAACAACCTCAACAATGAAAAATAGGAAAAAAAATCAATAAAAAACTCAACATTGAATAACTCCAAGAATTTCAACAATTACCACAACAATGAAAAACACCAAAAAATTCGACAACAAACTCAATATTGAAAATCACCATCAAATTCAACAAAAACCTCAACAATGAAAAACACCAATAAAATTCAACAACAACCTCAATTTTGAAAAACACCAACAGATTTCACAACCTCAACATTCAAATACACCAACAAATTCAACAACAACCTCAGCTTTGAAAAACACCAACAAATTCAACTGCAACCTCAACATTCAAAAACTCCAACAATTTGAATAACAAACTCAACAATGAAAAACACCAACAAATTCAACTGCAACCACAATTTTGAAAAATACAAAAAAATTTAAAAAAAAACATTGAATACACCAAAAAATTCAACAACAACCGCAACATTTAAAAACACCAAAATATTCAACAACATCCTCAACTTTGAAAAGCACGATCCAATACCAAAACCTCAACATTGAAAAGCACCGAAAAATTCAACTACAACCTCAATATTGTTAATCACCAACAAATCAAACTACAACCTCAACATTCAAAAACACCAACAAATTCAACAAAAACCTCAACAATGGAAAACACCAACAAATTCATCAAAAACCTCAACAATGAAAAACACCAACAAATTCAACTACAACCTCAACATTCAAAAACATCAACAAATTCAACAAAAACCACAACAATGGAAAACACCAACAAATTCATCAAAAACCTCAAACATGAAAAACACCAAAAAATTCATCAACAACCTGAACATTCAAAAGCACAAACAAATTCAACAACCACAACACTGAAGAACTCCAAGAAATACAACAACAACCTCAACAATGAAAAGCACCAAAAAATTCAACAACAACCCCAACATTGAAAAACACGAACAAATTCAACAACAACCTCAATATTGAAAATCACCAACAAATTCAACAATGAAAAACATCCAAAAAATTCTACAACAACAACCTCAACAATGAAAAACACCAAAAAATTCAACAACAACCTCAACATTGAAAAACACCAACAAATTCAACAACAACCTCAATATTGAAAATCACCAACAAATTCAACAACAACCTCAACAATGATAAACATCCAAAAATTCAACAACAACAACCTCAACAATGAAAAACACCAAAAAATTCAACAGCAAACTCATCTTTGAAAAAAACCAACAAATTCAACAACCTCAACATTACAAAACACCAAAAAATTCAACAACAACCTCAACATTGAAAATCTCCAACAAATTCAACGAAAACCTCAAAAATGAAAAACACCAAAAAATTCATCAAAAACCTCTACTTTGAAAAACACCAACAAATTCAACAACCTCAACATTGAAAAGCACCAACTTATTCAACAACAACCTCAACAATGAAAAACACAAAAACATTCAACAACAACCTCAGCATTCAAAAACACCATCAAATTCAACAACAACCTCAGCAATGAAAATCGTCAAAAAATTCAACAACAACCTCAACAATGAAAAACACCAAAAAATTCAACAACAACCTCAACAATGAAACAAACCCAAAAAATCAATAACAACCTCAGCATTGAAAAACTCCAACAAATTCAACAACAACCTCAACAATGAAAAGCACCAAAAAATTCAACGACAACCTCAACATTCAAAAACACCAACAATTTCAACAACAACCTCAGCAATGATTAACAACAAAAAATTCAACAACATCCTCAACAATGAAAAACACCAATAAATTTCAACAACAACCTCAACAATGAAAAACACAAATAAAAATTAGTAAACACCTCAACATTGAAAAACACCAAAAAATTACACAACAACCTCAACAATGAAAAACACCATAAAATTCAACAACAACCTCAACATTCAAAAACACCAAAAAATAAATACAAGAACCTCAACATTGAAAAACACCAACAAATTCAACAACAACCTCAACAATGAAAAACACCAAAAAATTCAACAACAACCCCAACATTGAAAAACACCAACAAATTCAACAACAACTTCAATATTGAAAGTCACCAACAAATTCAACAGCAACCTCAACAATGAAAAACACCAAAAAATTCAACAACAAACTCATCTTTGAAAAAAACCAACAAATTCAACAACCTCAACATTAAAAAACACCAACAAATTCAACAACAACCTCAACATTGAAAAACTCCAACAAATTCAACAACAACCTCAACAATGAAAAACACCAAAAAATTCAACAACAACCACAACATTCAAAAACACCAACAATTTCAACAACAACCTCAATAATGAAAAATATCAAAAAATTCAACAACATCCTCAACAATGAAAAACACCAAAAAAATTCAACAACAACCTCAACAATGAAAAATAGGAAAAAAAATCAATAAAAAACTCAACATTGAATAACTCCAAGAATTTCAACAATTACCACAACAATGAAAAACACCAAAAAATTCGACAACAAACTCAATATTGAAAATCACCATCAAATTCAACAAAAACCTCAACAATGAAAAACACCAATAAAATTCAACAACAACCTCAATTTTGAAAAACACCAACAGATTTCACAACCTCAACATTCAAATACACCAACAAATTCAACAACAACCTCAGCTTTGAAAAACACCAACAAATTCAACTGCAACCTCAACATTCAAAAACTCCAACAATTTGAATAACAAACTCAACAATGAAAAACACCAACAAATTCAACTGCAACCACAATTTTGAAAAATACAAAAAAATTTAAAAAAAAACATTGAATACACCAAAAAATTCAACAACAACCGCAACATTTAAAAACACCAAAATATTCAACAACATCCTCAACTTTGAAAAGCACGATCCAATACCAAAACCTCAACATTGAAAAGCACCGAAAAATTCAACTACAACCTCAATATTGTTAATCACCAACAAATCAAACTACAACCTCAACATTCAAAAACACCAACAAATTCAACAAAAACCTCAACAATGGAAAACACCAACAAATTCATCAAAAACCTCAACAATGAAAAACACCAACAAATTCAACTACAACCTCAACATTCAAAAACATCAACAAATTCAACAAAAACCACAACAATGGAAAACACCAACAAATTCATCAAAAACCTCAAACATGAAAAACACCAAAAAATTCATCAACAACCTGAACATTCAAAAGCACAAACAAATTCAACAACCACAACACTGAAGAACTCCAAGAAATACAACAACAACCTCAACAATGAAAAGCACCAAAAAATTCAACAACAACCCCAACATTGAAAAACACGAACAAATTCAACAACAACCTCAATATTGAAAATCACCAACAAATTCAACAATGAAAAACATCCAAAAAATTCTACAACAACAACCTCAACAATGAAAAACACCAAAAAATTCAACAACAACCTCAACATTGAAAAACACCAACAAATTCAACAACAACCTCAATATTGAAAATCACCAACAAATTCAACAACAACCTCAACAATGATAAACATCCAAAAATTCAACAACAACAACCTCAACAATGAAAAACACCAAAAAATTCAACAGCAAACTCATCTTTGAAAAAAACCAACAAATTCAACAACCTCAACATTACAAAACACCAAAAAATTCAACAACAACCTCAACATTGAAAATCTCCAACAAATTCAACGAAAACCTCAAAAATGAAAAACACCAAAAAATTCATCAAAAACCTCTACTTTGAAAAACACCAACAAATTCAACAACCTCAACATTGAAAAGCACCAACTTATTCAACAACAACCTCAACAATGAAAAACACAAAAACATTCAACAACAACCTCAGCATTCAAAAACACCATCAAATTCAACAACAACCTCAGCAATGAAAATCGTCAAAAAATTCAACAACAACCTCAACAATGAAAAACACCAAAAAATTCAACAACAACCTCAACAATGAAACAAACCCAAAAAATCAATAACAACCTCAGCATTGAAAAACTCCAACAAATTCAACAACAACCTCAACAATGAAAAGCACCAAAAAATTCAACGACAACCTCAACATTCAAAAACACCAACAATTTCAACAACAACCTCAGCAATGATTAACAACAAAAAATTCAACAACATCCTCAACAATGAAAAACACCAATAAATTTCAACAACAACCTCAACAATGAAAAACACAAATAAAAATTAGTAAACACCTCAACATTGAAAAACACCAAAAAATTACACAACAACCTCAACAATGAAAAACACCATAAAATTCAACAACAACCTCAACATTCAAAAACACCAAAAAATAAATACAAGAACCTCAACATTGAAAAACACCAACAAATTCAACAACAACCTCAACAATGAAAAACACCAAAAAATTCAACAACAACCCCAACATTGAAAAACACCAACAAATTCAACAACAACTTCAATATTGAAAGTCACCAACAAATTCAACAGCAACCTCAACAATGAAAAACACCAAAAAATTCAACAACAAACTCATCTTTGAAAAAAACCAACAAATTCAACAACCTCAACATTAAAAAACACCAACAAATTCAACAACAACCTCAACATTGAAAATCTCCAACAAATTCAACAAAAACCTCAACAATGAAAAACACCGAAAAATAAAAACAACAACCTCAACATTCAAAAACACCAACAAATTCAACGAAAACCTCAAAAATGAAAAACACCAAAAAATTCATCAAAAACCTCTACTTTGAAAAACACCAACAAATTCAACAATCTCAACATTGAAAAACACCAACTTCAACAACCTCATCATTGAAAAACACCAACAAATTCAACGATAACCTCAACATTGAAAACCTCCAAACAAATTCAACAACAACCTCAACAATGAAAAACACCGAAAAATTCAACAACAACCTCAACAATGAAACAAACACAAAAAATCAATAAAAACCTCAACATTTAAAAACTCCAACAAATTCAACAACAACCACAACAATGAAAAGCACCAAAAAATTCAACAACAACCTCAACATTCAAAAACACCAACAATTTCAACAACAACCTCAGCAATGATTAACATCAAAAAATTCAACAACTTCCTCAACAATGAAAAACACCAAAAAAATTCAACAACAACCTCAACATTCAAAAACACCAAAAAATAAATACAACAACCTCAACATTCAAAAACACCAACAAATACTGGCAAAACCTCAACAATGAAAAACACCAAAAAATTCAACAGCAAACTCAACTTTGAAAAACAGCAACAAATACAACAACCTCAACATTGAATAACAACAACAAATTCAACAACAACCTCAACATTGAAAAAATAAATCAAATTCAACAACAACCTCAACAATGAAAAACACCAAAAAAATTCAACAACAACCTCAACATTCAGAAACAACAATTTCAACAACAACCTCAGCAATGAAAAACATCTAAAAATTCAACAACAACCTCAACAATTAAAAACACCAAAAAAATTCAACAAAAACCTTAACATTCGAAAACACCAAAAAAAAACAACAACCTCAAAGTTCAAAATCACCAACAAATTCAACCAAAACCTCAAAAATGAAAAACACCATAAAATTCAACAACAACCTCAACTTTGAAAAACACCAACAAATTCAACAAAATCAACATTGAAAAACGCCAACAAATTCAACAACAACCTCAACATTGAAAAACTCCAACAAATTCAACAACATCCTGAACAATGAAAAACGCCAAAAAATACAACATCAACCTCAGCATACAAAAACACCAACAATTTCAACAACAACCTCTGTATTGAAAAACTTCAAAAAAGTCAACAACATCCTCAACAATGAAAAACACCAAAAAAATACAACAACAACCTCAACAATGAAAAACACGAAAAAAATCAATAAAAACCTCAACATTGAAAAACTCCAAGAATTTCAACAATTACCACAACAATGAAAAACACAAATAAAATGCAACAACAACCTGAATTTTGAAAAACACCAACAGATTTAACAACCTCAAATTTTAAATACACCAACAAATTCAACAACAACCTCAGCTTTGAGAAACACCAACAAATTCAACTGCAACCTCAACATTCAAAAACTCCAACAATTTGAATAACAAACTCAACACTGAAAAACACCAAGAAATTCAACTGCAACCACAATTTCGAAAAATAATAAAAGATTCAAAAAAAAATTGAATACACCAAAAAATTCAACAACAACCTCAACATTGAAAAACACCAAAATATTCAATAACAACCTCAACTTTGAAAAGCACGATCCAATTCCAAAACCTCAACATTGAAAAGCACCAACAAATTCAACTACAACCTCAACATTCAAAAACACCAACAAATTCAACAAAAACCTCAACAATGGAAAACACCAACAAGTTCATCAAAAACCTCAAAAATGAAAAACACCAAAAAATTAATCAACAACCTCAACATTCAAAAGCACCAACAAATTCAACAACCTCAACATTGAAGAACTCCAAGAAATACAACAACAACCTCAACAATGAAAACCACCAAAAAATTCAACAACAACCTCAACATTGAAAAACACCAACAAATTCAACAACATCCTCAATATTGAAAATCACCATCAAATTCAACAACAACCTCAACAATGAAGAACATCCAAAAATTCAACAACAACAACCTCAACATTCAAAAACACCAACAAATTCAAAAACAACCTCAACAATGAATAACACCAAAAAATTGATCAACAATCTCAACAAACAAAAACACCAACAAACTCAACCAAAACCTCAACAATGAAAGACACCAAAAAATTCATCAACAACCTCAACTTTGAAAAACACCAACAAATTCAACAACCTCAACATTGAAAAACGACAACAAATTCAACAACAACCTCAACATTCAAAAACACCAACAATTTCAACAACAACCTCAGCAATGAAAAACTTCAAAAAATTCAACAACATCCTCAACAATGAAAAGCACCAAAAAAAATTCAACAACAACCTCAACAATGAAAACCACCAAAAAAATCAATAAAAACCTCAACATTGAAAAACTTCCAAGAATTTCAACAACTACCACAACATTGAAATACACCAAAAAATTCGGCAACAAACGCAACATTGAAAATCACCATCATATTCAACAAAAACCTCAACAATGAAAAACACAAAAAATACAACAACAACCTTAAGTTTGAAAAACACCAACAGACTTAACAAGATCAACATTCAAATACACCAACAAATTCAACAACAACCTCAGTTTTGAATAACACAAACAAATTCAACAACCTCAACATTGAAAAACACAAACAAATTCAACAACAACCTCAACTTTGAAAAACACCAACAAATTCAACAAGCTCAAAATTGAAAAACACCAACAAATTTAACTGCAACCTCAACTGTGAAAAAGACAAAAATGATCAAAAAAAAACCATTGATAACACCAATAAATTCAACAACCTCAACATTGAAAATCACCAACAAATTCAACAACAAACTCAGCAATGAAAAACATCACAAAATTCAACAACCTCAACATTCACAAACACCAGCAATTTCAACAACAACCGCAACAATGAAAAACATCAAAAAATTCAACAACAACCCCAACTTTGAAAAACACCAACAAATTCAACAAGCTCAAAATTGAAAAACACCAACAAATTTAACTGCAACCTCAACTGTGAAAAAGACAAAAATGATCAAAAAAAAACCATTGATAACACCAATAAATTCAACAAGCTCAACATTGAAAATCACCAACAAATTCAACAACAAACTCAGCAATGAAAAACATCACAAAATTCAACAACAACCTCAACAATGAAAAACACCAAAAGAATTCATCAACAACCTCAACAATGAAAAATACCAAAAAAAATCAATAAAATCCTCAACATTGAAAAGCACCAAAAAATTCCACAACAACCTCAACCATGAAAAACACCAAAAAATTCAACAACAACCTCAACATTCAAAAACACCAAAAAATAAATACAACAACCTCAACGTTCAAAAACACCAACAAATGCAACCAAAACCTCAACATTGAAAAACACCAAAAAATTCAACAACAAACTCAACTTTGAAAAACACCAACAAATACAACAACCACAACATTGAAAAACACCAACAAATTCAACAACAATCTCAACATTCAAAAACTCCAACAAATTCAACAACAACCTCAACATTCAAAAACACCAACAATTTCAACAACAACCTCAGCAATGAAAAACATCAAAAAATTCAACAACAACCTCAACAATGAAAAACACCATAAAAATTCAACAAAAACCTTAACATTCAAAAACACCAAAAAATAAAAATAACAACCTCAACATTCTAAAACACCAAAAAATTCAACTAAAACCTCAACAAGGAAAAACACCAGAAAATTCAACAACAACCTCAACTTTGAAAATCACCAGCAAATTCAACAACCTCAACATTGAAAAACGCTAACAAATTCAACAACAACACCAACAGTGAAAAACTCCAACAAATTCAACAACAACCTCAACATTGAAAAGCACCAAAAAATTCAACAACAACCTCAACATTCAAAAACACCAACAAATTCAACAACAACCTCAGCAATGAATAACATCAAAAAATTCAACAACATCCTCAACAATGAATAATACCAAAAAAATTCAACAACAACCTCAACAATGAAAAACACCAATAAAAATCAATAAACTCCTCAACATTGAAAAACAACAAAAAATTCCACAACAACCTCAACAATGAAAAACACCAAAAAATTCAACAACAACCTCAACTTTGAAAATCACCAGCAAATTCAACAACCTCAACATTGAAAAACGCTAACAAATTCAACAACAACCTCAACATTGAAAAACTCCAACAAATTCAACAACATCCTCAACAATGAAAAACGTAAATAAAAATCAATAGACACCTCAACATTGAAAAACACCAAAAAATTCCACAACAACCTCAACAATGAAAAGCACAAATAAAAATCAATAAACACCTCAACATTGAAAAACACCAAAATATTCCACAACAACCTCAACAATGAAAAACACCAAAAAATTCAACAACAACCTCAACATTCAAAAAAACCAAAAAAATCAATACAACATCCTTAACATTCAAAAACACCAACAAATACTGGCAAAACCTCAACAATGAAAAACACCAAAAAATTCAACAACCAGCTCAACTTTGAAAAACAGCAACAAATACTTCAACGTCAACATTGAAAAACACCAACAAATTCAACAACAACCTCAACATTGAAAAACTCCAACAAATTCAACAACAACCTCAACAATGAAAACCACCAAAAATTTCAACAACAAACTCAACATTCAAAAACACCAACAATTTTAACAACAACCTCAGCAATGAAAAACATCTAAAAATTCAACAAAAACCTTAACAATGAAAAACACCAAAGAAATTCAACAAAATCCTTAACATTCAAAAACACCAAAAAATTCCACAACAACCTCAGCAATGAAAAACACCAAAAAATTCAACAACAACCTCAACAATGAAAAACACCATAAAAATTCAACAAAAACCTTAACATTCAAAAACACCAAAAAATAAAAATAACATCCTCAACATTCAAAAACAACAAAAAATTCAACTAAAACCTCAACAAGGAAAAACACCAGAAAATTCAACAACAACCTCAACTTTGAAAATCACCAGCAAATTCAACAACCTCAACATTGAAAAACGCTAACAAATTCAACAACAACATCAACAGTGAAAAACTCCAACAAATTCAACAACAACCTCAACATTGAAAAGCACCAAAAAATTCAACAACAACCTCAACATTCAAAAACACCAACAAATTCAACAACAACCTCAGCAATGAATAACATCAAAAAATTCAACAAAAATCTCAACAATGAAGAACACCAAAGAAATTCAACAAAATCCTTAACATTCAAAAACACCAAAAAATAAAAACAACAACCTCAAATTTCAAAAACACCAACAAATTCAACAAAAACCTCAACAATGAAAAACACCAAAAAATTCAACAACAATCTCAACTTTGAAAATCACCAACAAATTCAACAAACTCAACATTGAAAAACTCCAACAAATTCAACAACATCCTCAACAATGAAAAACGCCAAAAAATTCAACAACAACCTCAACATTCAAAAACACCAACAATTTCAACAACAACCTCAATAATGAAAAACATCAAAAAGTTCAACAACATCCTCAACAATGAAAAACACCAAAAAAATTCAACAACAACCTCAACGATGAAAAAGTGGAAAAAAATCAATAAAAACCTCAACATTGAAAATCTCCAAGAATTTCAACAATTACCACAACAATGAAAAACACCAAAAAATTCGACAACAAACTCAATATTGAAAATCACCATCAAATTCAACAAAAACCTCAACAATGAAAAACACAAATAAAATTCAACAACAACCTCAATTTTGAAAAACACCAACAGATTTAACAACCTCAACATTCAAATACATCAACAAATTAAACAACAACCACAGCTTTGAGAAACACCAACAAATTCAACAACCCCAACATTGAAAAACACCAACAAATTCAACAACAACCTCAACAATGAAAAACAACCAAAAATTCAACAACAACAACCTCAGCAATGAAAAACACCAAAACATTCAACAACAACCTCAATATTGAAAATCACCAACAAATTCAACAACAACCTGAACAATGAAAAACATGAAAAAATTCAACAACAACAACCTCAACATTGAAAAACACCAACAAATTCAACAACAACCTCAATATTGAAAATCACCATCAAATTCAACAACAACCTCAACAATTAAAAACATCCAAAAATACAAAAACGACAACCTCAACAATGAAAACCACCAAAACATTCAACAACAACCTCAACATTAATCAACACCAACAAATACAACAACAACCTCAACAATGAAAAGCACGAAAAAATTCAACAACAACCCCAACATCGAATACACCAACAAATTCAACAAGAACCTCGACAATGAAAATCACCAACAAATTCAACAACAACCTCAATATTGAAAATCACTATGAAATTCACCAACAACCTCAACAATGAAAAACAACCAAAAATTCAAAAAGAACAACGTCAGCAATGAAAAACACCAAATCATTTAACAACAAGCTCAACATTGAAAATCACCAACAAATTCAACAACAACCTCAACAATGAAAAACATGAAAAAATTCAACAACAACAACCTCAACAATGAAAAACACCAAAAAATTCAACAACAACCTCAACATTGAAAAACACCAACAAATTCAACAACAACCTCAATATTGAAAATCACCATCAAATTCAACAACAACCTCAACAATGAAAAACATCCAAAAATTCAAAAACAACAACCTCAACAATGAAAAACACCAAAACATTCAACAACAACCTCAACATTAATCAACACCAACAAATACAACAACAACCTCAACAATGAAAAACACCAATAAATTCAACAACAACCCCAACATTGAAAAACACCAACAAATTCAACAACAACCTCGATATGAAAATCTGCACAAAATTCAACAACAACCTCAACAATGAAAAATATGAAAAAATTCAACAACAACCTCAACAATGAAAAACACCAAAAAATTCAACAACAACCTCAACATTGAAAAACACCAACAAATTCAACAACAAGTTCAATATTGAAAATCACCATCAAATTCAACAACAACCTCAACAATGAAAAACAACCAAAAATACAAAAACAACAACCTCAGCAATGAAAAACACCAAAACATTCAACAACAACCTCAATATTGAAAATCACCAACAAATTCAACAACAACCTCAACAATGAAAAACATGAAAAAATTCAACAACAACCTCAACAATGAAAAGCACCAAAAAATTTAACAACAACCCCAACATTGAAAAACACCAACAAATTCAACAACAACCTCAATATTGAAAATCACCAACAAATTCAACAACAACCTCAACAATGAAAAACACCAAAACAAGCAATAAAAACCTAAACATTGAAAAACTCCAAGAATTTCAACAACTACCACAACAATGAAAAGCACCAAAAAATTCGACAACAAACTCAACATTGAAAATCACCATCAAATTCAACAAAAACCTCAACAATGAAAAACACAGAAAAATTCAACCAGAACCTCAATTTTGAAAAACACCAACAGATTTAACATCCTCAACATTGAAAAACTCCACTAATTTCAAAAACAACATTAACAATGAAAAACATCCAAAAATACAAAAACAACAACCTCAACAATGAAAACCACCAAAACATTCAACAACAACCTCAACATTAATCAACACCAACAAATACAACAACAACCTCAACAATGAAAAACACGAAAAAATTCAACAACAACCCCAACATTGAATACACCAACAAATTCAACAACAACCTCAACAATGAAAATCACCAACAAATTCAACAACAACCTCAACAATGAAATAAATCCAAAAATTCAACAACAACAACCTCAACAATGAAAAACACCAAAAAATTCAACAACAAACTCATCTTTGAAAAAAACCAACAAATTCAACAACCTCAACATTAAAAAACACCAACAAATTCAACAACAACCTCAACATTGAATATCTCCAACAAATTCAACAAAAACCTCAACAATGAAAAACACCGAAAAATAAAAACAACAACCTCAACATTCAAAAACACCAACAAATTCAACGAAAACCTCAAAAATGAAAAGCACCAAAAAATTCATCAAAAACCTCTACTTTGAAAAATACCAACAAATTCAACAACCTCAACATTGAAAAACACCAACAAATTCAACAACAACCTCAACATTCAAAAACACCAGCAAATTCAACAACCTCAACATTGAAAAACGCTAACAAATTCAACAACAACCTCAACATTGAAAAACTCCAACAAATTCAACAACATCCTCAACAATGAAAAACGTAAATAAAAATCAATAGACACCTCAACATTGAAAAACACCAAAAAATTCCACAACAACCTCAACAATGAAAAGCACAAATAAAAATCAATAAACACCTCAACATTGAAAAACACCAAAATATTCCACAACAACCTCAACAATGAAAAACACCAAAAAATTCAACAACAACCTCAACATTCAAAAAAACCAAAAAAATCAATACAACATCCTTAACATTCAAAAACACCAACAAATACTGGCAAAACCTCAACAATGAAAAACACCAAAAAATTCAACAACCAGCTCAACTTTGAAAAACAGCAACAAATACTTCAACGTCAACATTGAAAAACACCAACAAATTCAACAACAACCTCAACATTGAAAAACTCCAACAAATTCAACAACAACCTCAACAATGAAAACCACCAAAAATTTCAACAACAAACTCAACATTCAAAAACACCAACAATTTTAACAACAACCTCAGCAATGAAAAACATCTAAAAATTCAACAAAAACCTTAACAATGAAAAACACCAAAGAAATTCAACAAAATCCTTAACATTCAAAAACACCAAAAAATTCCACAACAACCTCAGCAATGAAAAACACCAAAAAATTCAACAACAACCTCAACAATGAAAAACACCATAAAAATTCAACAAAAACCTTAACATTCAAAAACACCAAAAAATAAAAATAACATCCTCAACATTCAAAAACAACAAAAAATTCAACTAAAACCTCAACAAGGAAAAACACCAGAAAATTCAACAACAACCTCAACTTTGAAAATCACCAGCAAATTCAACAACCTCAACATTGAAAAACGCTAACAAATTCAACAACAACATCAACAGTGAAAAACTCCAACAAATTCAACAACAACCTCAACATTCAAAAACACCAAAAAATAAAAACAACAACCTCAAATTTCAAAAACACCAACAAATTCAACAAAAACCTCAACAATGAAAAACACCAAAAAATTCAACAACAATCTCAACTTTGAAAATCACCAACAAATTCAACAAACTCAACATTGAAAAACTCCAACAAATTCAACAACATCCTCAACAATGAAAAACGCCAAAAAATTCAACAACAACCTCAACATTCAAAAACACCAACAATTTCAACAACAACCTCAATAATGAAAAACATCAAAAAGTTCAACAACATCCTCAACAATGAAAAACACCAAAAAAATTCAACAACAACCTCAACGATGAAAAAGTGGAAAAAAATCAATAAAAACCTCAACATTGAAAATCTCCAAGAATTTCAACAACTACCACAACAATGAAAAACACCAAAAAATTCGACAACAAACTCAATATTGAAAATCACCATCAAATTCAACAAAAACCTCAACAATGAAAAACACAAATAAAATTCAACAACAACCTCAATTTTGAAAAACACCAACAGATTTAACAACCTCAACATTCAAATACATCAACAAATTAAACAACAACCACAGCTTTGAAAAACACCAACAAATTCAACAACCCCAACATTGAAAAACACCAACAAATTCAACAACAACCTCAACAATGAAAAACATGAAAAAATTCAACAACAACAAGCTCAACAATGAAAAACACCAAAAAATTCAACAACAACCTCAACATTGAACAACTCCAAAAAATTCAACAGCAACCTCAATATTGAAAATCACCATCAAATTCAACAACAACCTCAACAATGAAAAACAACCAAAAATTCAAAAACAACAACCTCAGCAATGAAAAACACCAAAACATTCAACAACAACCTCAATATTGAAAATCACCAACAAATTCAACAACAACCTGAACAATGAAAAACATGAAAAAATTCAACAACAACAACCTCAACATTGAAAAACACCAACAAATTCAACAACAACCTCAATATTGAAAATCACCATCAAATTCAACAACAACCTCAACAATTAAAAACATCCAAAAATACAAAAACAACAACCTCAACAATGAAAACCACCAAAACATTCAACAACAACCTCAACATTAATCAACACCAACAAATACAACAACAACCTCAACAATGAAAAGCACGAAAAAATTCAACAACAACCCCAACATCGAATACACCAACAAATTCAACAAGAACCTCGACAATGAAAATCACCAACAAATTCAACAACAACCTCAATATTGAAAATCACTATGAAATTCACCAACAACCTCAACAATGAAAAACAACCAAAAATTCAAAAAGAACAACGTCAGCAATGAAAAACACCAAAACATTTAACAACAAGCTCAACATTGAAAATCACCAACAAATTCAACAACAACCTCAACAATGAAAAACATGAAAAAATTCAACAACAACAACCTCAACAATGAAAAACACCAAAAAATTCAACAACAACCTCAACATTGAAAAACACCAACAAATTCAACAACAACCTCAATATTGAAAATCACCATCAAATTCAACAACAACCTCAACAATGAAAAACATCCAAAAATTCAAAAACAACAACCTCAACAATGAAAAACACCAAAACATTCAACAACAACCTCAACATTAATCAACACCAACAAATACAACAACAACCTCAACAATGAAAAACACCAATAAATTCAACAACAACCCCAACATTGAAAAACACCAACAAATTCAACAACAACCTCGATATGAAAATCTGCACAAAATTCAACAACAACCTCAACAATGAAAAATATGAAAAAATTCAACAACAACAACCTCAACAATGAAAAACACCAAAAAATTCAACAACAACCTCAACATTGAAAAACACCAACAAATTCAACAACAAGTTCAATATTGAAAATCACCATCAAATTCAACAACAACCTCAACAATGAAAAACAACCAAAAATACAAAAACAACAACCTCAGCAATGAAAAACACCAAAACATTCAACAACAACCTCAATATTGAAAAACACCAACAAATACTGGCAAAACCTCAACAATGAAAAACACCAAAAAATTCAACAACCAGCTCAACTTTGAAAAACAGCAACAAATACTTCAACGTCAACATTGAAAAACACCAACAAATTCAACAACAACCTCAACATTGAAAAACTCCAACAAATTCAACAACAACCTCAACAATGAAAACCACCAAAAATTTCAACAACAAACTCAACATTCAAAAACACCAACAATTTTAACAACAACCTCAGCAATGAAAAACATCTAAAAATTCAACAAAAACCTTAACAATGAAAAACACCAAAGAAATTCAACAAAATCCTTAACATTCAAAAACACCAAAAAATTCCACAACAACCTCAGCAATGAAAAACACCAAAAAATTCAACAACAACCTCAACAATGAAAAACACCATAAAAATTCAACAAAAACCTTAACATTCAAAAACACCAAAAAATAAAAATAACATCCTCAACATTCAAAAACAACAAAAAATTCAACTAAAACCTCAACAAGGAAAAACACCAGAAAATTCAACAACAACCTCAACTTTGAAAATCACCAGCAAATTCAACAACCTCAACATTGAAAAACGCTAACAAATTCAACAACAACATCAACAGTGAAAAACTCCAACAAATTCAACAACAACCTCAACATTGAAAAGCACCAAAAAATTCAACAACAACCTCAACATTCAAAAACACCAACAAATTCAACAACAACCTCAGCAATGAATAACATCAAAAAATTCAACAAAAATCTCAACAATGAAGAACACCAAAGAAATTCAACAAAATCCTTAACATTCAAAAACACCAAAAAATAAAAACAACAACCTCAAATTTCAAAAACACCAACAAATTCAACAAAAACCTCAACAATGAAAAACACCAAAAAATTCAACAACAATCTCAACTTTGAAAATCACCAACAAATTCAACAAACTCAACATTGAAAAACTCCAACAAATTCAACAACATCCTCAACAATGAAAAACGCCAAAAAATTCAACAACAACCTCAACATTCAAAAACACCAACAATTTCAACAACAACCTCAATAATGAAAAACATCAAAAAGTTCAACAACATCCTCAACAATGAAAAACACCAAAAAAATTCAACAACAACCTCAACGATGAAAAAGTGGAAAAAAATCAATAAAAACCTCAACATTGAAAATCTCCAAGAATTTCAACAACTACCACAACAATGAAAAACACCAAAAAATTCGACAACAAACTCAATATTGAAAATCACCATCAAATTCAACAAAAACCTCAACAATGAAAAACACAAATAAAATTCAACAACAACCTCAATTTTGAAAAACACCAACAGATTTAACAACCTCAACATTCAAATACATCAACAAATTAAACAACAACCACAGCTTTGAAAAACACCAACAAATTCAACAACCCCAACATTGAAAAACACCAACAAATTCAACAACAACCTCAACAATGAAAAACATGAAAAAATTCAACAACAACAAGCTCAACAATGAAAAACACCAAAAAATTCAACAACAACCTCAACATTGAACAACTCCAAAAAATTCAACAGCAACCTCAATATTGAAAATCACCATCAAATTCAACAACAACCTCAACAATGAAAAACAACCAAAAATTCAAAAACAACAACCTCAGCAATGAAAAACACCAAAACATTCAACAACAACCTCAATATTGAAAATCACCAACAAATTCAACAACAACCTGAACAATGAAAAACATGAAAAAATTCAACAACAACAACCTCAACATTGAAAAACACCAACAAATTCAACAACAACCTCAATATTGAAAATCACCATCAAATTCAACAACAACCTCAACAATTAAAAACATCCAAAAATACAAAAACAACAACCTCAACAATGAAAACCACCAAAACATTCAACAACAACCTCAACATTAATCAACACCAACAAATACAACAACAACCTCAACAATGAAAAGCACGAAAAAATTCAACAACAACCCCAACATCGAATACACCAACAAATTCAACAAGAACCTCGACAATGAAAATCACCAACAAATTCAACAACAACCTCAATATTGAAAATCACTATGAAATTCACCAACAACCTCAACAATGAAAAACAACCAAAAATTCAAAAAGAACAACGTCAGCAATGAAAAACACCAAAACATTTAACAACAAGCTCAACATTGAAAATCACCAACAAATTCAACAACAACCTCAACAATGAAAAACATGAAAAAATTCAACAACAACAACCTCAACAATGAAAAACACCAAAAAATTCAACAACAACCTCAACATTGAAAAACACCAACAAATTCAACAACAACCTCAATATTGAAAATCACCATCAAATTCAACAACAACCTCAACAATGAAAAACATCCAAAAATTCAAAAACAACAACCTCAACAATGAAAAACACCAAAACATTCAACAACAACCTCAACATTAATCAACACCAACAAATACAACAACAACCTCAACAATGAAAAACACCAATAAATTCAACAACAACCCCAACATTGAAAAACACCAACAAATTCAACAACAACCTCGATATGAAAATCTGCACAAAATTCAACAACAACCTCAACAATGAAAAATATGAAAAAATTCAACAACAACAACCTCAACAATGAAAAACACCAAAAAATTCAACAACAACCTCAACATTGAAAAACACCAACAAATTCAACAACAAGTTCAATATTGAAAATCACCATCAAATTCAACAACAACCTCAACAATGAAAAACAACCAAAAATACAAAAACAACAACCTCAGCAATGAAAAACACCAAAACATTCAACAACAACCTCAATATTGAAAATCACCAACAAATTCAACAACAACCTCAACAATGAAAAACATGAAAAAATTCAACAACAACCTCAACAATGAAAAACACCAAAAAATTTAACAACAACCCCAACATTGAAAAACACCAACAAATCAACAACAACCTCAATATTGAAAATCACCAACAAATTCAACAACAACCTCAACAATGAAAAACACCAAAACAAGCAATAAAAACCTAAACATTGAAAAACTCCAAGAATTTCAACAACTACCACAACAATGAAAAGCACCAAAAAATTCGACAACAAACTCAACATTGAAAATCACCATCAAATTCAACAAAAACCTCAACAATGAAAAACACAGAAAAATTCAACCAGAACCTCAATTTTGAAAAACACCAACAGATTTAACATCCTCAACATTGAAAAACTCCACTAATTTCAAAAACAACATTAACAATGAAAAACATCCAAAAATACAAAAACAACAACCTCAACAATGAAAACCACCAAAACATTCAACAACAACCTCAACATTAATCAACACCAACAAATACAACAACAACCTCAACAATGAAAAACACGAAAAAATTCAACAACAACCCCAACATTGAATACACCAACAAATTCAACAACAACCTCAACAATGAAAATCACCAACAAATTCAACAACAACCTCAACAATGAAATAAATCCAAAAATTCAACAACAACAACCTCAACAATGAAAAACACCAAAAAATTCAACAACAAACTCATCTTTGAAAAAAACCAACAAATTCAACAACCTCAACATTAAAAAACACCAACAAATTCAACAACAACCTCAACATTGAATATCTCCAACAAATTCAACAAAAACCTCAACAATGAAAAACACCGAAAAATAAAAACAACAACTTCAACATTCAAAAACACCAACAAATTCAACGAAAACCTCAAAAATGAAAAGCACCAAAAAATTCATCAAAAACCTCTACTTTGAAAAATACCAACAAATTCAACAACCTCAACATTGAAAAACACCAACAAATTCAACAACAACCTCAACATTCAAAAACACCAGCAAATTCAACAACCTCAACATTGAAAAACGCTAACAAATTCAACAACAACCTCAACATTGAAAAACTCCAACAAATTCAACAACATCCTCAACAATGAAAAACGTAAATAAAAATCAATAGACACCTCAACATTGAAAAACACCAAAAAATTCCACAACAACCTCAACAATGAAAAGCACAAATAAAAATCAATAAACACCTCAACATTGAAAAACACCAAAATATTCCACAACAACCTCAACAATGAAAAACACTAAAAAATTCAACAACAACCTCAACATTCAAAAAAACCAAAAAAATCAATACAACATCCTTAACATTCAAAAACACCAACAAATACTGGCAAAACCTCAACAATGAAAAACACCAAAAAATTCAACAACCAGCTCAACTTTGAAAAACAGCAACAAATACTTCAACGTCAACATTGAAAAACACCAACAAATTCAACAACAACCTCAACATTGAAAAACTCCAACAAATTCAACAACAACCTCAACAATGAAAACCACCAAAAATTTCAACAACAAACTCAACATTCAAAAACACCAACAATTTTAACAACAACCTCAGCAATGAAAAACATCTAAAAATTCAACAAAAACCTTAACAATGAAAAACACCAAAGAAATTCAACAAAATCCTTAACATTCAAAAACACCAAAAAATTCCACAACAACCTCAGCAATGAAAAACACCAAAAAATTCAACAACAACCTCAACAATGAAAAACACCATAAAAATTCAACAAAAACCTTAACATTCAAAAACACCAAAAAATAAAAATAACATCCTCAACATTCAAAAACAACAAAAAATTCAACTAAAACCTCAACAAGGAAAAACACCAGAAAATTCAACAACAACCTCAACTTTGAAAATCACCAGCAAATTCAACAACCTCAACATTGAAAAACGCTAACAAATTCAACAACAACATCAACAGTGAAAAACTCCAACAAATTCAACAACAACCTCAACATTGAAAAGCACCAAAAAATTCAACAACAACCTCAACATTCAAAAACACCAACAAATTCAACAACAACCTCAGCAATGAATAACATCAAAAAATTCAACAAAAATCTCAACAATGAAGAACACCAAAGAAATTCAACAAAATCCTTAACATTCAAAAACACCAAAAAATAAAAACAACAACCTCAAATTTCAAAAACACCAACAAATTCAACAAAAACCTCAACAATGAAAAACACCAAAAAATTCAACAACAATCTCAACTTTGAAAATCACCAACAAATTCAACAAACTCAACATTGAAAAACTCCAACAAATTCAACAACATCCTCAACAATGAAAAACGCCAAAAAATTCAACAACAACCTCAACATTCAAAAACACCAACAATTTCAACAACAACCTCAATAATGAAAAACATCAAAAAGTTCAACAACATCCTCAACAATGAAAAACACCAAAAAAATTCAACAACAACCTCAACGATGAAAAAGTGGAAAAAAATCAATAAAAACCTCAACATTGAAAATCTCCAAGAATTTCAACAACTACCACAACAATGAAAAACACCAAAAAATTCGACAACAAACTCAATATTGAAAATCACCATCAAATTCAACAAAAACCTCAACAATGAAAAACACAAATAAAATTCAACAACAACCTCAATTTTGAAAAACACCAACAGATTTAACAACCTCAACATTCAAATACATCAACAAATTAAACAACAACCACAGCTTTGAAAAACACCAACAAATTCAACAACCCCAACATTGAAAAACACCAACAAATTCAACAACAACCTCAACAATGAAAAACATGAAAAAATTCAACAACAACAAGCTCAACAATGAAAAACACCAAAAAATTCAACAACAACCTCAACATTGAACAACTCCAAAAAATTCAACAGCAACCTCAATATTGAAAATCACCATCAAATTCAACAACAACCTCAACAATGAAAAACAACCAAAAATTCAAAAACAACAACCTCAGCAATGAAAAACACCAAAACATTCAACAACAACCTCAATATTGAAAATCACCAACAAATTCAACAACAACCTGAACAATGAAAAACATGAAAAAATTCAACAACAACAACCTCAACATTGAAAAACACCAACAAATTCAACAACAACCTCAATATTGAAAATCACCATCAAATTCAACAACAACCTCAACAATTAAAAACATCCAAAAATACAAAAACAACAACCTCAACAATGAAAACCACCAAAACATTCAACAACAACCTCAACATTAATCAACACCAACAAATACAACAACAACCTCAACAATGAAAAGCACGAAAAAATTCAACAACAACCCCAACATCGAATACACCAACAAATTCAACAAGAACCTCGACAATGAAAATCACCAACAAATTCAACAACAACCTCAATATTGAAAATCACTATGAAATTCACCAACAACCTCAACAATGAAAAACAACCAAAAATTCAAAAAGAACAACGTCAGCAATGAAAAACACCAAAACATTTAACAACAAGCTCAACATTGAAAATCACCAACAAATTCAACAACAACCTCAACAATGAAAAACATGAAAAAATTCAACAACAACAACCTCAACAATGAAAAACACCAAAAAATTCAACAACAACCTCAACATTGAAAAACACCAACAAATTCAACAACAACCTCAATATTGAAAATCACCATCAAATTCAACAACAACCTCAACAATGAAAAACATCCAAAAATTCAAAAACAACAACCTCAACAATGAAAAACACCAAAACATTCAACAACAACCTCAACATTAATCAACACCAACAAATACAACAACAACCTCAACAATGAAAAACACCAATAAATTCAACAACAACCCCAACATTGAAAAACACCAACAAATTCAACAACAACCTCGATATGAAAATCTGCACAAAATTCAACAACAACCTCAACAATGAAAAATATGAAAAAATTCAACAACAACAACCTCAACAATGAAAAACACCAAAAAATTCAACAACAACCTCAACATTGAAAAACACCAACAAATTCAACAACAAGTTCAATATTGAAAATCACCATCAAATTCAACAACAACCTCAACAATGAAAAACAACCAAAAATACAAAAACAACAACCTCAGCAATGAAAAACACCAAAACATTCAACAACAACCTCAATATTGAAAAACACCAACAAATACTGGCAAAACCTCAACAATGAAAAACACCAAAAAATTCAACAACCAGCTCAACTTTGAAAAACAGCAACAAATACTTCAACGTCAACATTGAAAAACACCAACAAATTCAACAACAACCTCAACATTGAAAAACTCCAACAAATTCAACAACAACCTCAACAATGAAAACCACCAAAAATTTCAACAACAAACTCAACATTCAAAAACACCAACAATTTTAACAACAACCTCAGCAATGAAAAACATCTAAAAATTCAACAAAAACCTTAACAATGAAAAACACCAAAGAAATTCAACAAAATCCTTAACATTCAAAAACACCAAAAAATTCCACAACAACCTCAGCAATGAAAAACACCAAAAAATTCAACAACAACCTCAACAATGAAAAACACCATAAAAATTCAACAAAAACCTTAACATTCAAAAACACCAAAAAATAAAAATAACATCCTCAACATTCAAAAACAACAAAAAATTCAACTAAAACCTCAACAAGGAAAAACACCAGAAAATTCAACAACAACCTCAACTTTGAAAATCACCAGCAAATTCAACAACCTCAACATTGAAAAACGCTAACAAATTCAACAACAACATCAACAGTGAAAAACTCCAACAAATTCAACAACAACCTCAACATTGAAAAGCACCAAAAAATTCAACAACAACCTCAACATTCAAAAACACCAACAAATTCAACAACAACCTCAGCAATGAATAACATCAAAAAATTCAACAAAAATCTCAACAATGAAGAACACCAAAGAAATTCAACAAAATCCTTAACATTCAAAAACACCAAAAAATAAAAACAACAACCTCAAATTTCAAAAACACCAACAAATTCAACAAAAACCTCAACAATGAAAAACACCAAAAAATTCAACAACAATCTCAACTTTGAAAATCACCAACAAATTCAACAAACTCAACATTGAAAAACTCCAACAAATTCAACAACATCCTCAACAATGAAAAACGCCAAAAAATTCAACAACAACCTCAACATTCAAAAACACCAACAATTTCAACAACAACCTCAATAATGAAAAACATCAAAAAGTTCAACAACATCCTCAACAATGAAAAACACCAAAAAAATTCAACAACAACCTCAACGATGAAAAAGTGGAAAAAAATCAATAAAAACCTCAACATTGAAAATCTCCAAGAATTTCAACAATTACCACAACAATGAAAAACACCAAAATATTCGACAACAAACTCAATATTGAAAATCACCATCAAATTCAACAAAAACCTCAACAATGAAAAACACAAATAAAATTCAACAACAACCTCAATTTTGAAAAACACCAACAGATTTAACAACCTCAACATTCAAATACATCAACAAATTAAACAACAACCACAGCTTTGAAAAACACCAACAAATTCAACAACCCCAACATTGAAAAACACCAACAAATTCAACAACAACCTCAACAATGAAAAACATGAAAAAATTCAACAACAACAAGCTCAACAATGAAAAACACCAAAAAATTCAACAACAACCTCAACATTGAACAACTCCAAAAAATTCAACAGCAACCTCAATATTGAAAATCACCATCAAATTCAACAACAACCTCAACAATGAAAAACAACCAAAAATTCAAAAACAACAACCTCAGCAATGAAAAACACCAAAACATTCAACAACAACCTCAATATTGAAAATCACCAACAAATTCAACAACAACCTGAACAATGAAAAACATGAAAAAATTCAACAACAACAACCTCAACATTGAAAAACACCAACAAATTCAACAACAACCTCAATATTGAAAATCACCATCAAATTCAACAACAACCTCAACAATTAAAAACATCCAAAAATACAAAAACAACAACCTCAACAATGAAAACCACCAAAACATTCAACAACAACCTCAACATTAATCAACACCAACAAATACAACAACAACCTCAACAATGAAAAGCACGAAAAAATTCAACAACAACCCCAACATCGAATACACCAACAAATTCAACAAGAACCTCGACAATGAAAATCACCAACAAATTCAACAACAACCTCAATATTGAAAATCACTATGAAATTCACCAACAACCTCAACAATGAAAAACAACCAAAAATTCAAAAAGAACAACGTCAGCAATGAAAAACACCAAAACATTTAACAACAAGCTCAACATTGAAAATCACCAACAAATTCAACAACAACCTCAACAATGAAAAACATGAAAAAATTCAACAACAACAACCTCAACAATGAAAAACACCAAAAAATTCAACAACAACCTCAACATTGAAAAACACCAACAAATTCAACAACAACCTCAATATTGAAAATCACCATCAAATTCAACAACAACCTCAACAATGAAAAACATCCAAAAATTCAAAAACAACAACCTCAACAATGAAAAACACCAAAACATTCAACAACAACCTCAACATTAATCAACACCAACAAATACAACAACAACCTCAACAATGAAAAACACCAATAAATTCAACAACAACCCCAACATTGAAAAACACCAACAAATTCAACAACAACCTCGATATGAAAATCTGCACAAAATTCAACAACAACCTCAACAATGAAAAATATGAAAAAATTCAACAACAACAACCTCAACAATGAAAAACACCAAAAAATTCAACAACAACCTCAACATTGAAAAACACCAACAAATTCAACAACAAGTTCAATATTGAAAATCACCATCAAATTCAACAACAACCTCAACAATGAAAAACAACCAGAAATACAAAAACAACAACCTCAGCAATGAAAAACACCAAAACATTCAACAACAACCTCAATATTGAAAATCACCAACAAATTCAACAACAACCTCAACAATGAAAAACATGAAAAAATTCAACAACATCCTCAACAATGAAAAACACCAAAAAATTTAACAACAACCCCAACATTGAAAAACACCAACAAATCAACAACAACCTCAATATTGAAAATCACCAACAAATTCAACAACAACCTCAACAATGAAAAACACCAAAACAAGCAATAAAAACCTAAACATTGAAAAACTCCAAGAATTTCAACAACTACCACAACAATGAAAAGCACCAAAAAATTCGACAACAAACTCAACATTGAAAATCACCATCAAATTCAACAAAAACCTCAACAATGAAAAACACAGAAAAATTCAACCAGAACCTCAATTTTGAAAAACACCAACAGATTTAACATCCTCAACATTGAAAAACTCCACTAATTTCAAAAACAACATTAACAATGAAAAACATCCAAAAATACAAAAACAACAACCTCAACAATGAAAACCACCAAAACATTCAACAACAACCTCAACATTAATCAACACCAACAAATACAACAACAACCTCAACAATGAAAAACACGAAAAAATTCAACAACAACCCCAACATTGAATACACCAACAAATTCAACAACAACCTCAACAATGAAAATCACCAACAAATTCAACAACAACCTCAACAATGAAATAAATCCAAAAATTCAACAACAACAACCTCAACAATGAAAAACACCAAAAAATTCAACAACAAACTCATCTTTGAAAAAAACCAACAAATTCAACAACCTCAACATTAAAAAACACCAACAAATTCAACAACAACCTCAACATTGAATATCTCCAACAAATTCAACAAAAACCTCAACAATGAAAAACACCGAAAAATAAAAACAACAACCTCAACATTCAAAAACACCAACAAATTCAACGAAAACCTCAAAAATGAAAAGCACCAAAAAATTCATCAAAAACCTCTACTTTGAAAAATACCAACAAATTCAACAACCTCAACATTGAAAAACACCAACAAATTCAACAACAACCTCAACATTCAAAAACACCAGCAAATTCAACAACCTCAACATTGAAAAACGCTAACAAATTCAACAACAACCTCAACATTGAAAAACTCCAACAAATTCAACAACATCCTCAACAATGAAAAACGTAAATAAAAATCAATAGACACCTCAACATTGAAAAACACCAAAATATTCCACAACAACCTCAACAATGAAAAACACCAAAAAATTCAACAACAACCTCAACATTCAAAAAAACCAAAAAAATCAATACAACATCCTTAACATTCAAAAACACCAACAAATACTGGCAAAACCTCAACAATGAAAAACACCAAAAAATTCAACAACCAGCTCAACTTTGAAAAACAGCAACAAATACTTCAACGTCAACATTGAAAAACACCAACAAATTCAACAACAACCTCAACATTGAAAAACTCCAACAAATTCAACAACAACCTCAACAATGAAAACCACCAAAAATTTCAACAACAAACTCAACATTCAAAAACACCAACAATTTTAACAACAACCTCAGCAATGAAAAACATCTAAAAATTCAACAAAAACCTTAACAATGAAAAACACCAAAGAAATTCAACAAAATCCTTAACATTCAAAAACACCAAAAAATTCCACAACAACCTCAGCAATGAAAAACACCAAAAAATTCAACAACAACCTCAACAATGAAAAACACCATAAAAATTCAACAAAAACCTTAACATTCAAAAACACCAAAAAATAAAAATAACATCCTCAACATTCAAAAACAACAAAAAATTCAACTAAAACCTCAACAAGGAAAAACACCAGAAAATTCAACAACAACCTCAACTTTGAAAATCACCAGCAAATTCAACAACCTCAACATTGAAAAACGCTAACAAATTCAACAACAACATCAACAGTGAAAAACTCCAACAAATTCAACAACAACCTCAACATTGAAAAGCACCAAAAAATTCAACAACAACCTCAACATTCAAAAACACCAACAAATTCAACAACAACCTCAGCAATGAATAACATCAAAAAATTCAACAAAAATCTCAACAATGAAGAACACCAAAGAAATTCAACAAAATCCTTAACATTCAAAAACACCAAAAAATAAAAACAACAACCTCAAATTTCAAAAACACCAACAAATTCAACAAAAACCTCAACAATGAAAAACACCAAAAAATTCAACAACAATCTCAACTTTGAAAATCACCAACAAATTCAACAAACTCAACATTGAAAAACTCCAACAAATTCAACAACATCCTCAACAATGAAAAACGCCAAAAAATTCAACAACAACCTCAACATTCAAAAACACCAACAATTTCAACAACAACCTCAATAATGAAAAACATCAAAAAGTTCAACAACATCCTCAACAATGAAAAACACCAAAAAAATTCAACAACAACCTCAACGATGAAAAAGTGGAAAAAAATCAATAAAAACCTCAACATTGAAAATCTCCAAGAATTTCAACAACTACCACAACAATGAAAAACACCAAAAAATTCGACAACAAACTCAATATTGAAAATCACCATCAAATTCAACAAAAACCTCAACAATGAAAAACACAAATAAAATTCAACAACAACCTCAATTTTGAAAAACACCAACAGATTTAACAACCTCAACATTCAAATACATCAACAAATTAAACAACAACCACAGCTTTGAAAAACACCAACAAATTCAACAACCCCAACATTGAAAAACACCAACAAATTCAACAACAACCTCAACAATGAAAAACATGAAAAAATTCAACAACAACAAGCTCAACAATGAAAAACACCAAAAAATTCAACAACAACCTCAACATTGAACAACTCCAAAAAATTCAACAGCAACCTCAATATTGAAAATCACCATCAAATTCAACAACAACCTCAACAATGAAAAACAACCAAAAATTCAAAAACAACAACCTCAGCAATGAAAAACACCAAAACATTCAACAACAACCTCAATATTGAAAATCACCAACAAATTCAACAACAACCTGAACAATGAAAAACATGAAAAAATTCAACAACAACAACCTCAACATTGAAAAACACCAACAAATTCAACAACAACCTCAATATTGAAAATCACCATCAAATTCAACAACAACCTCAACAATTAAAAACATCCAAAAATACAAAAACAACAACCTCAACAATGAAAACCACCAAAACATTCAACAACAACCTCAACATTAATCAACACCAACAAATACAACAACAACCTCAACAATGAAAAGCACGAAAAAATTCAACAACAACCCCAACATCGAATACACCAACAAATTCAACAAGAACCTCGACAATGAAAATCACCAACAAATTCAACAACAACCTCAATATTGAAAATCACTATGAAATTCACCAACAACCTCAACAATGAAAAACAACCAAAAATTCAAAAAGAACAACGTCAGCAATGAAAAACACCAAAACATTTAACAACAAGCTCAACATTGAAAATCACCAACAAATTCAACAACAACCTCAACAATGAAAAACATGAAAAAATTCAACAACAACAACCTCAACAATGAAAAACACCAAAAAATTCAACAACAACCTCAACATTGAAAAACACCAACAAATTCAACAACAACCTCAATATTGAAAATCACCATCAAATTCAACAACAACCTCAACAATGAAAAACATCCAAAAATTCAAAAACAACAACCTCAACAATGAAAAACACCAAAACATTCAACAACAACCTCAACATTAATCAACACCAACAAATACAACAACAACCTCAACAATGAAAAACACCAATAAATTCAACAACAACCCCAACATTGAAAAACACCAACAAATTCAACAACAACCTCGATATGAAAATCTGCACAAAATTCAACAACAACCTCAACAATGAAAAATATGAAAAAATTCAACAACAACAACCTCAACAATGAAAAACACCAAAAAATTCAACAACAACCTCAACATTGAAAAACACCAACAAATTCAACAACAAGTTCAATATTGAAAATCACCATCAAATTCAACAACAACCTCAACAATGAAAAACAACCAAAAATACAAAAACAACAACCTCAGCAATGAAAAACACCAAAACATTCAACAACAACCTCAATATTGAAAAACACCAACAAATACTGGCAAAACCTCAACAATGAAAAACACCAAAAAATTCAACAACCAGCTCAACTTTGAAAAACAGCAACAAATACTTCAACGTCAACATTGAAAAACACCAACAAATTCAACAACAACCTCAACATTGAAAAACTCCAACAAATTCAACAACAACCTCAACAATGAAAACCACCAAAAATTTCAACAACAAACTCAACATTCAAAAACACCAACAATTTTAACAACAACCTCAGCAATGAAAAACATCTAAAAATTCAACAAAAACCTTAACAATGAAAAACACCAAAGAAATTCAACAAAATCCTTAACATTCAAAAACACCAAAAAATTCCACAACAACCTCAGCAATGAAAAACACCAAAAAATTCAACAACAACCTCAACAATGAAAAACACCATAAAAATTCAACAAAAACCTTAACATTCAAAAACACCAAAAAATAAAAATAACATCCTCAACATTCAAAAACAACAAAAAATTCAACTAAAACCTCAACAAGGAAAAACACCAGAAAATTCAACAACAACCTCAACTTTGAAAATCACCAGCAAATTCAACAACCTCAACATTGAAAAACGCTAACAAATTCAACAACAACATCAACAGTGAAAAACTCCAACAAATTCAACAACAACCTCAACATTGAAAAGCACCAAAAAATTCAACAACAACCTCAACATTCAAAAACACCAACAAATTCAACAACAACCTCAGCAATGAATAACATCAAAAAATTCAACAAAAATCTCAACAATGAAGAACACCAAAGAAATTCAACAAAATCCTTAACATTCAAAAACACCAAAAAATAAAAACAACAACCTCAAATTTCAAAAACACCAACAAATTCAACAAAAACCTCAACAATGAAAAACACCAAAAAATTCAACAACAATCTCAACTTTGAAAATCACCAACAAATTCAACAAACTCAACATTGAAAAACTCCAACAAATTCAACAACATCCTCAACAATGAAAAACGCCAAAAAATTCAACAACAACCTCAACATTCAAAAACACCAACAATTTCAACAACAACCTCAATAATGAAAAACATCAAAAAGTTCAACAACATCCTCAACAATGAAAAACACCAAAAAAATTCAACAACAACCTCAACGATGAAAAAGTGGAAAAAAATCAATAAAAACCTCAACATTGAAAATCTCCAAGAATTTCAACAACTACCACAACAATGAAAAACACCAAAAAATTCGACAACAAACTCAATATTGAAAATCACCATCAAATTCAACAAAAACCTCAACAATGAAAAACACAAATAAAATTCAACAACAACCTCAATTTTGAAAAACACCAACAGATTTAACAACCTCAACATTCAAATACATCAACAAATTAAACAACAACCACAGCTTTGAAAAACACCAACAAATTCAACAACCCCAACATTGAAAAACACCAACAAATTCAACAACAACCTCAACAATGAAAAACATGAAAAAATTCAACAACAACAAGCTCAACAATGAAAAACACCAAAAAATTCAACAACAACCTCAACATTGAACAACTCCAAAAAATTCAACAGCAACCTCAATATTGAAAATCACCATCAAATTCAACAACAACCTCAACAATGAAAAACAACCAAAAATTCAAAAACAACAACCTCAGCAATGAAAAACACCAAAACATTCAACAACAACCTCAATATTGAAAATCACCAACAAATTCAACAACAACCTGAACAATGAAAAACATGAAAAAATTCAACAACAACAACCTCAACATTGAAAAACACCAACAAATTCAACAACAACCTCAATATTGAAAATCACCATCAAATTCAACAACAACCTCAACAATTAAAAACATCCAAAAATACAAAAACAACAACCTCAACAATGAAAACCACCAAAACATTCAACAACAACCTCAACATTAATCAACACCAACAAATACAACAACAACCTCAACAATGAAAAGCACGAAAAAATTCAACAACAACCCCAACATCGAATACACCAACAAATTCAACAAGAACCTCGACAATGAAAATCACCAACAAATTCAACAACAACCTCAATATTGAAAATCACCATCAAATTCAACAACAACCTCAACAATGAAAAACAACCAAAAATACAAAAACAACAACCTCAGCAATGAAAAACACCAAAACATTCAACAACAACCTCAATATTGAAAAACACCAACAAATACTGGCAAAACCTCAACAATGAAAAACACCAAAAAATTCAACAACCAGCTCAACTTTGAAAAACAGCAACAAATACTTCAACGTCAACATTGAAAAACACCAACAAATTCAACAACAACCTCAACATTGAAAAACTCCAACAAATTCAACAACAACCTCAACAATGAAAACCACCAAAAATTTCAACAACAAACTCAACATTCAAAAACACCAACAATTTTAACAACAACCTCAGCAATGAAAAACATCTAAAAATTCAACAAAAACCTTAACAATGAAAAACACCAAAGAAATTCAACAAAATCCTTAACATTCAAAAACACCAAAAAATTCCACAACAACCTCAGCAATGAAAAACACCAAAAAATTCAACAACAACCTCAACAATGAAAAACACCATAAAAATTCAACAAAAACCTTAACATTCAAAAACACCAAAAAATAAAAATAACATCCTCAACATTCAAAAACAACAAAAAATTCAACTAAAACCTCAACAAGGAAAAACACCAGAAAATTCAACAACAACCTCAACTTTGAAAATCACCAGCAAATTCAACAACCTCAACATTGAAAAACGCTAACAAATTCAACAACAACATCAACAGTGAAAAACTCCAACAAATTCAACAACAACCTCAACATTGAAAAGCACCAAAAAATTCAACAACAACCTCAACATTCAAAAACACCAACAAATTCAACAACAACCTCAGCAATGAATAACATCAAAAAATTCAACAAAAATCTCAACAATGAAGAACACCAAAGAAATTCAACAAAATCCTTAACATTCAAAAACA
Source organism: Cetorhinus maximus (assembly GCF_964194155.1). Lineage (NCBI taxonomy): Eukaryota > Metazoa > Chordata > Chondrichthyes > Lamniformes > Cetorhinidae > Cetorhinus > Cetorhinus maximus. The sequence goes on along the minus strand of NW_027596272.1, from coordinate 198,039 downwards.
CCAAAAAATAAAAACAACAACCTCAAATTTCAAAAACACCAACAAATTCAACAAAAACCTCAACAATGAAAAACACCAAAAAATTCAACAACAATCTCAACTTTGAAAATCACCAACAAATTCAACAAACTCAACATTGAAAAACTCCAACAAATTCAACAACATCCTCAACAATGAAAAACGCCAAAAAATTCAACAACAACCTCAACATTCAAAAACACCAACAATTTCAACAACAACCTCAATAATGAAAAACATCAAAAAGTTCAACAACATCCTCAACAATGAAAAACACCAAAAAAATTCAACAACAACCTCAACGATGAAAAAGTGGAAAAAAATCAATAAAAACCTCAACATTGAAAATCTCCAAGAATTTCAACAATTACCACAACAATGAAAAACACCAAAATATTCGACAACAAACTCAATATTGAAAATCACCATCAAATTCAACAAAAACCTCAACAATGAAAAACACAAATAAAATTCAACAACAACCTCAATTTTGAAAAACACCAACAGATTTAACAACCTCAACATTCAAATACATCAACAAATTAAACAACAACCACAGCTTTGAAAAACACCAACAAATTCAACAACCCCAACATTGAAAAACACCAACAAATTCAACAACAACCTCAACAATGAAAAACATGAAAAAATTCAACAACAACAAGCTCAACAATGAAAAACACCAAAAAATTCAACAACAACCTCAACATTGAACAACTCCAAAAAATTCAACAGCAACCTCAATATTGAAAATCACCATCAAATTCAACAACAACCTCAACAATGAAAAACAACCAAAAATTCAAAAACAACAACCTCAGCAATGAAAAACACCAAAACATTCAACAACAACCTCAATATTGAAAATCACCAACAAATTCAACAACAACCTGAACAATGAAAAACATGAAAAAATTCAACAACAACAACCTCAACATTGAAAAACACCAACAAATTCAACAACAACCTCAATATTGAAAATCACCATCAAATTCAACAACAACCTCAACAATTAAAAACATCCAAAAATACAAAAACAACAACCTCAACAATGAAAACCACCAAAACATTCAACAACAACCTCAACATTAATCAACACCAACAAATACAACAACAACCTCAACAATGAAAAGCACGAAAAAATTCATCAACAACCCCAACATCGAATACACCAACAAATTCAACAAGAACCTCGACAATGAAAATCACCAACAAATTCAACAACAACCTCAATATTGAAAATCACTATGAAATTCACCAACAACCTCAACAATGAAAAACAACCAAAAATTCAAAAAGAACAACGTCAGCAATGAAAAACACCAAAACATTTAACAACAAGCTCAACATTGAAAATCACCAACAAATTCAACAACAACCTCAACAATGAAAAACATGAAAAAATTCAACAACAACAACCTCAACAATGAAAAACACCAAAAAATTCAACAACAACCTCAACATTGAAAAACACCAACAAATTCAACAACAACCTCAATATTGAAAATCACCATCAAATTCAACAACAACCTCAACAATGAAAAACATCCAAAAATTCAAAAACAACAACCTCAACAATGAAAAACACCAAAACATTCAACAACAACCTCAACATTAATCAACACCAACAAATACAACAACAACCTCAACAATGAAAAACACCAATAAATTCAACAACAACCCCAACATTGAAAAACACCAACAAATTCAACAACAACCTCGATATGAAAATCTGCACAAAATTCAACAACAACCTCAACAATGAAAAATATGAAAAAATTCAACAACAACAACCTCAACAATGAAAAACACCAAAAAATTCAACAACAACCTCAACATTGAAAAACACCAACAAATTCAACAACAAGTTCAATATTGAAAATCACCATCAAATTCAACAACAACCTCAACAATGAAAAACAACCAAAAATACAAAAACAACAACCTCAGCAATGAAAAACACCAAAACATTCAACAACAACCTCAATATTGAAAATCACCAACAAATTCAACAACAACCTCAACAATGAAAAACATGAAAAAATTCAACAACAACCTCAACAATGAAAAACACCAAAAAATTTAACAACAACCCCAACATTGAAAAACACCAACAAATTCAACAACAACCTCAATATTGAAAATCACCAACAAATTCAACAACAACCTCAACAATGAAAAACACCAAAACAAGCAATAAAAACCTAAACATTGAAAAACTCCAAGAATTTCAACAACTACCACAACAATGAAAAGCACCAAAAAATTCGACAACAAACTCAACATTGAAAATCACCATCAAATTCAACAAAAACCTCAACAATGAAAAACACAGAAAAATTGAACCAGAACCTCAATTTTGAAAAACACCAACAGATTTAACATCCTCAACATTGAAAAACTCCACTAATTTCAAAAACAACATTAACAATGAAAAACATCCAAAAATACAAAAACAACAACCTCAACAATGAAAACCACCAAAACATTCAACAACAACCTCAACATTAATCAACACCAACAAATACAACAACAACCTCAACAATGAAAAACACGAAAAAATTCAACAACAACCCCAACATTGAATACACCAACAAATTCAACAACAACCTCAACAATGAAAATCACCAACAAATTCAACAACAACCTCAACAATGAAATAAATCCAAAAATTCAACAACAACAACCTCAACAATGAAAAACACCAAAAAATTCAACAACAAACTCATCTTTGAAAAAAACCAACAAATTCAACAACCTCAACATTAAAAAACACCAACAAATTCAACAACAACCTCAACATTGAAAATCTCCAACAAATTCAACAAAAACCTCAACAATGAAAAACACCGAAAAATAAAAACAACAACCTCAACATTCAAAAACACCAACAAATTCAACGAAAACCTCAAAAATGAAAAGCACCAAAAAATTCATCAAAAACCTCTACTTTGAAAAATACCAACAAATTCAACAACCTCAACATTGAAAAACACCAACAAATTCAACAACAACCTCAACATTCAAAAACACCAGCAAATTCAACAACCTCAACATTGAAAAACGCTAACAAATTCAACAACAACCTCAACATTGAAAAACTCCAACAAATTCAACAACATCCTCAACAATGAAAAACGTAAATAAAAATCAATAGACACCTCAACATTGAAAAACACCAAAAAATTCCACAACAACCTCAACAATGAAAAGCACAAATAAAAATCAATAAACACCTCAACATTGAAAAACACCAAAATATTCCACAACAACCTCAACAATGAAAAACACCAAAAAATTCAACAACAACCTCAACATTCAAAAAAACCAAAAAAATCAATACAACATCCTTAACATTCAAAAACACCAACAAATACTGGCAAAACCTCAACAATGAAAAACACCAAAAAATTCAACAACCAGCTCAACATTGAAAAACACCAACAAATTCAACAACAACCTCAACATTGAAAAACTCCAACAAATTCAACAACAACCTCAACAATGAAAACCACCAAAAATTTCAACAACAAACTCAACATTCAAAAACACCAACAATTTTAACAACAACCTCAGCAATGAAAAACATCTAAAAATTCAACAAAAACCTTAACAATGAAAAACACCAAAGAAATTCAACAAAATCCTTAACATTCAAAAACACCAAAAAATTCCACAACAACCTCAGCAATGAAAAACACCAAAAAATTCAACAACAACCTCAACAATGAAAAACACCATAAAAATTCAACAAAAACCTTAACATTCAAAAACACCAAAAAATAAAAATAACATCCTCAACATTCAAAAACAACAAAAAATTCAACTAAAACCTCAACAAGGAAAAACACCAGAAAATTCAACAACAACCTCAACTTTGAAAATCACCAGCAAATTCAACAACCTCAACATTGAAAAACGCTAACAAATTCAACAACAACATCAACAGTGAAAAACTCCAACAAATTCAACAACAACCTCAACATTGAAAAGCACCAAAAAATTCAACAACAACCTCAACATTCAAAAACACCAACAAATTCAACAACAACCTCAGCAATGAATAACATCAAAAAATTCAACAAAAATCTCAACAATGAAGAACACCAAAGAAATTCAACAAAATCCTTAACATTCAAAAACACCAAAAAATAAAAACAACAACCTCAAATTTCAAAAACACCAACAAATTCAACAAAAACCTCAACAATGAAAAACACCAAAAAATTCAACAACAATCTCAACTTTGAAAATCACCAACAAATTCAACAAACTCAACATTGAAAAACTCCAACAAATTCAACAACATCCTCAACAATGAAAAACGCCAAAAAATTCAACAACAACCTCAACATTCAAAAACACCAACAATTTCAACAACAACCTCAATAATGAAAAACATCAAAAAGTTCAACAACATCCTCAACAATGAAAAAACCAAAAAAATTCAACAACAACCTCAACGATGAAAAAGTGGAAAAAAATCAATAAAAACCTCAACATTGAAAATCTCCAAGAATTTCAACAACTACCACAACAATGAAAAACACCAAAAAATTCGACAACAAACTCAATATTGAAAATCACCATCAAATTCAACAAAAACCTCAACAATGAAAAACACAAATAAAATTCAACAACAACCTCAATTTTGAAAAACACCAACAGATTTAACAACCTCAACATTCAAATACATCAACAAATTAAACAACAACCACAGCTTTGAAAAACACCAACAAATTCAACAACCCCAACATTGAAAAACACCAACAAATTCAACAACAACCTCAACAATGAAAAACATGAAAAAATTCAACAACAACAAGCTCAACAATGAAAAACACCAAAAAATTCAACAACAACCTCAACATTGAACAACTCCAAAAAATTCAACAGCAACCTCAATATTGAAAATCACCATCAAATTCAACAACAACCTCAACAATGAAAAACAACCAAAAATTCAAAAACAACAACCTCAGCAATGAAAAACACCAAAACATTCAACAACAACCTCAATATTGAAAATCACCAACAAATTCAACAACAACCTGAACAATGAAAAACATGAAAAAATTCAACAACAACAACCTCAACATTGAAAAACACCAACAAATTCAACAACAACCTCAATATTGAAAATCACCATCAAATTCAACAACAACCTCAACAATTAAAAACATCCAAAAATACAAAAACAACAACCTCAACAATGAAAACCACCAAAACATTCAACAACAACCTCAACATTAATCAACACCAACAAATACAACAACAACCTCAACAATGAAAAGCACGAAAAAATTCAACAACAACCCCAACATCGAATACACCAACAAATTCAACAAGAACCTCGACAATGAAAATCACCAACAAATTCAACAACAACCTCAATATTGAAAATCACTATGAAATTCACCAACAACCTCAACAATGAAAAACAACCAAAAATTCAAAAAGAACAACGTCAGCAATGAAAAACACCAAAACATTTAACAACAAGCTCAACATTGAAAATCACCAACAAATTCAACAACAACCTCAACAATGAAAAACATGAAAAAATTCAACAACAACAACCTCAACAATGAAAAACACCAAAAAATTCAACAACAACCTCAACATTGAAAAACACCAACAAATTCAACAACAACCTAAATATTGAAAATCACCATCAAATTCAACAACAACCTCAACAATGAAAAACATCCAAAAATTCAAAAACAACAACCTCAACAATGAAAAACACCAAAACATTCAACAACAACCTCAACATTAATCAACACCAACAAATACAACAACAACCTCAACAATGAAAAACACCAATAAATTCAACAACAATCCCAACATTGAAAAACACCAACAAATTCAACAACAACCTCGATATGAAAATCTGCACAAAATTCAACAACAACCTCAACAATGAAAAATATGAAAAAATTCAACAACAACAACCTCAACAATGAAAAACACCAAAAAATTCAACAACAACCTCAACATTGAAAAACACCAACAAATTCAACAACAAGTTCAATATTGAAAATCACCATCAAATTCAACAACAACCTCAACAATGAAAAACAACCAAAAATACAAAAACGACAACCTCAGCAATGAAAAACACCAAAACATTCAACAACAACCTCAATATTGAAAATCACCAACAAATTCAACAACAACCTCAACAATGAAAAACATGAAAAAATTCAACAACAACCTCAACAATGAAAAACACCAAAAAATTTAACAACAACCCCAACATTGAAAAACACCAACAAATTCAACAACAACCTCAATATTGAAAATCACCAACAATTTAAACAACAACCACAGCAATGAAAAACATCAATAAATTCAACAACAACCTCAACAATGAAAAACACCAAATATATCAATAAAAACCTCAACATTGAAAAACTCCAAGAATTTCAACAACTACCACAACAATGAAAAACACCAAAAAATTCGACAACAAACTCAACATTGAAAATCACCATCAAATTCAACAAAAACCTCAACAATGAAAACACCAAAAAATTAAACAACAACCTCAATTTTGAAAAACACCAACAATTTCAACAACAACCTCAGCAATGAAATACATCTAAAAATTCAACAACAACCCCAACAATTAAAAACACCAAAAAAATTCAACAAAAACCTTAACATTCGAAAACACCAAAAAATAAAAACAACAACCTCAAAGTTCAAAATCACCAGCAAATTCAACCAAAACCTCAAAAATGAAAAACACCAAAAAATTCAACAACAACCTCAACTTTGAAAAACACCAACAAATTCAACAAAATCAACATTGAAAAACGCCAACAAATTCAACAACAACCTCAACATTGAAAAACTCCAACAAATTCAACAACATCCTGAACAATGAAAAACGCCAAAAAATACAACATCAACCTCAGCATACAAAAACACCAACAATTTCAACAACAACCTCTGTATTGAAAAACATCAAAAAATTCAACAACATCCTCAACAATGAAAAACACCAAAAAAATCAATAAAAACCTCAACATTGAAAAACTCCAAGAATTTCAACAATTACCACAACAATGAAAAACACAAATAAAATGCAACAACAACCTGAATTTTGAAAAACACCAACAGATTTAACAACCTCAAATTTTAAATACACCAACAAATTCAACAACAACCTCAGCTTTGAGAAATACCAACAAATTCAACTGCAACCTCAACATTCAAAAACTCCAACAATTTGAATAACAAACTCAACACTGAAAAACACCAAGAAATTCAACTGCAACCACAATTTCGAAAAATAATAAAAGATTCAAAAAAAAATTGAATACACCAAAAAATTCAACAACAACCTCAACATTGAAAAACACCAAAATATTCAATAACAACCTCAACTTTGAAAAGCACGATCCAATTCCAAAACCTCAACATTGAAAAGCACCAACAAATTCAACTACAACCTCAATATTGTTAATCACCAACAAATTCAACTACAACCTCAACATTCAAAAACACCAACAAATTCAACAAAAACCTCAACAATGGAAAACACCAACAAGTTCATCAAAAACCTCAAAAATGAAAAACACCAAAAAATTAATCAACAACCTCAACATTCAAAAGCACCAACAAATTCAACAACCTCAACATTGAAGAACTCCAAGAAATACAACAACAACCTCAACAATGAAGAACATCCAAAAATTCAACAACAACAACCTCAACATTCAAAAACACCAACAAATTCAAAAACAACCTCAACAATGAATAACACCAAAAAATTGATCAACAATCTCAACAAACAAAAACACCAACAAACTCAACCAAAACCTCAACAATGAAAGACACCAAAAAATTCATCAACAACCTCAACTTTGAAAAACACCAACAAATTCAACAACCTCAACATTGAAAAACGACAACAAATTCAACAACAACCTCAACATTCAAAAACACCAACAATTTCAACAACAACCTCAACATTGAAAAACACCAAAATATTCAATAACAACCTCAACTTTGAAAAGCACGATCCAATTCCAAAACCTCAACATTGAAAAGCACCAACAAATTCAACTACAACCTCAATATTGTTAATCACCAACAAATTCAACTACAACCTCAACATTCAAAAGCACCAACAAATTCAACAGAAACCTCAACAATTGAAAACACCAACAAGTTCATCAAAAACCTCAAAAATGAAAAACACCAAAAAATTAATCAACAACCTCAACATTCAAAAGCACCAACAAATTCAACAACCTCAACATTGAAGAACTCCAAGAAATACAACAACAACCTCAACAATGAAAATCACCAAAAAATTCAACAACAACCTCAACATTGAAAAACACCAACAAATTCAACAACATCCTCAATATTGAAAATCACCATCAAATTCAACAACAACCTCAACAATGAAGAACATCCAAAAATTCAACAACAACAACCTCAACATTCAAAAACACCAACAAATTCAAAAACAACCTCAACAATGAATAACACCAAAAAATTGATCAACAATCTCAACAAACAAAAACACCAACAAACTCAACCAAAACCTCAACAATGAAAGACACCAAAAAATTCATCAACAACCTCAACTTTGAAAAACACCAACAAATTCAACAACCTCAACATTGAAAAACGACAACAAATTCAACAACAACCTCAACATTCAAAAACAGCAACAATTTCAACAACAACCTCAGCAATGAAAAACTTCAAAAAATTCAACAACATCCTCAACAATGAAAAGCACCAAAAAAAATTCAACAACAACCTCAACAATGAAAACCACCAAAAAAATCAATAAAAACCTCAACATTGAAGAACTCCAAGAATTTCAACAACTACCACAACATTGAAATACACCAAAAAATTTGGCAACAACCTCAGTTTTGAATAACACAAACAAATTCAACAACCTCAACATTGAAAAACACAAACAAATTCAACAACAACCTCAACTTTGAAAAACACCAACAAATTCAACAAGCTCAAAATTGAAAAACACCAACAAATTTAACTGCAACCTCAACTGTGAAAAAGACAAAAATGATCAAAAAAAAACCATTGATAACACCAATAAATTCAACAACCTCAACATTGAAAATCACCAACAAATTCAACAACAAACTCAGCAATGAAAAACATCACAAAATTCAACAACCTCAACATTCACAAACACCAGCAATTTCAACAACAACCTCAACAATGAAAAACATCAAAAAATTCAACAACAACCTCAACAATGAAAAACACCAAAAGAATTCATCAACAACCTCAACAATGAAAAATACCCAAAAAAATCAATAAAATCCTCAACATTGAAAAGCACCAAAAAATTCCACAACAACCTCAACCATGAAAAACACCAAAAAATTCAACAACAACCTCAACATTCAAAAACACCAAAAAATAAATACAACAACCTCAACGTTCAAAAACACCAACAAATGCAACCAAAACCTCAACATTGAAAAACACCAAAAAATTCAACAACAAACTCAACTTTGAAAAACACCAACAAATACAACAACCTCAACATTGAAAAACACCAACAAATTCAACAACAATCTCAACATTCAAAAACTCCAACAAATTCAACAACAACCTCAACATTCAAAAACACCAACAATTTCAACAACAACCTCAGCAATGAAAAACATCAAAAAATTCAACAACAACCTCAACAATGAAAAACACCATAAAAATTCAACAAAAACCTTAACATTCAAAAACACCAAAAAATAAAAATAACAACCTCAACATTCAAAAACACCAAAACATTCAACTAAAACCTCAACAAGGAAAAACACCAGAAAATTCAACAACAACCTCAACTTTGAAAATCACCAGCAAATTCAACAACCTCAACATTGAAAAACGCTAACAAATTCAACAACAACATCAACAGTGAAAAACTCCAACAAATTCAACAACAACCTCAACATTGAAAAGCACCAAAAAATTCAACAACAACCTCAACATTCAAAAACACCAACAAATTCAACAACAACCTCAGCAATGAATAACATCAAAAAATTCAACAACATCCTCAACAATGAATAATACCAAAAAAATTCAACAACAAACTCAACAATGAAAAACACCAATAAAAATCAATAAACACCTCAACATTGAAAAACAACAAAAAATTCCACAACAACCTCAACAATGAAAAACACCAAAAAAATTCAACAACCAGCTCAACTTTGAAAAACAGCAACAAATACTTCAACGTCAACATTGAAAAACACCAACAAATTCAACAACAACCTCAACATTGAAAAACTCCAACAAATTCAACAACAACCTCAACAATGAAAACCACCAAAAATTCAACAACAACCTCAACATTCAAAAACACCAACAATTTTAACAACAACCTCAGCAATGAAAAACATCTAAAAATTCAACAAAAATCTCAACAATGAAAAACACCAAAGAAATTCAACAAAATCCATAACATTCAAAAACACCAAAAAATTCCACAACAACCTCAACAATGAAAAACACCAAAAAATTCAACAACAACCTTAACAATGAAAAACACCATAAAAATTCAACAAAAACCTTAACATTCAAAAACACCAAAAAATACAACTAAAACCTCAACAAGGAAAAACACCAGAAAATTCAACAACAACCTCAACTGTGAAAATCACCAGCAAATTCAACAACCTCAACATTGAAAAACGCTAACAAATTCAACAACAACATCAACAGTGAAAAACTCCAACAAATTCAACAACAACCTCAACATTGAAAAGCACCAAAAAATTCAACAACAACCTCAACATTTAAAAACACCAACAAATTCAACAACAACCTCAGCAATGAATAACATCAAAAAATTCAACAAAAATCTCAACAATGAAAAACACCAAAGAAATTCAACAAAATCCTTAACATTCAAAAACACCAAAAAATAAAAACAACAACCTCAAAGTTCAAAAACACCAACAAATTCAACAAAAACCTCAACAATGAAAAACACCAAAAAATTCGACAACAATCTCAACTTTGAAAATCACCAACAAATTCAACAAACTCAACATTGAAAAACTCCAACAAATTCAACAACATCCTCAACAATGAAAAACGCCAAAAAATTCAACAACAACCTCAACATTCAAAAACACCAACAATTTCAACAACAACCTCAATAATGAAAAAGATCAAAAATTTCAACAACATCCTCAACAATGAAAAACACCAAAAAAATTCAACAACAACCTCAACGATGAAAAAGTGGAAAAAAATCAATAAAAACCCCAACATTGAAAATCTCCAAGAATTTCAAGAATTACCACAACATTGAAAAACACCAAAAAATTCGACAACAAACTCAATATTGAAAATCACCATCAAATTCAACAAAAACCTCAACAATGAAAAACACAAATAAAATTCAACAACAACCTCAATTTTGAAAAACACCAACAGATTTAACAACCAAAACATTCAAATACATCAACAAATTAAACAACAACCACAGCTTTGAAAAACACCAACAAATTCAACAACCCCAACATTGAAAAACACCAACAAATTCAACAACAACAAGCTCAACAATGAAAAACACCAAAAAATTCAACAACAACCTCAACATTGAACAACACCAAAAAATTCAAAAGCAACCTCAATATTGAAAATCACCATCAAATTCAACAACAACCTCAACAATGAAAAACAACCAAAAATTCAAAAACAACAACCTCAGCAATGAAAAACACGAAAACATTCAACAACAACTTCAATATTGAAAATCACCAACAAATTCAACAACAACCTCAACAATGAAAAACATGAAAAAATTCAACAACAACAACAACCTCAACAATGAAAAACACCAAAAAATTCAACAACAACCTCAACATTGAAAAACAGCAACAAATTCAACAAAAACCTCAACAATGAAAATCACCATCAAATTCAACGACAACCTCAACAATTAAAAACATCCAAAAATACAAAAACAACAACCTCAGCAATGAAAACCACCAAAACATTCAACAACAACCTCAACATTAATCAACACCAACAAATACAACAACAACCTCAACAATGAAAAACACGAAAAAATTCAACAACAACCCCAACATTGAATACACAAACAAATTCAACAACAACCTCAACAATGAAATAAATCCAAAAATTCAACAACAACAACCTCAACAATGAAAAACACCAACAAATTCAACAACAAACTCATCTTTGAAAAAACCAACAAATTCAACAACCTCAACATTAAAAAACACCAACAAATTCAACAACAACCTCAACATTGAAAATCTCCAACAAATTCAACAGAAACCTCAACAATGAAATACACCGAAAAATAAAAACAACAACCTCAACATTCAAAAACACCAACAAATTCAACGAAAACCTCAAAAATGAAAAACACCAAAAAATTCATCAAAAACCTCTACTTTGAAAAACACCAACAAATTCAACAACCTCAACATTGAAAAACACCAACTTATTCAACAACAACCTCAACAATGAAAAACACCAACAAATTCAACAACAACCTCAACATTCAAAAACACCAACAATTTAAACAACAACCACAGCAATGAAAAACATCAGTAAATTCAACAACAACCTCAACAATGAAAAACACCAAATATATCAATAAAAACCTCAACATTGAAAAGCTCCAAGAATTTCAACAACTACCACAACAATGAAAAACACCAAAAAATTCGACAACAAACTCAACATTGAAAATCACCATCAAATTCAACAAAAACCTCAACAATGAAAACACCAAAAAATTAAACAACAACCTCAATTTTGAAAAACACCAACAGATTTAACAACCTCAACATTCAAATACATCAACAACTTCAACAACAACCACAGCTTTGAAAAACACCAACAAATTCAACGGCAACCTCAACATTGAAAAACTCCAACAATTTCAATAACAACCTCAACAATGAAAAATACCAACAAATTCAACTACAACCTCAACATTCAAAAACACCAACAAATTCAACAAAAACCTCAACAATGGAAAACACCAACAAATTCATCAAAATCCTCAACAATGAAAAACACCACAAGATTCATCAACAACCTCAACATTCAGAAATACCAACAAATTCAACAACCTCAACATTGAAGAACTCCAAGAAATTCCACAACAACCTCAACAATGAAAAACACCAAAAAATGCAACAACAACCCCAACATTGAAAAACACCAACAAATTCAACAACAACCTCAACAATGAAAAACATGAAAAAATTTAACAACAACCTCAACATTGAAAAACACCAAAAAATTCAGCAACAACCGCAACATTGAACAACACCAACAAATTCAACAACAACCTCAATATTGAAAATCACTATGAAATTCAACAACAACCTCAACAATGAAAAACTACCAGAAATTCAAAAACAACAACCTCAGCAATGAAAAACACCAAAAGATTCAACAACAAGCTCAACATTGAAAATCACCAACAAATTCAACAACAACCTCAAAAATGAAAAACACCAAAAAATTCAACAACAACCTCAACATTGAAAAACACCAACAAATTCAACAACAACCTCAATATTGAAAATCACCATCAAATTCAACAACAACCTCAACAATGAAAAACATCCAAAAATTCAAAAACAACAACCTCAACAATGAAAAACACCAAAACATTAAACAACAACATCAACATTAATCAACACCAACAAATACAACAACAACCTCAACAATGAAAAACACCAAAAAATTCAACAACAACCCCAACATTGAAAAACACCAAAACATTCAACAACAACCTCAATATTGAAAATCACCAACAAATTCAACAACAACCTCAACAATGAAAAACACCAAAAAATTCAACAACAACCCAACATTGAAAAACACCAACAAATTCAACAACAACCTCAATATTGAAAATCACCAACAAATTCAACAACAACCTCAACAATGAAAAACACCAATAAATTCAACAACAAACTCATCTTTGAAAAAAACCAACAAATTCAACAACCTCAACATTAAAAAACACCAACAAATTCAACAACAACCTCAACATTGTAAATCTCCAACAAATTCAACAAAAACCTCAACAATGAAAAACACCGAAAAATAAAAACAACAACCTCAACATACAAAAACACCAACAAATTCAACGAAAACCTCAACATTGAAAAACACCAAAAAATTCATCAAAAACCTCTACTTTGAAAAACACCAACAAATTCAACAACCTCAACATTGAAAAACACCAACTTATTCAACAACAACCTCAACAATGAAAAACACCAAAAAATTCAACAACAACCTCAGCATTCAAAAACACCAAAATATTCAAAAACAACCTCAACTTTGAAAAACACGATCCAATTCCAAAACCTCAACATTGAAAAGCACCAAAATATTCAACTACAACCTCAATATTGTTAATCACCAACAAATTCAACAAAAACCTCAACAATGGAAACCACAAACAAATTCATCAAATACCTCAAAAATGAAAAATACCAACAAATTCAACTACAACCTCAACATTCAAAAACACCAACAAATTCAACAAAAACCTAAACAATGGAAAACACCAACAAATTCTTCAAAATCCTCAACAATGAAAAACACCAAAAAATTCAACAACAACCTCAACATTCAAAAACACCAACAATTTCAACAACAACCACAGCAATGAAAAACATCAATAAATTCAACAACAACCTCAACAATGAAAAACACCAAAAATATCAATAAAAACCTCAACATTGAAAAACTCCAAGAATTTCAACAACTACCACAACAATGAAAAACACCAACAAATTCAACAACAACCTCAATATTGAAAATCACCATGAAATTGAACAAAAACCTCAACAATGAAAAACACAAAAAAGTTCAACCAGAACCTCAATTTTGAAAAATACCAACAGATTTAACATCCTCAACATTGAAAAACTCCAACAATTTCAACAACAACCTCAACAATGAAAAACATCCAAAAATACAAAAACAACAACCTCAACAATGAAAACAACCAAAACATTCAACAACAACCTCACATTAATCAACACCAACAAATACAACGACAACCTCAACATTGAAAAACACCAAAAAATTCAACAACAACCCCAACATTGAAAAACACCAACAAATTCAACAACAGCCTCAATATTGAAAATCACCAACAAATTCAACAACAACCTCAACAATGAAAAACATCCAAAAATTCAACAACAACAACCTCAACAATGAAAAACACCAAAAAATTCAACAACAAACTCATCTTTGTAAAAAACCAACAAATTCAACAACCTCAACATTAAAAAACACCAACAAATTCAACAAAAACCTCAAAATTGAAAATCACCAACAAATTCAACAACAACCTCAACATTGAAAAACTCCAACAAATTAATGTGCAAACTCAACTTCGAAAAAAAAAAGTTTTAAAAAAAACATTGATAACACCAATAAATTCAACAACAACGTCAATATTGAAAATCACCCGCAAATTCATCAACAACCTCAACAATGAAAAACAGCAAACAATTCAACAAGTACCGCAAATGAAAAACACCAACAAATTCAACAACAACCTCAACATTCAAAAACACCAACAAATTGAACAGAAACCACAACATCGAAAAACATCAATAAATTCAAAAACAACCTCAACATTGAAAAACACCTAAATATTCAACAACAACCTCAACTTTGAAAAACACCAACAAATTCAAAACCCTCAACATGGAAAAACACCAACAAATTCAACTACAACCAAAATATTGAAAATCACCAACAAATTCAACAACAACCTCAACATTCAAAAACACCAAAACATTCAACAACAATCTCAACAATGAAAAACACCAAAAAATTCATAATCAACTTCAACATTAAAAAACACCACCGATTTCAACAAAAACCTCAACAATTAAAAACACCAAAAAATTCAACAACAAAGTCAACTTTGAAAAATACCAACAAATTCAACAACCTCAACATTGAAAAACACCAACAAATTCAACAACAAACTCAGCAATCAAAATCAGCAACAAATTCAACAACAACCTCAACAATGAAAAACACACAAAAATTCAACAACAACCTCAACATTCAAAAACACCAACAAATTCAACAAAAACCTCAATGAAAAACACCAATAAATACAACAACAACCTCAATTTTGAAAAACACAAACAAATTCAACAAACTCAACATTGAAAACCAGCAACAAATTCAACTGCAACCTCAACTTTGAAAAATACAAAATAGATCAAAAAAAACCATTGATAACACGAATAAATTCAACCACCTCAACATTGAAAATCACCAACAAATTCAACAACAACCTCAGCAATGAAAAACATCAAAAAATTCAACAAGAACATCAACAATGAAAAACACCAACAAATTCAACAAGTACCGCAACAATTAAAAACACCAAAAAATTCAACAACAAACTCAAAATTGAAAATCACCATCAAATTCTTCAAAAATGTCCTCATTGAAAAACATCAAAAAATGCAACAAAAACCTCAACACTCCAAAACACCAACAAATTCAACAAAAACTTCAACAATGAAAACACCAAAAAATTCAACAACAATCTCAACATTGAAAAACACCAACAAATTCAACAAAAACCTCAACATTCAAATACACCAACAAATTCAACAACAACCTCACCTTTGAATACACGAACAAATTCAACAACCTCAACATTGAAAAACTCCAACAAATTCAACAACATCCTCAACAATGTAAAACATCAAAAAATTCAACAACAACCTCAACAATGAAAAACACCACAAAAATTAAACAACAGCCTCAACAATGAAATTAACCCAAAAAAATCAATAAAAACCTCAACATTGAAAAACTCCAAGAATTTGAACAATTACCACAACCATGAAAAGCACCAAAAAATTCGACAACAAACTCAATATTGAAAATCACCAACACATTTAACAAGCTCAACATTCAGAAACACCAACAAATTCAACAAAAACCTCAACAATGAAAAACACCAAAAAATTCAACAACAACCTCAACTTTGGAAAACACCAAGAAATTCAACAATCTCAACATTGAAAAACACCAACAAATTCAACTGCAACCACAACTTTTAAAAATACAAATAAGATCAAAATAAACCATTGATAACACCAATAAATTCAACAACCTCCCAATTGAAAATCACCAACAAATTCAACAACAACCTAAGCAATGAAAAACATCAAAAAATTCAACAACAACCTCAACAAAGAAAAACACCAACAAATTCAACAAGTACCGCAAATGAAAAACACCAAAAAATTCAACAGCAAACTCAAAATTGAAAATAACCATCAAATTCAACAAAAATCTCAACATTGAAAAACAAAAAAAAAACAACAACCCCAACATTCCAAAACACCAACAAATTCAACAAAAACCTCAACAATGAAAACACCAAAAAATACAACAACAATCACAACTTTGTAAAACACCAACAAATTGAACAACATCAACATTGAAAAACACCAACAAATTAAAGTGCAAACTCAACTTCGAAAAAACAAAAAGTTTAAAAAAAAACATTGATATCACCAATAAATTCAACAGCAACGTCAATATTGAAAATCACCCGCAAATTCATCAACAACCTCAACAATGAAAAACAGCAAACAATTCAACAAGTACTGCAAATGAAAAACATCAATAAATTCAAAAACAACCTCAACTTTGAAAAACACCAACAAATTCAACTGCAACCTTAAGTTTGAAAAACACAAAAAAGTTGAAGAAAAATCATTGATAACACCAAAAAATTCATCAACAACCTTAACATTGAAAAACAACAAAATATTCAACAACAACCTCAACTTTGAAAAACACCAACAAATTCAAAACCCTCAACATGGAAAAACACCAACAAATTCAACAACAACCAAAATATTGAAAATCACCAACAAATTCAACAACAACCTCAACATTCGAAAACACCAAAAAATTCAACAACAATCTCAACAATGAAAAACACCAAAAAAATCATAATCAACTTCATCATTAAAAAACAACACCAAATTCAACAAAAACCTCAACAATTAAAAACACCAAAAAATTCAACAACAAAGTCAACTTTGAAAAACACCAACAAATTCAACAACAAACTCAGCAATCAAAATCAGCAAGAAATTCAACAACAACCTCAACAATGAAAAACACACAAAAATTCATCAACAACCTCAACATTCAAAAACACTAACAAATTCAACAAAAACCTCAACAATGAAAAACACCAAAAAATACAACAACAACCTCAACTTTGAAAAACACAAAAAGGTTCAACAAAATAAAAATTGATAACTCCAACAAATTCAACAACAACCTCAATATTTACAATCCCCAACAAATTTTACAACAACCTCAACAATGAAAAACATCAAAAAATTCAACAACAACCACAACAATGAAAAACACCAACCATTTCAACAAAAACCTTAACAATTAAAAACACCAAAAAATTCAACAACAACCTCAACAATGAAAAACACCAATAAATTCAACAACAACCTCAACTTTGAAAAACTCAAACAATTTCAAGAACAACCTCAACAATGAAAAACACCAAAAAATTCAACAAACACCTCAACACTCAAAAACAACAACAAATTCAACAAAAACCTCAACAATTAAAAATTCAACAACAACGTCAACTTTCAAAAACACCAACAAATTCAACAACCTCAACATTGAAAAACACCAACAAATTCAACAACTACCTCAACTTTGAAAAACTCCAACAAATTCAAAAACCTCAACATTGAAAAACACCAACAAATTCAACAACAACCTGAACATTGAAAAACTCCAACAAATTCAACAACAACCTCAACAATGAAAAACACCAAAAAATTCAACAACAACCTCAACATTCAGAAACAACAACAAATTCAACAAAAACCTCAACAATGAAAAACACCAAAAAATTCAACAACAACCGCAACTTTGGAAAACACCAACAAATTCAACAACAACCTCAACATTGAAAAACACCAACAAATTCAACAACAACCTCAGCAAAGAAAAACATCAAAAAATTCAACAACAACCTCAACAAAGAAAAAGACCAACAAATTCAACAAGTACCGCAAATGAAAAACACCAAAAAATTCAACAGCAAACTCAAAATTGAAAATAACCATCAAATTCAACAAAAATCTCAACATTGAAAAAAAAATAAAAAATAAAACAACAACCCCAATATTCCAAAACATCAACAAATTCAACAAAAACCTCAACAATGAAAACACCAAAAAATACAACAACAAACTTAACATTCCAAGACCCCAACAAATTCAACAAAAACCTCAACAATGAAAACACCAAATAATTCAACAACAATCACAACTTTGAAAAGAACCAACAAATTCAACAACTTCAACATTGAAAAGCACCAACAAATTAAAGTGCGAACTCAAATTTGAAAAAAACAAAAAAGAGAAAAAACACATTGATAACACCAATAAATTCAACAACAACCTCAATATTGAAAATCACCAACAAATTCATCAACAACTTCAACAATGAAAAACTCCCACAATTTCAAAAACAACCTCAACAATGAAAAACACCAAAAAATTCAACAACAAACTCAACATTGAAAATCACCAACAAATTCAGCAACAGCCTAAACAATGAATAACATCAAAAAATTCAGCAACAACCTCAACATTCCAAAACATCAACAAATTCAACAAAAACCTCAACAATGAAAACACCAAAAAATACAACAACAACCACAACTTTCAAAAAAACCAACAAATTCAACCGCCTCAACATTGAAAAATACCAATCAATTCAAGTGCAAACTCAACTTTGAAAAACACAAAAAAGTTTTTAAAAAAAACATTGATAACACCTATAAATTCAACAACAACCTCAATATTGAAAATCACCAACAAATTCAAAAACAACACCAGCAATGAAAAACAGCAAAAAATTCAACAACAACGACCTCAACAATGAAAAATACCAAAAATTCAACAACAGCCTCAACGTTGAAAAACTCCAACAATTTCAACAACAACATCCACAATGTAAAACACCATAAAATTCAACAACAACCTCAACTTTGAAAAACACCAAAAAATTCAACAACCTCAACATTGAGAAACAGCAACAAATTCAACTGCAACCTCAACGTTGAAAAATACAAAAAAGATTAAAAAAAAATTGAACACACCAATAAATTCAACAAGAACCTCAATATTTAAAATCACCAATAAATTCAACAACTACCTCAACAATGAAAAACATCAAAAAATTCAACAATAACAACCTCAACAATGAAAGACACCAACAAATTCAACAAAAAACTCAACAATGAAAACACCAAAAAATTCAACAACAATCTCAACATTCAAAAATACCAACAAATTCACCAAAAACCTCAACATTGAAAAACACCAAAAAATTCAGCAACAACCTCAACTTTGAAATACACCAACAAATTCAACGACCTTAACATTAAAAACACCAACTAATTCAACTGCAACATCAACTTTGAAAAATACAAAAAAGTTCAAAAAAATCATTGATAAAACCAATGAAGTAAACAAGAACCTCAATATTGAAAATCACCAAAAAATTCAACAACAACCTTAACATTGAAAAACACCAAAATATTCAACAACAACCTCAACTTTGAAAAACACCAACAAATTCAAAAACCTCAACATGGAAAAACACCAACAAATTCAACTACAACCAAAATATTGAAAATCACCAACAAATTCAACAACAACCTGAACATTCGAAAACAGCAAAAAATTCAACAACAAGCTCAACAATGAAAAACACCAAAAAATTCATAATCAACCTCAACATTGAAAAACACCAGCAAATTCAACAAAAACCTCAACAATTAAAAACACTAAAAAATTCAACAACAACGTCAACTTTGAAAAATACCAACAAATTCAACAACCTCAAAATTGAAAAACACCAACAAATTCAACAACAACCTCAGCAATCAAAATCAGCAACAAATTCAACAACAACCGCAACAATGAAAAACATACAAAAATTCGACAACAACCTCAACATTCACAAACACCAACAAATTCAACAAAAACCTCAACAATGAAAAACACCAAAAAATTCAACTGCAACCTCAACTTTGAAAAATACAAAAAAGATCAAAAAAAACCATTGATAACACGAATAAATTCTACCACCTCAACATTGAAAATCACCAACAAATTCAACAACAACCTCAGCAATGAAAAACATCAAAAAATTCAACAAGAACCTCAACAATGAAAAACACCAACAAATTCAACAAGTACCGCAACAATGAATAACACCAAAAAATTCAACAACAAACTCAAAATTGAAAATCACCATCAAATACAACAAAAATGTCCTCATTGAAAAACATCAAAAAATGCAACAAAAACGTCAACATTCCAAAACACCATCAAATTCAACAAAAACCTCAAAAATGAAAACACCAAAAAATTCAACAACAACCTCAACGTTGAAAAACTCCAACAATTTCAACCACAACCTCAACATTCAAAAACACCAACAAATTCAACAAAAACCTCAACAATGAAAAACATCAAAAAATTCAACAACAACCACAACAATGAAAAACACCAACCATTTCAACAAAAACCTTAACAATTAAAAACACCAAAAAATTCAACAACAACCTCAACAATGAAAAACACCAATAAATTCAACAACAACCTCAACTTTGAAAAACTCAAACAATTTCAAGAACAACCTCAACAATGAAAAACACCAAAAAATTCAACAAACACCTCAACACTCAAAAACAACAACAAATTCAACAAAAACCTCAACAATTAAAAACACCAAAAAATTCAACAACAACGTCAACTTTCAAAAACACCAACAAATTCAACAACCTCAACATTGAAAAACACCAACAAATTCAACAACTACCTCAACTTTGAAAAACTCCAACAAATTCAACAACCTCAACATTGAAAAACACCAACAAATTCAACAACAACCTTAACATTGAAAAACACCAACAAATTCAACAACAACCTCAACAATGAAAAACACCAAAAAATTCAACAACAACCTCAACATTCAGAAACAACAACAAATTCAACAAAAACCTCAACAATGAAAAACACCAAAAAATTCAACAACAACCGCAACTTTGGAAAACACCAACAAATTCAACAACAACCTCAACATTGAAAAACACCAACAAATTCAACAACAACCTCAGCAAAGAAAAACATCAAAAAATTCAACAACAACCTCAACAAAGAAAAAGACCAACAAATTCAACATGTACCGCAAATGAAAAACACCAAAAAATTCAACAGCAAACTCAAAATTGAAAATAACCAGCAAATTCAACAAAAATCTCAACATTGAAAAAAAAATAAAAAATACAACAACAACCCCAATATTCCAAAACATCAACAAATTCAACAAAAACCTCAACAATGAAAACACCAAAAAATACAACAACAAACTTAACATTCCAAGACACCAACAAATTCAACAAAAACCTCATCAATGAAAACACCAAATAATTCAACAACAATCACAACTTTGAAAAACACCAACAAATTCAACAACTTCAACATTGAAAAACACCAACAAATTAAAGTGCAAACTCAAGTTTGAAAAAAACAAAAAAGAGAAAAAAACACATTGATAACACCAATAAATTCAACAACAACCTCAATATTGAAAATCACCAACAAATTCATCAACAACCTCAACAATGAAAACAGGCAAACAATTCAACAACATCGACCTCAACAATCAAAAATTTCAACCACAACCTCAACATTCAAAAACACCAACAAATTCAACAAAAACCTCCACATTGAAAAACACCAAAAAATTCATCAACAACCTCAACATTCAAAGACACCAGCAAATTCAATAAAAACCTCAACAATTAAAAAGACCAAAAAATTCAACATCAACGTCAACTTTGAAAAATGCCCTCAAATTCAAAAATCACAACGTTGAAAAACACCAACAAATTCAACAACAACCTCAGCAATCAAAATCAGCAACAAATTCAACAACAACCTCAGCAATGAAAAACATCAAAAAATTCAACAAGAACCTCAACAATGAAAAACACCAACAAATTCAACAAGTACCGCAACAATGAAAAACACCAAAAAATTCAACAACAAACTCAAAATTGAAAATCACCATCAAATACAACAAAAATGTCCTCATTGAAAAACATCAAAAAATGCAATAAAAACCTCAACATTCCAAAACACCAATAAATTCAACTAAAACCTCAACAATGAAAACACCAAAAAATTCAACAACAACGTCAACTTTGAAAAATGCCCACAAATTCAAAAACCACAACATTGAAAAACACCAACAAATTCAACAACAACCTCAGCAATCAAAATCAGCAACAAATTCACCAACAACGTCAACAATGAAAAACACACAAAAATTCAACAACAACCTCAACATTCAAAAACACCAACAAATTCAACAAAAACCTCAACAATGAAAAGCACCAAAAAATTCAACAACAACCTCAACTTTGATAAACACAAACAAATTCAACAAACTCAACATTGAAAAACAGCATCAAATTCAACTGCAACCTCAACTTTGAAAAATACAAATAAGATCAAAAAAAACCATTGATAACACCAATAAATTCAACCACCTCAGCATTGAAAATCACCAACAAATTCAACAACAACCTCAGCAATGAAAAACATCAAAAAATTCAACAAGAACCTCAACATTGAAAAACACCAACAAATTCAACAAGTACCGCAACAATGAAAAACACCAAAAAATTCAACAACAAACTCAAAATTGAAAATCACCATCAAATTCAACAAAAATGTCAACTTTGAAAAACATCAAAAAATGCAACAACAACCTCAACATTCCAAAACACCAACAAATTCAACAAAAACCTCAACAATGAAAACACCAAAACATTCAACAACAATCACAACTTTGAAAATCACCAAGAAATTCAACAACATCAACATTAAAAAACACTAACAAATTAAAGGGCAAACTCAGCTTTGAAAAATACAAAAAAGTTTAAAAAAAAACATTGATAACACCAATAAATTCAACAACAACCTCAATATTGAAAATCACCAACAAATTCATCAACAACCTCAACAATGAAAACAGGCAAACAATTCAACAACATCGACCTCAACAATGAAAAACACCGAAAAATTCAACAACAACCTCAACATTGAAAAACTCCAACAATTTCAACAACAACCTCAACAATGAAAAACACCAAAAAATTCACAACAAACTCAACGTTGAAAATCACCAACAAATTCAACAACAACCTCAGCAATGAAAAATATTTAAAAATTCAACAACAACCTCAACTTTGAAAAACACCAACAATTCAAAAACCTCAACTTTCAAAAACACCGACAAATTCAACTGCAACCTCAACTTTGAAAACTTCAAAAAAGTTCAAGCAAAATCATTGATAACACCAATAAATTCAACAAGAACATTAACATTGAAAAACACCAAAATATTCAACAACTACCTCAACTTTGAAAAACACCAACAAATTCAAAAATCTCAACATGGAAAAACAACAACAAATTCAACTACAACCTCAATATTGAGAATCACCAACAAATTCAACAACAACCTCAACATTCGAAAACACCAACAAATTCAACACCAATCTCAACAATGAAAAACACCAAAGAATTCATCAACAACCTCAACATTCAAAAACACCAACAAATTCAACAACAACCTCAACAATGAAAAGCACCAGAAAATTCAACAACAACCTCAACATTCAAACACAACAACAAATTCAACAAAAACCTCAACAATTAAAAACACCAAAAAAATCAACAACAACGTCAACTTTGAAAAACACCAACAAATTCAACAACAACCTCAACAATGAACAACACCAAAAAATTCAACAACGACCTCAACATTCAAAAACACCCAAAAATTCAACAACAACGTCAACAATGAAAAAGACCAAAAAATTCAACAACAACCTCAAGAATGAAAAACAACAACAAATTCAACTACAACCTCAATATTGAAAATCACCAACAAATTCAACAACAACCTCAACAATGAAAAACACCAACATATTCAACAAAAACGTCAACAATGAAAAACACCAAAAAATTCAACAACAACCTCAATTTTGAAAAACGCCATTAGATTTAACAACCTCAACATTCAAATACACAAACAAATTCAACAACAACCTCAGCTTTGAAAATCACCAACAAATTTAACAACAACCTCAACAATGAAAAACACCAAAAAATTCAGCAACAACCTCAACTTGGAAAAACACCAACAAATTCAACAACCACAACATTGAAAAACACCAACAAATTCAACAACAACCTCAACATTGAAAAACTCCAACAAATTCAACAACAACCTCAACAATGAAAAACACCAAATAATTCAACAACAATCTCAACATTCAAAACACCAACAAATTCAACAACAACCTCAACATTCGAAAACACCAAAAAATTCAACAACAACCTCAACTTTGAAAAACGCCAACAAATTCAACAACCTCAACATTGAGAAACACCAACAATTTCAACTGCAAGCTCAACTTTGAAAAATACTAAAAAGATCAAAAAAACCATTGATAACACCAATAAATTCAACAACCTCAGCATTGAAAATCACCAACAAATTCAACAACAACTTCAATATTGAAAATCACCAACAAATTCAACAACAACCTCAACAATGAAAAACACCAACATATTCAACTAAAACCTCAACAATGAAAAACACCAAAAAATTCAACAACAACCTCAATTTTGAAAAACTCCCACAGATTTAACAACCTCTACATTCAAATAAACCAACAAATTCAACAACAACCTCAGCAATGAAAAACATCAAAAAATTCAACAAGAACCTCAACATTGAAAAACACCAACAAATTCAACAAGTACCGCAACAATGAATAACACCAAAAAATTCAACAACAAACTCAAAATTGAAAATCACCATCAAATTCAACAAAAATGTCAACTTTGAAAAACATCAAAAAATGCAACAACAACCTCAACATTCCAAAACACCAACAAATTCAACAAAAACCTCAACAATGAAAACACCAAAACATTCAACAACAATCACAACTTTGAAAATCACCAAGAAATTCAACAACATCAACATTAAAAAACACTAACAAATTAAAGGGCAAACTCAGCTTTGAAAAATACAAAAAAGTTTAAAAAAAATCATTGATAACACCAATAAATTCAACAACAACCTCAATATTGAAAATCACCAACAAATTCATCAACAACCTCAACAATGAAAACAGGCAAACAATTCAACAACATCGACCTCAACAATGAAAAACACCGAAAAATTCAACAACAACCTCAACATTGAAAAACTCCAACAATTTCAACAACAACCTCAACAATGAAAAACACCAAAAAATTCACAACAAACTCAACGTTGAAAATCACCAACAAATTCAACAACAACCTCAGCAATGAAAAATATTTAAAAATTCAACAACAACCTCAACTTTGAAAAACACCAACAATTCAAAAACCTCAACTTTGAAAAACACCGACAAATTCAACTGCAACCTCAACTTTGAAAACTTCAAAAAAGTTCAAGCAAAATCATTGATAACACCAATAAATTCAACAAGAACATTAACATTGAAAAACACCAAAATATTCAACAACTACCTCAACTTTGAAAAACACCAACAAATTCAAAAATCTCAACATGGAAAAACAACAACAAATTCAAATACAACCTCAATATTGAGAATCACCAACAAATTCAACAACAACCTCAACATTCGAAAACACCAACAAATTCAACACCAATCTCAACAATGAAAAACACCAAAGAATTCATCAACAACCTCAACATTCAAAAACACCAACAAATTCAACAACAACCTCAACAATGAAAAGCACCAGAAAATTCAACAACAACCTCAACATTCAAACACAACAACAAATTCAACAAAAACCTCAACAATTAAAAACACCAAAAAAATCAACAACAACGTCAACTTTGAAAAACACCAACAAATTCAACAACAACCTCAACAATGAACAACACCAAAAAATTCAACAACGACCTCAACATTCAAAAACACCCAAAAATTCAACAACAACGTCAACAATGAAAAAGACCAAAAAATTCAACAACAACCTCAAGAATGAAAAACAACAACAAATTCAACTACAACCTCAATATTGAAAATCACCAACAAATTCAACAACAACCTCAACAATGAAAAACACCAACATATTCAACAAAAACGTCAACAATGAAAAACACCAAAAAATTCAACAACAACCTCAATTTTGAAAAACGACATTAGATTTAACAACCTCAACATTCAAATACACAAACAAATTCAACAACAACCTCAGCTTTGAAAATCACCAACAAATTTAACAACAACCTCAACAATGAAAAACACCAAAAAATTCAGCAACAACCTCAACTTGGAAAAACACCAACAAATTCAACAACCACAACATTGAAAAACACCAACAAATTCAACAACAACCTCAACAATGAAAAACACCAAATAATTCAACAACAATCTCAACATTCAAAACACCAACAAATTCAACAACAACCTCAACATTCGAAAACACCAAAAAATTCAACAACAACCTCAACTTTGAAAAACGCCAACAAATTCAACAACCTCAACATTGAGAAACACCAACAATTTCAACTGCAAGCTCAACTTTGAAAAATACTAAAAAGATCAAAAAAACCATTGATAACACCAATAAATTCAACAACCTCAGCATTGAAAATCACCAACAAATTCAACAACAACTTCAATATTGAAAATCACCAACAAATTCAACAACAACCTCAACAATGAAAAACACCAACATATTCAACTAAAACCTCAACAATGAAAAACACCAAAAAATTCAACAACAACCTCAATTTTGAAAAACTCCCACAGATTTAACAACCTCTACATTCAAATAAACCAACAAATTCAACAACAAACTCAGCTTTGACAAACACCAACAATTTCAACAACCTCAACATTGAAAAACACCAACAAATTCAACAACAACCTCAACTTATAAAAATACAAAACGGTTCAACAAAATAAAAATTGATAACACCAACAAATTCAACAACAACCTCAATATTGAAAATCCCCAACAAATTTTACAACAACCTCAACAATGAAAAACATCAAAAAATTCAACAACAACCACAACAATGAAAAACACCAACCATTTCAACAAAAATATTAACAATTAAAAACACCAAAAAATTCAACAACAACCTCAACTTTGAAAAACACCAACAAATTCAATAACCTCAACATTGAAAAACGCCAACAAATTCAACAAGAACCTCAACAATGAAAAACACCAACAAATTCAACAAGTACCGCAACAAAAAAAAACACCAAAAAATTCAACAACAAACTCAAAATTGAAAATTACCATCAAATTCAACAAATAATCTCAACATTGAAAAACATCAAAAAATGCAACAACAATTGAACATTCCAAAACAGCAACAAATTCAACAAAAACCTCAACAATGAGAACACCAAAAAATTCAACAACAAGAAAAACTTTGAAAAATACCAACAAATTCAACAACATCAACATTGAAAAACACCAACAAATTAAAGTGCAAACACAACTTTGAAAAATACAAAAAAGTTTAAAAAAAACATTGATAACACCAATAAATTCAGCGACAACCTCAATATTGAAAATCACGACCAAATTCATCAACAACCTCAACAATGTCAACAGGCAAACAATTCAACAACCACGACCTCAACAATGAAAAACACCAAAAAATTCAACAACAACCTCAACATTGAAAAACTCCAACAATTTCAACAAAAATCTCAACAAAGAAAAACACCAAAAAATTCAACAACAACCTCAACTTTGAAAAACTCCAACAGATTTAACAACCTCAACATTCAAATAAACCAACAAATTCAACTGCAAACTCAGGTTTGAAAAACACCAACAATTTCAACAACCTCAACATTGAAAAACACCAACAAATTCAACAACAACCTCAACTTTGAAAAATACAAAAAGGTTCAACAAAATGAAAATTGATAACACCAACAAATTCACCAACAACCTCAATATTGAAAATTCCCAAAAAATTTTACAACAACCTCAACAATGAAAAACATCAAAAAATTCAACAACAACCACAACAATGAAAAACACCAACCATTTCAACAAAAACCTTAACAATTAAAAACACTAAAAAATTGAACAACAACCTCGACTTTGAAAAACACCAACAAATTCAACAACCTCAACATTGAAAAACCCCAACAATTTCAACAACAACCGCAACAATGAAAAACACCAAAAAATTCAACAACAAACTCAACATTGAAAATCACCACAAAATTCAACAACAAACTCAACTATCAAAAACACCAACATTGAAATACACCAACAAAAACCTCAACAATGAAATAAACCAAATAATTCAACAACAACCTCAACTTTGAAAAATACAAAAAATTTGAACAAAATAAATATTGATAACACCAACAAATTCAACAACAACCTCAATATTGAAAATCCCCAACAAATTTTACAACAACCTCTACGATGAAAAACATCAAAAAATTCAACAACAACCTCAACTTTGAAAGACTCAAACAAATTCAATAAACTCAACATTGAAAAGCAGCAACAAATTCAACTGCAACCTCAACTTTGAAAAATACAAAAAAGATCAAAAAAAACCATTGATAACACGAATAAATTCTACCACCTCAACATTGAAAATCACCAACAAATTCAACAACAACCTCAGCAATGAAAAACATCAAAAAATTCAACAAGAACCTCAACAATGAAAAACACCAACAAATTCAACAAGTACCGCAACAATGAATAACACCAAAAAATTCAACAACAAACTCAAAATTGAAAATCACCATCAAATACAACAAAAATGTCCTCATTGAAAAACATCAAAAAATGCAACAAAAACGTCAACATTCCAAAACACCAACAAATTCAACAACAACCTCAACAATGAAAAACACCAAAAAATTCACAACAAACTCAACGTTGAAAATCACCAACAAATTCAACAACAACCTCAGCAATGAAAAATATTTAAAAATTCAACAACAACCTCAACTTTGAAAAACACCAACAATTCAAAAACCTCAACTTTGAAAAACACCGACAAATTCAACTGCAACCTCAACTTTGAAAACTTCAAAAAAGTTCAAGCAAAATCATTGATAACACCAATAAATTCAACAAGAACATTAACATTGAAAAACACCAAAATATTCAACAACTACCTCAACTTTGAAAAACACCAACAAATTCAAAAATCTCAACATGGAAAAACAACAACAAATTCAACTACAACCTCAATATTGAGAATCACCAACAAATTCAACAACAACCTCAACATTCGAAAACACCAACAAATTCAACACCAATCTCAACAATGAAAAACACCAAAGAATTCATCAACAACCTCAACATTCAAAAACACCAACAAATTCAACAACAACCTCAACAATGAAAAGCACCAGAAAATTCAACAACAACCTCAACATTCAAACACAACAACAAATTCAACAAAAACCTCAACAATTAAAAACACCAAAAAAATCAACAACAACGTCAACTTTGAAAAACACCAACAAATTCAACAACAACCTCAACAATGAACAACACCAAAAAATTCAACAACGACCTCAACATTCAAAAACACCCAAAAATTCAACAACAACGTCAACAATGAAAAAGACCAAAAAATTCAACAACAACCTCAAGAATGAAAAACAACAACAAATTCAACTACAACCTCAATATTGAAAATCACCAACAAATTCAACAACAACCTCAACAATGAAAAACACCAACATATTCAACAAAAACGTCAACAATGAAAAACACCAAAAAATTCAACAACAACCTCAATTTTGAAAAACGCCATTAGATTTAACAACCTCAACATTCAAATACACAAACAAATTCAACAACAACCTCAGCTTTGAAAATCACCAACAAATTTAACAACAACCTCAACAATGAAAAACACCAAAAAATTCAGCAACAACCTCAACTTGGAAAAACACCAACAAATTCAACAACCACAACATTGAAAAACACCAACAAATTCAACAACAACCTCAACAATGAAAAACACCAAATAATTCAACAACAATCTCAACATTCAAAACACCAACAAATTCAACAACAACCTCAACATTCGAAAACACCAAAAAATTCAACAACAACCTCAACTTTGAAAAACGCCAACAAATTCAACAACCTCAACATTGAGAAACACCAACAATTTCAACTGCAAGCTCAACTTTGAAAAATACTAAAAAGATCAAAAAAACCATTGATAACACCAATAAATTCAACAACCTCAGCATTGAAAATCACCAACAAATTCAACAACAACTTCAATATTGAAAATCACCAACAAATTCAACAACAACCTCAACAATGAAAAACACCAACATATTCAACTAAAACCTCAACAATGAAAAACACCAAAAAATTCAACAACAACCTCAATTTTGAAAAACTCCCACAGATTTAACAACCTCTACATTCAAATAAACCAACAAATTCAACAACAAACTCAGCTTTGACAAACACCAACAATTTCAACAACCTCAACATTGAAAAACACCAACAAATTCAACAACAACCTCAACTTATAAAAATACAAAACGGTTCAACAAAATAAAAATTGATAACACCAACAAATTCAACAACAACCTCAATATTGAAAATCCCCAACAAATTTTACAACAACCTCAACAATGAAAAACATCAAAAAATTCAACAACAACCACAACAATGAAAAACACCAACCATTTCAACAAAAATATTAACAATTAAAAACACCAAAAAATTCAACAACAACCTCAACTTTGAAAAACACCAACAAATTCAATAACCTCAACATTGAAAAACGCCAACAAATTCAACAAGAACCTCAACAATGAAAAACACCAACAAATTCAACAAGTACCGCAACAAAAAAAAACACCAAAAAATTCAACAACAAACTCAAAATTGAAAATTACCATCAAATTCAACAAATAATCTCAACATTGAAAAACATCAAAAAATGCAACAACAATTGAACATTCCAAAACAGCAACAAATTCAACAAAAACCTCAACAATGAGAACACCAAAAAATTCAACAACAAGAAAAACTTTGAAAAATACCAACAAATTCAACAACATCAACATTGAAAAACACCAACAAATTAAAGTGCAAACACAACTTTGAAAAATACAAAAAAGTTTAAAAAAAACATTGATAACACCAATAAATTCAGCGACAACCTCAATATTGAAAATCACGACCAAATTCATCAACAACCTCAACAATGTCAACAGGCAAACAATTCAACAACCACGACCTCAACAATGAAAAACACCAAAAAATTCAACAACAACCTCAACATTGAAAAACTCCAACAATTTCAACAAAAATCTCAACAAAGAAAAACACCAAAAAATTCAACAACAACCTCAACTTTGAAAAACTCCAACAGATTTAACAACCTCAACATTCAAATAAACCAACAAATTCAACTGCAAACTCAGGTTTGAAAAACACCAACAATTTCAACAACCTCAACATTGAAAAACACCAACAAATTCAACAACAACCTCAACTTTGAAAAATACAAAAAGGTTCAACAAAATGAAAATTGATAACACCAACAAATTCACCAACAACCTCAATATTGAAAATTCCCAAAAAATTTTACAACAACCTCAACAATGAAAAACATCAAAAAATTCAACAACAACCACAACAATGAAAAACACCAACCATTTCAACAAAAACCTTAACAATTAAAAACACTAAAAAATTGAACAACAACCTCGACTTTGAAAAACACCAACAAATTCAACAACCTCAACATTGAAAAACCCCAACAATTTCAACAACAACCGCAACAATGAAAAACACCAAAAAATTCAACAACAAACTCAACATTGAAAATCACCACAAAATTCAACAACAAACTCAACTATCAAAAACACCAACATTGAAATACACCAACAAAAACCTCAACAATGAAATAAACCAAATAATTCAACAACAACCTCAACTTTGAAAAATACAAAAAATTAGAACAAAATAAATATTGATAACACCAACAAATTCAACAACAACCTCAATATTGAAAATCCCCAACAAATTTTACAACAACCTCTACGATGAAAAACATCAAAAAATTCAACAACAACCTCAACTTTGAAAGACTCAAACAAATTCAATAAACTCAACATTGAAAAGCAGCAACAAATTCAACTGCAACCTCAACTTTGAAAAATACAAAAAAGATAAAAAAAAACCATTGATAACACGAATAAATTCTACCACCTCAACATTGAAAATCACCAACAAATTCAACAACAACCTCAGCAATGAAAAACATCAAAAAATTCAACAAGAACCTCAACAATGAAAAACACCAACAAATTCAACAAGTACCGCAACAATGAATAACACCAAAAAATTCAACAACAAACTCAAAATTGAAAATCACCATCAAATACAACAAAAATGTCCTCATTGAAAAACATCAAAAAATGCAACAAAAACGTCAACATTCCAAAACACCAACAAATTCAACAAAAACCTCAACAATGAAAACACCAAAAAATTCAACAACAACCTCAACGTTGAAAAACTCCAACAATTTCAACCACAACCTCAACATTCAAAAACACCAACAAATTCAACAAAAACCTCAACAATGAAAAACATCAAAAAATTCAACAACAACCACAACAATGAAAAACACCAACCATTTCAACAAAAACCTTAACAATTAAAAACACCAAAAAATTCAACAACAACCTCAACAATGAAAAACACCAATAAATTCAACAACAACCTCAACTTTGAAAAACTCAAACAATTTCAAGAACAACCTCAACAATGAAAAACACCAAAAAATTCAACAAACACCTCAACACTCAAAAACAACAACAAATTCAACAAAAACCTCAACAATTAAAAACACCAAAAAATTCAACAACAACGTCAACTTTCAAAAACACCAACAAATTCAACAACCTCAACATTGAAAAACACCAACAAATTCAACAACTACCTCAACTTTGAAAAACTCCAACAAATTCAACAACCTCAACATTGAAAAACACCAACAAATTCAACAACAACCTTAACATTGAAAAACACCAACAAATTCAACAACAACCTCAACAATGAAAAACACCAAAAAATTCAACAACAACCTCAACATTCAGAAACAACAACAAATTCAACAAAAACCTCAACAATGAAAAACACCAAAAAATTCAACAACAACCGCAACTTTGGAAAACACCAACAAATTCAACAACAACCTCAACATTGAAAAACACCAACAAATTCAACAACAACCTCAGCAAAGAAAAACATCAAAAAATTCAACAACAACCTCAACAAAGAAAAAGACCAACAAATTCAACATGTACCGCAAATGAAAAACACCAAAAAATTCAACAGCAAACTCAAAATTGAAAATAACCAGCAAATTCAACAAAAATCTCAACATTGAAAAAAAAATAAAAAATACAACAACAACCCCAATATTCCAAAACATCAACAAATTCAACAAAAACCTCAACAATGAAAACACCAAAAAATACAACAACAAACTTAACATTCCAAGACACCAACAAATTCAACAAAAACCTCATCAATGAAAACACCAAATAATTCAACAACAATCACAACTTTGAAAAACACCAACAAATTCAACAACTTCAACATTGAAAAACACCAACAAATTAAAGTGCAAACTCAAGTTTGAAAAAAACAAAAAAGAGAAAAAAACACATTGATAACACCAATAAATTCAACAACAACCTCAATATTGAAAATCACCAACAAATTCATCAACAACCTCAACAATGAAAACAGGCAAACAATTCAACAACATCGACCTCAACAATCAAAAATTTCAACCACAACCTCAACATTCAAAAACACCAACAAATTCAACAAAAACCTCCACATTGAAAAACACCAAAAAATTCATCAACAACCTCAACATTCAAAGACACCAGCAAATTCAATAAAAACCTCAACAATTAAAAAGACCAAAAAATTCAACATCAACGTCAACTTTGAAAAATGCCCTCAAATTCAAAAATCACAACGTTGAAAAACACCAACAAATTCAACAACAACCTCAGCAATCAAAATCAGCAACAAATTCAACAACAACCTCAGCAATGAAAAACATCAAAAAATTCAACAAGAACCTCAACAATGAAAAACACCAACAAATTCAACAAGTACCGCAACAATGAAAAACACCAAAAAATTCAACAACAAACTCAAAATTGAAAATCACCATCAAATACAACAAAAATGTCCTCATTGAAAAACATCAAAAAATGCAATAAAAACCTCAACATTCCAAAACACCAATAAATTCAACTAAAACCTCAACAATGAAAACACCAAAAAATTCAACAACAACGTCAACTTTGAAAAATGCCCACAAATTCAAAAACCACAACATTGAAAAACACCAACAAATTCAACAACAACCTCAGCAATCAAAATCAGCAACAAATTCACCAACAACGTCAACAATGAAAAACACACAAAAATTCAACAACAACCTCAACATTCAAAAACACCAACAAATTCAACAAAAACCTCAACAATGAAAAGCACCAAAAAATTCAACAACAACCTCAACTTTGATAAACACAAACAAATTCAACAAACTCAACATTGAAAAACAGCATCAAATTCAACTGCAACCTCAACTTTGAAAAATACAAATAAGATCAAAAAAAACCATTGATAACACCAATAAATTCAACCACCTCAGCATTGAAAATCACCAACAAATTCAACAACAACCTCAGCAATGAAAAACATCAAAAAATTCAACAAGAACCTCAACATTGAAAAACACCAACAAATTCAACAAGTACCGCAACAATGAAAAACACCAAAAAATTCAACAACAAACTCAAAATTGAAAATCACCATCAAATTCAACAAAAATGTCAACTTTGAAAAACATCAAAAAATGCAACAACAACCTCAACATTCCAAAACACCAACAAATTCAACAAAAACCTCAACAATGAAAACACCAAAACATTCAACAACAATCACAACTTTGAAAATCACCAAGAAATTCAACAACATCAACATTAAAAAACACTAACAAATTAAAGGGCAAACTCAGCTTTGAAAAATACAAAAAAGTTTAAAAAAAAACATTGATAACACCAATAAATTCAACAACAACCTCAATATTGAAAATCACCAACAAATTCATCAACAACCTCAACAATGAAAACAGGCAAACAATTCAACAACATCGACCTCAACAATGAAAAACACCGAAAAATTCAACAACAACCTCAACATTGAAAAACTCCAACAATTTCAACAACAACCTCAACAATGAAAAACACCAAAAAATTCACAACAAACTCAACGTTGAAAATCACCAACAAATTCAACAACAACCTCAGCAATGAAAAATATTTAAAAATTCAACAACAACCTCAACTTTGAAAAACACCAACAATTCAAAAACCTCAACTTTCAAAAACACCGACAAATTCAACTGCAACCTCAACTTTGAAAACTTCAAAAAAGTTCAAGCAAAATCATTGATAACACCAATAAATTCAACAAGAACATTAACATTGAAAAACACCAAAATATTCAACAACTACCTCAACTTTGAAAAACACCAACAAATTCAAAAATCTCAACATGGAAAAACAACAACAAATTCAAATACAACCTCAATATTGAGAATCACCAACAAATTCAACAACAACCTCAACATTCGAAAACACCAACAAATTCAACACCAATCTCAACAATGAAAAACACCAAAGAATTCATCAACAACCTCAACATTCAAAAACACCAACAAATTCAACAACAACCTCAACAATGAAAAGCACCAGAAAATTCAACAACAACCTCAACATTCAAACACAACAACAAATTCAACAAAAACCTCAACAATTAAAAACACCAAAAAAATCAACAACAACGTCAACTTTGAAAAACACCAACAAATTCAACAACAACCTCAACAATGAACAACACCAAAAAATTCAACAACGACCTCAACATTCAAAAACACCCAAAAATTCAACAACAACGTCAACAATGAAAAAGACCAAAAAATTCAACAACAACCTCAAGAATGAAAAACAACAACAAATTCAACTACAACCTCAATATTGAAAATCACCAACAAATTCAACAACAACCTCAACAATGAAAAACACCAACATATTCAACAAAAACGTCAACAATGAAAAACACCAAAAAATTCAACAACAACCTCAATTTTGAAAAACGCCATTAGATTTAACAACCTCAACATTCAAATACACAAACAAATTCAACAACAACCTCAGCTTTGAAAATCACCAACAAATTTAACAACAACCTCAACAATGAAAAACACCAAAAAATTCAGCAACAACCTCAACTTGGAAAAACACCAACAAATTCAACAACCACAACATTGAAAAACACCAACAAATTCAACAACAACCTCAACATTGAAAAACTCCAACAAATTCAACAACAACCTCAACAATGAAAAACACCAAATAATTCAACAACAATCTCAACATTCAAAACACCAACAAATTCAACAACAACCTCAACATTCGAAAACACCAAAAAATTCAACAACAACCTCAACTTTGAAAAACGCCAACAAATTCAACAACCTCAACATTGAGAAACACCAACAATTTCAACTGCAAGCTCAACTTTGAAAAATACTAAAAAGATCAAAAAAACCATTGATAACACCAATAAATTCAACAACCTCAGCATTGAAAATCACCAACAAATTCAACAACAACTTCAATATTGAAAATCACCAACAAATTCAACAACAACCTCAACAATGAAAAACACCAACATATTCAACTAAAACCTCAACAATGAAAAACACCAAAAAATTCAACAACAACCTCAATTTTGAAAAACTCCCACAGATTTAACAACCTCTACATTCAAATAAACCAACAAATTCAACAACAAACTCAGCTTTGACAAACACCAACAATTTCAACAACCTCAACATTGAAAAACACCAACAAATTCAACAACAACCTCAACTTATAAAAATACAAAACGGTTCAACAAAATAAAAATTGATAACACCAACAAATTCAACAACAACCTCAATATTGAAAATCCCCAACAAATTTTACAACAACCTCAACAATGAAAAACATCAAAAAATTCAACAACAACCACAACAATGAAAAACACCAACCATTTCAACAAAAATATTAACAATTAAAAACACCAAAAAATTCAACAACAACCTCAACTTTGAAAAACACCAACAAATTCAATAACCTCAACATTGAAAAACGCCAACAAATTCAACAAGAACCTCAACAATGAAAAACACCAACAAATTCAACAAGTACCGCAACAAAAAAAAACACCAAAAAATTCAACAACAAACTCAAAATTGAAAATTACCATCAAATTCAACAAATAATCTCAACATTGAAAAACATCAAAAAATGCAACAACAATTGAACATTCCAAAACAGCAACAAATTCAACAAAAACCTCAACAATGAGAACACCAAAAAATTCAACAACAAGAAAAACTTTGAAAAATACCAACAAATTCAACAACATCAACATTGAAAAACACCAACAAATTAAAGTGCAAACACAACTTTGAAAAATACAAAAAAGTTTAAAAAAAACATTGATAACACCAATAAATTCAGCGACAACCTCAATATTGAAAATCACGACCAAATTCATCAACAACCTCAACAATGTCAACAGGCAAACAATTCAACAACCACGACCTCAACAATGAAAAACACCAAAAAATTCAACAACAACCTCAACATTGAAAAACTCCAACAATTTCAACAAAAATCTCAACAAAGAAAAACACCAAAAAATTCAACAACAACCTCAACTTTGAAAAACTCCAACAGATTTAACAACCTCAACATTCAAATAAACCAACAAATTCAACTGCAAACTCAGGTTTGAAAAACACCAACAATTTCAACAACCTCAACATTGAAAAACACCAACAAATTCAACAACAACCTCAACTTTGAAAAATACAAAAAGGTTCAACAAAATGAAAATTGATAACACCAACAAATTCACCAACAACCTCAATATTGAAAATTCCCAAAAAATTTTACAACAACCTCAACAATGAAAAACATCAAAAAATTCAACAACAACCACAACAATGAAAAACACCAACCATTTCAACAAAAACCTTAACAATTAAAAACACCAAAAAATTGAACAACAACCTCGACTTTGAAAAACACCAACAAATTCAACAACCTCAACATTGAAAAACCCCAACAATTTCAACAACAACCGCAACAATGAAAAACACCAAAAAATTCAACAACAAACTCAACATTGAAAATCACCACAAAATTCAACAACAAACTCAACTATCAAAAACACCAACATTGAAATACACCAACAAAAACCTCAACAATGAAATAAACCAAATAATTCAACAACAACCTCAACTTTGAAAAATACAAAAAATTTGAACAAAATAAATATTGATAACACCAACAAATTCAACAACAACCTCAATATTGAAAATCCCCAACAAATTTTACAACAACCTCTACGATGAAAAACATCAAAAAATTCAACAACAACCTCAACTTTGAAAGACTCAAACAAATTCAATAAACTCAACATTGAAAAGCAGCAACAAATTCAACTGCAACCTCAACTTTGAAAAATACAAAAAAGATCAAAAAAAACCATTGATAACACGAATAAATTCTACCACCTCAACATTGAAAATCACCAACAAATTCAACAACAACCTCAGCAATGAAAAACATCAAAAAATTCAACAAGAACCTCAACAATGAAAAACACCAACAAATTCAACAAGTACCGCAACAATGAATAACACCAAAAAATTCAACAACAAACTCAAAATTGAAAATCACCATCAAATACAACAAAAATGTCCTCATTGAAAAACATCAAAAAATGCAACAAAAACGTCAACATTCCAAAACACCAACAAATTCAACAAAAACCTCAACAATGAAAACACCAAAAAATTCAACAACAACCTCAACGTTGAAAAACTCCAACAATTTCAACCACAACCTCAACATTCAAAAACACCAACAAATTCAACAAAAACCTCAACAATGAAAAACATCAAAAAATTCAACAACAACCACAACAATGAAAAACACCAACCATTTCAACAAAAACCTTAACAATTAAAAACACCAAAAAATTCAACAACAACCTCAACAATGAAAAACACCAATAAATTCAACAACAACCTCAACTTTGAAAAACTCAAACAATTTCAAGAACAACCTCAACAATGAAAAACACCAAAAAATTCAACAAACACCTCAACACTCAAAAACAACAACAAATTCAACAAAAACCTCAACAATTAAAAACACCAAAAAATTCAACAACAACGTCAACTTTCAAAAACACCAACAAATTCAACAACCTCAACATTGAAAAACACCAACAAATTCAACAACTACCTCAACTTTGAAAAACTCCAACAAATTCAACAACCTCAACATTGAAAAACACCAACAAATTCAACAACAACCTTAACATTGAAAAACACCAACAAATTCAACAACAACCTCAACAATGAAAAACACCAACAAATTCAACAAAAACCTCAACAATGAAAACACCAAAACATTCAACAACAATCACAACTTTGAAAATCACCAAGAAATTCAACAACATCAACATTAAAAAACACTAACAAATTAAAGGGCAAACTCAGCTTTGAAAAATACAAAAAAGTTTAAAAAAAAACATTGATAACACCAATAAATTCAACAACAACCTCAATATTGAAAATCACCAACAAATTCATCAACAACCTCAACAATGAAAACAGGCAAACAATTCAACAACATCGACCTCAACAATGAAAAACACCGAAAAATTCAACAACAACCTCAACATTGAAAAACTCCAACAATTTCAACAACAACCTCAACAATGAAAAACACCAAAAAATTCACAACAAACTCAACGTTGAAAATCACCAACAAATTCAACAACAACCTCAGCAATGAAAAATATTTAAAAATTCAACAACAACCTCAACTTTGAAAAACACCAACAATTCAAAAACCTCAACTTTGAAAAACACCGACAAATTCAACTGCAACCTCAACTTTGAAAACTTCAAAAAAGTTCAAGCAAAATCATTGATAACACCAATAAATTCAACAAGAACATTAACATTGAAAAACACCAAAATATTCAACAACTACCTCAACTTTGAAAAACACCAGCAAATTCAAAAATCTCAACATGGAAAAACAACAACAAATTCAACAACAACCTCAACATTCGAAAACACCAACAAATTCAACACCAATCTCAACAATGAAAAACACCAAAGAATTCATCAACAACCTCAACATTCAAAAACACCAACAAATTCAACAACAACCTCAACAATGAAAAGCACCAGAAAATTCAACAACAACCTCAACATTCAAACACAACAACAAATTCAACAAAAACCTCAACAATTAAAAACACCAAAAAAATCAACAACAACGTCAACTTTGAAAAACACCAACAAATTCAACAACAACCTCAACAATGAACAACACCAAAAAATTCAACAACGACCTCAACATTCAAAAACACCCAAAAATTCAACAACAACGTCAACAATGAAAAAGACCAAAAAATTCAACAACAACCTCAAGAATGAAAAACAACAACAAATTCAACTACAACCTCAATATTGAAGATCACCAACAAATTCAACAACAACCTCAACAATGAAAAACACCAACATATTCAACAAAAACGTCAACAATGAAAAACACCAAAAAATTCAACAACAACCTCAATTTTGAAAAACGCCATTAGATTTAACAACCTCAACATTCAAATACACAAACAAATTCAACAACAACCTCAGCTTTGAAAATCACCAACAAATTTAACAACAACCTCAACAATGAAAAACACCAAAAAATTCAGCAACAACCTCAACTTGGAAAAACACCAACAAATTCAACAACCACAACATTGAAAAACACCAACAAATTCAACAACAACCTCAACATTGAAAAACTCCAACAAATTCAACAACAACCTCAACAATGAAAAACACCAAATAATTCAACAACAATCTCAACATTCAAAACACCAACAAATTCAACAACAACCTCAACATTCGAAAACACCAAAAAATTCAACAACAACCTCAACTTTGAAAAACGCCAACAAATTCAACAACCTCAACATTGAGAAACACCAACAATTTCAACTGCAAGCTCAACTTTGAAAAATACTAAAAAGATCAAAAAAACCATTGATAACACCAATAAATTCAACAACCTCAGCATTGAAAATCACCAACAAATTCAACAACAACTTCAATATTGAAAATCACCAACAAATTCAACAACAACCTCAACAATGAAAAACACCAACATATTCAACTAAAACCTCAACAATGAAAAACACCAAAAAATTCAACAACAACCTCAACTTTGAAAAACACCAACAAATTCAATAACCTCAACATTGAAAAACGCCAACAAATTCAACAAGAACCTCAACAATGAAAAACACCAACAAATTCAACAAGTACCGCAACAAAAAAAAACACCAAAAAATTCAACAACAAACTCAAAATTGAAAATTACCATCAAATTCAACAAATAATCTCAACATTGAAAAACATCAAAAAATGCAACAACAATTGAACATTCCAAAACAGCAACAAATTCAACAAAAACCTCAACAATGAGAACACCAAAAAATTCAACAACAAGAAAAACTTTGAAAAATACCAACAAATTCAACAACATCAACATTGAAAAACACCAACAAATTAAAGTGCAAACACAACTTTGAAAAATACAAAAAAGTTTAAAAAAAACATTGATAACACCAATAAATTCAGCGACAACCTCAATATTGAAAATCACGACCAAATTCATCAACAACCTCAACAATGTCAACAGGCAAACAATTCAACAACCACGACCTCAACAATGAAAAACACCAAAAAATTCAACAACAACCTCAACATTGAAAAACTCCAACAATTTCAACAAAAATCTCAACAAAGAAAAACACCAAAAAATTCAACAACAACCTCAACTTTGAAAAACTCCAACAGATTTAACAACCTCAAAATTCAAATAAACCAACAAATTCAACTGCAAACTCAGGTTTGAAAAACACCAACAATTTCAACAACCTCAACATTGAAAAACACCAACAAATTCAACAACAACCTCAACTTTGAAAAATACAAAAAGGTTCAACAAAATGAAAATTGATAACACCAACAAATTCACCAACAACCTCAATATTGAAAATTCCC
This sequence comes from Cetorhinus maximus, assembly GCF_964194155.1. NCBI lineage: Eukaryota > Metazoa > Chordata > Chondrichthyes > Lamniformes > Cetorhinidae > Cetorhinus > Cetorhinus maximus. Next base: position 154,548 of record NW_027596272.1, on the reverse strand, counting down.
AAAAAATTTTACAACAACCTCAACAATGAAAAACATCAAAAAATTCAACAACAACCACAACAATGAAAAACACCAACCATTTCAACAAAAACCTTAACAATTAAAAACACCAAAAAATTGAACAACAACCTCGACTTTGAAAAACACCAACAAATTCAACAACCTCAACATTGAAAAACCCCAACAATTTCAACAACAACCGCAACAATGAAAAACACCAAAAAATTCAACAACAAACTCAACATTGAAAATCACCACAAAATTCAACAACAAACTCAACTATCAAAAACACCAACATTGAAATACACCAACAAAAACCTCAACAATGAAATAAACCAAATAATTCAACAACAACCTCAACTTTGAAAAATACAAAAAATTTGAACAAAATAAATATTGATAACACCAACAAATTCAACAACAACCTCAATATTGAAAATCCCCAACAAATTTTACAACAACCTCTACGATGAAAAACATCAAAAAATTCAACAACAACCTCAACTTTGAAAGACTCAAACAAATTCAATAAACTCAACATTGAAAAGCAGCAACAAATTCAACTGCAACCTCAACTTTGAAAAATACAAAAAAGATCAAAAAAAACCATTGATAACACGAATAAATTCTACCACCTCAACATTGAAAATCACCAACAAATTCAACAACAACCTCAGCAATGAAAAACATCAAAAAATTCAACAAGAACCTCAACAATGAAAAACACCAACAAATTCAACAAGTACCGCAACAATGAATAACACCAAAAAATTCAACAACAAACTCAAAATTGAAAATCACCATCAAATACAACAAAAATGTCCTCATTGAAAAACATCAAAAAATGCAACAAAAACGTCAACATTCCAAAACACCAACAAATTCAACAAAAACCTCAACAATGAAAACACCAAAAAATTCAACAACAACCTCAACGTTGAAAAACTCCAACAATTTCAACCACAACCTCAACATTCAAAAACACCAACAAATTCAACAAAAACCTCAACAATGAAAAACATCAAAAAATTCAACAACAACCACAACAATGAAAAACACCAACCATTTCAACAAAAACCTTAACAATTAAAAACACCAAAAAATTCAACAACAACCTCAACAATGAAAAACACCAATAAATTCAACAACAACCTCAACTTTGAAAAACTCAAACAATTTCAAGAACAACCTCAACAATGAAAAACACCAAAAAATTCAACAAACACCTCAACACTCAAAAACAACAACAAATTCAACAAAAACCTCAACAATTAAAAACACCAAAAAATTCAACAACAACGTCAACTTTCAAAAACACCAACAAATTCAACAACCTCAACATTGAAAAACACCAACAAATTCAACAACTACCTCAACTTTGAAAAACTCCAACAAATTCAACAACCTCAACATTGAAAAACACCAACAAATTCAACAACAACCTTAACATTGAAAAACACCAACAAATTCAACAACAACCTCAACAATGAAAAACACCAAAAAATTCAACAACAACCTCAACATTCAGAAACAACAACAAATTCAACAAAAACCTCAACAATGAAAAACACCAAAAAATTCAACAACAACCGCAACTTTGGAAAACACCAACAAATTCAACAACAACCTCAACATTGAAAAACACCAACAAATTCAACAACAACCTCAGCAAAGAAAAACATCAAAAAATTCAACAACAACCTCAACAAAGAAAAAGACCAACAAATTCAACATGTACCGCAAATGAAAAACACCAAAAAATTCAACAGCAAACTCAAAATTGAAAATAACCAGCAAATTCAACAAAAATCTCAACATTGAAAAAAAAATAAAAAATACAACAACAACCCCAATATTCCAAAACATCAACAAATTCAACAAAAACCTCAACAATGAAAACACCAAAAAATACAACAACAAACTTAACATTCCAAGACACCAACAAATTCAACAAAAACCTCATCAATGAAAACACCAAATAATTCAACAACAATCACAACATTGAAAAACACCAACAAATTCAACAACTTCAACATTGAAAAACACCAACAAATTAAAGTGCAAACTCAAGTTTGAAAAAAACAAAAAAGAGAAAAAAACACATTGATAACACCAATAAATTCAACAACAACCTCAATATTGAAAATCACCAACAAATTCATCAACAACCTCAACAATGAAAACAGGCAAACAATTCAACAACATCGACCTCAACAATCAAAAATTTCAACCACAACCTCAACATTCAAAAACACCAACAAATTCAACAAAAACCTCCACATTGAAAAACACCAAAAAATTCATCAACAACCTCAACATTCAAAGACACCAGCAAATTCAATAAAAACCTCAACAATTAAAAAGACCAAAAAATTCAACATCAACGTCAACTTTGAAAAATGCCCTCAAATTCAAAAATCACAACGTTGAAAAACACCAACAAATTCAACAACAACCTCAGCAATCAAAATCAGCAACAAATTCAACAACAACCTCAGCAATGAAAAACATCAAAAAATTCAACAAGAACCTCAACAATGAAAAACACCAACAAATTCAACAAGTACCGCAACAATGAAAAACACCAAAAAATTCAACAACAAACTCAAAATTGAAAATCACCATCAAATACAACAAAAATGTCCTCATTGAAAAACATCAAAAAATGCAATAAAAACCTCAACATTCCAAAACACCAATAAATTCAACTAAAACCTCAACAATGAAAACACCAAAAAATTCAACAACAACGTCAACTTTGAAAAATGCCCACAAATTCAAAAACCACAACATTGAAAAACACCAACAAATTCAACAACAACCTCAGCAATCAAAATCAGCAACAAATTCACCAACAACGTCAACAATGAAAAACACACAAAAATTCAACAACAACCTCAACATTCAAAAACACCAACAAATTCAACAAAAACCTCAACAATGAAAAGCACCAAAAAATTCAACAACAACCTCAACTTTGATAAACACAAACAAATTCAACAAACTCAACATTGAAAAACAGCATCAAATTCAACTGCAACCTCAACTTTGAAAAATACAAATAAGATCAAAAAAAACCATTGATAACACCAATAAATTCAACCACCTCAGCATTGAAAATCACCAACAAATTCAACAACAACCTCAGCAATGAAAAACATCAAAAAATTCAACAAGAACCTCAACATTGAAAAACACCAACAAATTCAACAAGTACCGCAACAATGAAAAACACCAAAAAATTCAACAACAAACTCAAAATTGAAAATCACCATCAAATTCAACAAAAATGTCAACTTTGAAAAACATCAAAAAATGCAACAACAACCTCAACATTCCAAAACACCAACAAATTCAACAAAAACCTCAACAATGAAAACACCAAAACATTCAACAACAATCACAACTTTGAAAATCACCAAGAAATTCAACAACATCAACATTAAAAAACACTAACAAATTAAAGGGCAAACTCAGCTTTGAAAAATACAAAAAAGTTTAAAAAAAAACATTGATAACACCAATAAATTCAACAACAACCTCAATATTGAAAATCACCAACAAATTCATCAACAACCTCAACAATGAAAACAGGCAAACAATTCAACAACATCGACCTCAACAATGAAAAACACCGAAAAATTCAACAACAACCTCAACATTGAAAAACTCCAACAATTTCAACAACAACCTCAACAATGAAAAACACCAAAAAATTCACAACAAACTCAACGTTGAAAATCACCAACAAATTCAACAACAACCTCAGCAATGAAAAATATTTAAAAATTCAACAACAACCTCAACTTTGAAAAACACCAACAATTCAAAAACCTCAACTTTGAAAAACACCGACAAATTCAACTGCAACCTCAACTTTGAAAACTTCAAAAAAGTTCAAGCAAAATCATTGATAACACCAATAAATTCAACAAGAACATTAACATTGAAAAACACCAAAATATTCAACAACTACCTCAACTTTGAAAAACACCAACAAATTCAAAAATCTCAACATGGAAAAACAACAACAAATTCAACAACAACCTCAACATTCGAAAACACCAACAAATTCAACACCAATCTCAACAATGAAAAACACCAAAGAATTCATCAACAACCTCAACATTCAAAAACACCAACAAATTCAACAACAACCTCAACAATGAAAAGCACCAGAAAATTCAACAACAACCTCAACATTCAAACACAACAACAAATTCAACAAAAACCTCAACAATTAAAAACACCAAAAAAATCAACAACAACGTCAACTTTGAAAAACACCAACAAATTCAACAACAACCTCAACAATGAACAACACCAAAAAATTCAACAACGACCTCAACATTCAAAAACACCCAAAAATTCAACAACAACGTCAACAATGAAAAAGACCAAAAAATTCAACAACAACCTCAAGAATGAAAAACAACAACAAATTCAACTACAACCTCAATATTGAAAATCACCAACAAATTCAACAACAACCTCAACAATGAAAAACACCAACATATTCAACAAAAACGTCAACAATGAAAAACACCAAAAAATTCAACAACAACCTCAATTTTGAAAAACGCCATTAGATTTAACAACCTCAACATTCAAATACACAAACAAATTCAACAACAACCTCAGCTTTGAAAATCACCAACAAATTTAACAACAACCTCAACAATGAAAAACACCAAAAAATTCAGCAACAACCTCAACTTGGAAAAACACCAACAAATTCAACAACCACAACATTGAAAAACACCAACAAATTCAACAACAACCTCAACATTGAAAAACTCCAACAAATTCAACAACAACCTCAACAATGAAAAACACCAAATAATTCAACAACAATCTCAACATTCAAAACACCAACAAATTCAACAACAACCTCAACATTCGAAAACACCAAAAAATTCAACAACAACCTCAACTTTGAAAAACGCCAACAAATTCAACAACCTCAACATTGAGAAACACCAACAATTTCAACTGCAAGCTCAACTTTGAAAAATACTAAAAAGATCAAAAAAACCATTGATAACACCAATAAATTCAACAACCTCAGCATTGAAAATCACCAACAAATTCAACAACAACTTCAATATTGAAAATCACCAACAAATTCAACAACAACCTCAACAATGAAAAACACCAACATATTCAACTAAAACCTCAACAATGAAAAACACCAAAAAATTCAACAACAACCTCAACTTTGAAAAACACCAACAAATTCAATAACCTCAACATTGAAAAACGCCAACAAATTCAACAAGAACCTCAACAATGAAAAACACCAACAAATTCAACAAGTACCGCAACAAAAAAAAACACCAAAAAATTCAACAACAAACTCAAAATTGAAAATTACCATCAAATTCAACAAATAATCTCAACATTGAAAAACATCAAAAAATGCAACAACAATTGAACATTCCAAAACAGCAACAAATTCAACAAAAACCTCAACAATGAGAACACCAAAAAATTCAACAACAAGAAAAACTTTGAAAAATACCAACAAATTCAACAACATCAACATTGAAAAACACCAACAAATTAAAGTGCAAACACAACTTTGAAAAATACAAAAAAGTTTAAAAAAAACATTGATAACACCAATAAATTCAGCGACAACCTCAATATTGAAAATCACGACCAAATTCATCAACAACCTCAACAATGTCAACAGGCAAACAATTCAACAACCACGACCTCAACAATGAAAAACACCAAAAAATTCAACAACAACCTCAACATTGAAAAACTCCAACAATTTCAACAAAAATCTCAACAAAGAAAAACACCAAAAAATTCAACAACAACCTCAACTTTGAAAAACTCCAACAGATTTAACAACCTCAACATTCAAATAAACCAACAAATTCAACTGCAAACTCAGGTTTGAAAAACACCAACAATTTCAACAACCTCAACATTGAAAAACACCAACAAATTCAACAACAACCTCAACTTTGAAAAATACAAAAAGGTTCAACAAAATGAAAATTGATAACACCAACAAATTCACCAACAACCTCAATATTGAAAATTCCCAAAAAATTTTACAACAACCTCAACAATGAAAAACATCAAAAAATTCAACAACAACCACAACAATGAAAAACACCAACCATTTCAACAAAAACCTTAACAATTAAAAACACCAAAAAATTGAACAACAACCTCGACTTTGAAAAACACCAACAAATTCAACAACCTCAACATTGAAAAACCCCAACAATTTCAACAACAACCGCAACAATGAAAAACACCAAAAAATTCAACAACAAACTCAACATTGAAAATCACCACAAAATTCAACAACAAACTCAACTATCAAAAACACCAACATTGAAATACACCAACAAAAACCTCAACAATGAAATAAACCAAATAATTCAACAACAACCTCAACTTTGAAAAATACAAAAAATTTGAACAAAATAAATATTGATAACACCAACAAATTCAACAACAACCTCAATATTGAAAATCCACAACAAATTTTACAACAACCTCTACGATGAAAAACATCAAAAAATTCAACAACAACCACAACAATGAAAAACACCAACCATTTCAACAAAAACCTTAACAATTAAAAACACCAAGAAATTCAACAACAACCTCAACTTTGAAATACACCAACAAATTCAATAACCTCAACATTGAAAAACACCAACAAATTCAACAAGAACCTCAACAATGATAAACACCAACAAATTCAACAACAACCTCAACTTTGAAAAACTCAAACAATTTCAAGAACAACCTCAACAATGAAAAACACCAATAAATTCAACAAACACCTCAACACTCAAAAACAACAACAAATTCAACAAAACCTCAACATTGAAAAACACCAACAAATTCAACAACTACCTCAACATTGAAAAACTCCAACAAATTCAACAACCTCAACATTGAAAAACACCAACAAATTCAACAACAACCTTAACATTGAAAAACTCCAACAAATTCAACAACAACCTCAACATTCAGAAACAAGAACAAATTCAACATAAACCTCAACAATGAAAAACACCAAAAAATTCAACAACAACCGCAACATTGAAAAACACCAACAAATTCAACAACAACCTCAGCAAAGAAAAACATCAAAAAATTCAACAACAACCTCAACAAAGAAAAAGACCAACAAATTCAACAAGTACCGCAAATGAAAAACACCAAAAAATTCAACAGCAAACTCAAAATTGAAAATAGCCATCAAATTCAACAAAAATCTCAACATTGAAAAACAAATAAAAAATACAACAACAACCCCAATATTCCAAAACATCAACAAATTCAACAAAAACCTCAACAATGAAAACACCAAAAAATACAACAACAACCTTAACATTCCAAGACACCAACAAATTCAACAAAAACCTCAACAATGAAAACACCAAATAATTCAACAACAGTCACAACTTTGAAAAACACCAACAAATTCAAAAATCTCAACATGGAAAAACAACAACAAATTCAACAACAACCTCAACATTCGAAAACACCAACAAATTCAACACCAATCTCAACAATGAAAAACACCAAAGAATTCATCAACAACCTCAACATTCAAAAACACCAACAAATTCAACAACAACCTCAACAATGAAAAGCACCAGAAAATTCAACAACAACCTCAACATTCAAACACAACAACAAATTCAACAAAAACCTCAACAATTAAAAACACCAAAAAAATCAACAACAACGTCAACTTTGAAAAACACCAACAAATTCAACAACAACCTCAACAATGAACGACACCAAAAAATTCAACAACGACCTCAACATTCAAAAACACCCAAAAATTCAACAACAACGTCAACAATGAAAAAGACCAAAAAATTCAACAACAACCTCAAGAATGAAAAACAACAACAAATTCAACTACAACCTCAATATTGAAAATCACCAACAAATTCAACAACAACCTCAACAATGAAAAACACCAACATATTCAACAAAAACGTCAACAATGAAAAACACCAAAAAATTCAACAACAACCTCAATTTTGAAAAACGCCATTAGATTTAACAACCTCAACATTCAAATACACAAACAAATTCAACAACAACCTCAGCTTTGAAAATCACCAACAAATTTAACAACAACCTCAACAATGAAAAACACCAAAAAATTCAGCAACAACCTCAACTTGGAAAAACACCAACAAATTCAACAACCACAACATTGAAAAACACCAACAAATTCAACAACAACCTCAACATTGAAAAACTCCAACAAATTCAACAACAACCTCAACAATGAAAAACACCAAATAATTCAACAACAATCTCAACATTCAAAACACCAACAAATTCAACAACAGCCTCAACATTCGAAAACACCAAAAAATTCAACAACAACCTCAACTTTGAAAAACGCCAACAAATTCAACAACCTCAACATTGAGAAACACCAACAATTTCAACTGCAAGCTCAACTTTGAAAAATACTAAAAAGATCAAAAAAACCATTGATAACACCAATAAATTCAACAACCTCAGCATTGAAAATCACCAACAAATTCAACAACAACTTCAATATTGAAAATCACCAACAAATTCAACAACAACCTCAACAATGAAAAACACCAACATATTCAACTAAAACCTCAACAATGAAAAACACCAAAAAATTCAACAACAACCTCAATTTTGAAAAACTCCCACAGATTTAACAACCTCTACATTCAAATAAACCAACAAATTCAACAACAAACTCAGCTTTGACAAACACCAACAATTTCAACAACCTCAACATTGAAAAACACCAACAAATTCAACAACAACCTCAACTTATAAAAATACAAAACGGTTCAACAAAATAAAAATTGATAACACCAACAAATTCAACAACAACCTCAATATTGAAAATCCCCAACAAATTTTACAACAACCTCAACAATGAAAAACATCAAAAAATTCAACAACAACCACAACAATGAAAAACACCAACCATTTCAACAAAAATATTAACAATTAAAAACACCAAAAAATTCAACAACAACCTCAACTTTGAAAAACACCAACAAATTCAATAACCTCAACATTGAAAAACGCCAACAAATTCAACAAGAACCTCAACAATGAAAAACACCAACAAATTCAACAAGTACCGCAACAAAAAAAAACACCAAAAAATTCAACAACAAACTCAAAATTGAAAATTACCATCAAATTCAACAAATAATCTCAACATTGAAAAACATCAAAAAATGCAACAACAATTGAACATTCCAAAACAGCAACAAATTCAACAAAAACCTCAACAATGAGAACACCAAAAAATTCAACAACAAGAAAAACTTTGAAAAATACCAACAAATTCAACAACATCAACATTGAAAAACACCAACAAATTAAAGTGCAAACACAACTTTGAAAAATACAAAAAAGTTTAAAAAAAACATTGATAACACCAATAAATTCAGCGACAACCTCAATATTGAAAATCACGACCAAATTCATCAACAACCTCAACAATGTCAACAGGCAAACAATTCAACAACCACGACCTCAACAATGAAAAACACCAAAAAATTCAACAACAACCTCAACTTTGAAAAACTCCAACAGATTTAACAACCTCAACATTCAAATAAACCAACAAATTCAACTGCAAACTCAGGTTTGAAAAACACCAACAATTTCAACAACCTCAACATTGAAAAACACCAACAAATTCAACAACAACCTCAACTTTGAAAAATACAAAAAGGTTCAACAAAATGAAAATTGATAACACCAACAAATTCACCAACAACCTCAATATTGAAAATTCCCAAAAAATTTTACAACAACCTCAACAATGAAAAACATCAAAAAATTCAACAACAACCACAACAATGAAAAACACCAACCATTTCAACAAAAACCTTAACAATTAAAAACACCAAAAAATTGAACAACAACCTCGACTTTGAAAAACACCAACAAATTCAACAACCTCAACATTGAAAAACCCCAACAATTTCAACAACAACCGCAACAATGAAAAACACCAAAAAATTCAACAACAAACTCAACATTGAAAATCACCACAAAATTCAACAACAAACTCAACTATCAAAAACACCAACATTGAAATACACCAACAAAAACCTCAACAATGAAATAAACCAAATAATTCAACAACAACCTCAACTTTGAAAAATACAAAAAATTTGAACAAAATAAATATTGATAACACCAACAAATTCAACAACAACCTCAATATTGAAAATCCACAACAAATTTTACAACAACCTCTACGATGAAAAACATCAAAAAATTCAACAACAACCACAACAATGAAAAACACCAACCATTTCAACAAAAACCTTAACAATTAAAAACACCAAGAAATTCAACAACAACCTCAACTTTGAAATACACCAACAAATTCAATAACCTCAACATTGAAAAACACCAACAAATTCAACAAGAACCTCAACAATGATAAACACCAACAAATTCAACAACAACCTCAACTTTGAAAAACTCAAACAATTTCAAGAACAACCTCAACAATGAAAAACACCAATAAATTCAACAAACACCTCAACACTCAAAAACAACAACAAATTCAACAAAACCTCAACATTGAAAAACACCAACAAATTCAACAACTACCTCAACATTGAAAAACTCCAACAAATTCAACAACCTCAACATTGAAAAACACCAACAAATTCAACAACAACCTTAACATTGAAAAACTCCAACAAATTCAACAACAACCTCAACATTCAGAAACAAGAACAAATTCAACATAAACCTCAACAATGAAAAACACCAAAAAATTCAACAACAACCGCAACATTGAAAAACACCAACAAATTCAACAACAACCTCAGCAAAGAAAAACATCAAAAAATTCAACAACAACCTCAACAAAGAAAAAGACCAACAAATTCAACAAGTACCGCAAATGAAAAACACCAAAAAATTCAACAGCAAACTCAAAATTGAAAATAACCATCAAATTCAACAAAAATCTCAACATTGAAAAACAAATAAAAAATACAACAACAACCCCAATATTCCAAAACATCAACAAATTCAACAAAAACCTCAACAATGAAAACACCAAAAAATACAACAACATCCTTAACATTCCAAGACACCAACAAATTCAACAAAAACCTCAACAATGAAAACACCAAATAATTCAACAACAGTCACAACTTTGAAAAACACCAACAAATTCAATAACTTCAACATTGAAAAACACCAGCAAATTAAAGTGCAAACTCAAGTTTGAAAAAAACAAAAAAGAGAAAAAAACACATTGATAACACCAATAAATTCAACAACAACCTCAATATTGAAAATCACCAACAAATTCATCAACAACCTCAACAATGAAAAACAGCAAAAAATTCAACAACAACCTCAACATTGAAAAACTCCCACAATTTCAGCAACAACCTCAACAATGAAAAACACCAAAAAATTCAACAACAAACTCAACATTGAAAATCACCAACAAATTCAGCAACAGCCTCAACAATGAAAAACATCAAAAAATTCAACAACAACCTCAACATTCCAAAACATCAACAAATTCAACGAAAACCTCAACAATGAAAACACCAAAAAATACAGCAACAACCACAACTTTCAAAAACACCAACAAATTCAACCGCCTCAACATTGAAAAATACCAATAAATTCAAGTGCAAACTCAACTTTGAAAAACACAAAAAAGTTTAAAAAAAAACATTGATAACACCAATAAATTCAACAACAACCTCAATATTGAAAATCACCAGCAAATTCAAAAACAACCCCAGCAATGAAAAACAGCAAAAAATTCAACAACAACGACCTCAATAATGAAAAATACCAAAAATTCAACAACAGCCTCAACATTGAAAAACTCCAACAATTTCAACAACAACCTCCACAATGTAAAACACCATAAAATTCAACAACAACCTCAACTTTGAAAAACACCAAAAAATTCAACAACCTCAACATTGAGAAACAGCAACAAATTCAACTGCAACCTCAACGTTGAAAAATACAAAAAAGATTTTAAAAAAATTGAACAAACCAATAAATGCAACAAGAACCTCAATATTTAAAATCACCAATAAATTCAACAACTACCTCAACAATGAAAAACATCAAAAAATTCAACAATAACAACCTCAACAATGAAAAACACCAACAAATTCAACAAAAACGTCAACAATGAAAACAACAAAAAATTCAACAACAATTTCAACCTTCAAAAATAACAACAAATTCACCAAAAACCTCAACATTGAAAAACACCAAAAAATTCAGCAACAACCTCAACTTTAAAATACACCAACAAATTCAACGACCTCAACATTAAAAACACCAACTAATTCAACTGCAACCTCAACTTTGAAAAATACAAAAAAGTTCAAAAAAATCATTGATAAAACCAATAAAGTAAACAAGAACCTCAATATTGAAAATCACCAAAAAATTCAGCAACAACCTCAACAATGAAAAACAGCAAAAAATTCAACAACAACGACCTCAACAATCAAAAATACCTGAAAAATCAACAACAGCCTCAACATTGAAAAACTCCAATAAATTCAACAACAACCTCAACAATGAAAAACATCAAAACATTCATCAACAACCTCAACATTCAAAAACAAAAACAAATTCAACAAAAAACTCAACAATGAAAACCGCCAAATAATTCAACAACAACCTCAAGTTTGAATAACACCAATAAATTCCAAAACCTCAACACTGAGAAACAACAACAAATTCAACTGCAATCTCAACTTTGAAAAATACAAAAAGATTCAAAGAAAAACATTGAAAACATCAATAAATTCAACAAGAACCTCAATATTTGAAATCACCAATAAATTCAACAACTACCTCAACAATGAAAAACATCACTAAATTCAACAACAACAACCTCAACAATGAAAAAGACCAAAAAATTCAACAACAACCTCAACAATGAAAAGCACCAACAAATTCAACAAGTACCGCAACAATGAAAAACACCAAAAAATTCAACAACAAACTCAAAATTGAAAATCACCATCAAATTCAACAAAAATGTCAACTTTGAAAAACATCAAAAAATGCAACAACAACCTCAACATTCCAAAACACCAACAAATTCAACAAAAACCTCAACAATGAAAACACCAAAACATTCAACAACAATCACAACTTTGAAAATCACCAAGAAATTCAACAACATCAACATTAAAAAACACTAACAAATTAAAGAGCAAACTCAGCTTTGAAAAATACAAAAAAGTTTAAAAAAAAACATTGATAACACCAATAAATTCAACAGCAACCTCAATATTGAAAATCACCTACATATTCATCAACAACCTCAACAATGAAAACAGGCAAACAATTCAACAACATCGACCTCAGCAATGAAAAACACCGAAAAATTCAACAACAACCTCAACATTGAAAAACTCCAACAATTTCAACAACAACCTCAACAATGAAAAACACCAAAAAATTCACAACAAACTCAACGTTGAAAATCACCAACAAATTCAACAACAACCTCAGCAATGAAAAATATTTAAAAATTCAACAACAACCTCAACTTTGAAAAACACCAACAATTCAAAAACCTCAACTTTCAAAAACACCGACAAATTCAACTGCAACCTCAACTTTGAAAACTTCAAAAAAGTTCAAGCAAAATCATTGATAACACCAATAAATTCAACAAGAACATTAACATTGAAAAACACCAAAATATTCAACAACTACCTCAACTTTGAAAAACACCAACAAATTCAAAAATCTCAACATGGAAAAACAACAACAAATTCAACAACAACCTCAACATTCGAAAACACCAACAAATTCAACACCAATCTCAACAATGAAAAACACCAAAGAATTCATCAACAACCTCAACATTCAAAAACACCAACAAATTCAACAACAACCTCAACAATGAAAAGCAACAAAAAATTCAACAACAACCTCAACATTCAAACACAACAACAAATTCAACAAAAACCTCAACAATTAAAAGAACCAAAAAATTCAACAACAACCTCAACTTTGAAAAACACCAACAATTCAAAAACCTCAACTTTCAAAAACACCGACAAATTCAACTGCAACCTCAACTTTGAAAACTTCAAAAAAGTTCAAGCAAAATCATTGATAACACCAATAAATTCAACAAGAACATTAACATTGAAAAACACCAAAATATTCAACAACTACCTCAACTTTGAAAAACACCAACAAATTCAAAAATCTCAACATGGAAAAACACCAACAAATTCAACTACAACCTCAATATTGAGAATCACCAACAAATTCAACAACAACCTCAACATTCGAAAACACCAACAAATTCAACACCAATCTCAACAATGAAAAACACCAAAGAATTCATCAACAACCTCAACATTCAAAAACACCAACAAATTCAACAACAACCTCAAGAATGAAAAGCAACAAAAAATTCAACAACAACCTCAACATTCAAACACAACAACAAATTCAACAAAAACCTCAACAATTAAAAGAACCAAAAAAATCAACAACAACGTCAACTTTGAAAAACACCAACAAATTCAACAACAACCTCAACAATGAACAACACCAAAAAATTCAACAACAACCTCAACATTCAAAAGCACCCAAAAATACAACAAAAACCTCAACAATGAAAAACACCAAAAAATTCAACAACAACCTCAACATTCAAAAACACCCAAAAATTCAACAACAACGTCAACAATGATAAACACCAAAAAATTCAACAACAACCTCAAGAATGAAAAACGCCAACAAATTCAACTACAACCTCAATATTGAAAATCACCAACAAATTCAACAACAACCTCAACAATGAAAAACACCAACATATTCAACAAAAACGTCAACAATGAAAAACACCAAAAAATTCAACAGCAACCTCAATTTTGAAAAACGCCATTAGATTTAACAACCTCAAATACACAAACAAATTCAACAACAACCTCAGCTTTGAAAATCACCAACAAATTTAACAACAACCTCAACAATGAAAAACACCAAAAAATTCAGCAACAACCTCAACTTGGAAAAACACCAACAAATTCAACAACCACAACATTGAAAAACACCAACAAATTCAACAACAACCTCAACATTGAAAAACTCCAACAAATTCAACAACAACCTCAACAATGAAAAACACCAAATAATTCAACAACAATCTCAACATTCAAAACACCAACAAATTCAACCACAACCTCAACATTCGAAAACACCAAAAAATTCAACAACAACCTCAACTTTGAAAAACGCCAACGAATTCAACAACCTCAACATTGAGAAACACCAACAAATTCAACTACAAGCTCAACTTTGAAAAATACTAAAAAGATCAAAAAAAAACCATTGATTACACCAATAAATTCAACAACCTCAGCATTGAAAATCACCAACAAATTCAACAACAACTTCAATATTGAAAATCACCAACAAATTCAACAACAACCTCAACAATGAAAAACACCAACATATTCAACTAAAACCTCAACAATGAAAAACACCAAAAAATTCAACAACAACCTCAATTTTGGAAAACTCCCACAGATTTAACAACCTCTACATTCAAATAAACCAACAAATTCAACAACAAACTCAGCTTTGACAAACACCAACAATTTCAACAACCTCAACATTGAAAAACACCAACAAATTCAACAACAACCTCAACTTATAAAAATACAAAACGGTTCAACAAAATAAAAATTGATAACACCAACAAATTCAACAACAACCTCAATATTGAAAATCCCCAACAAATTTTACAACAACCTCAACAATGAAAAACATCAAAAAATTCAACAACAACCACAACAATGAAAAACACCAACCATTTCAACAAAAACCTTAACAATTAAAAACACCAAAAAATTCAACAACAACCTCAACTTTGAAAAACACCAACAAATTCAATAACCTCAACATTGAAAATCACCAACAAATTCAACAAGAACCTCAACAATGAAAAACACCAACAAATTCAACAAGTACCGCAACAAAAAAAAAACACCAAAAAATTCAACAACAAACTCAAAATTGAAAATTACCATCAAATTCAACAAATAATCTCAACATTGAAAAACATCAAAAAATGCAACAGCAATTGAACATTCCAAAACAGCAACAAATTCAACAAAAACCTCAACAATGAGAACACCAAAAAATTCAACAACAAGCACAACTTTGAAAAATACCAACAAATTCAACAACATCAACATTGAAAAACACCAACAAATTAAAGTGCAAACACAACTTTGAAAAATACAAAAAAGCTTTTAAAAAATCATTGATAACACCAATCAATTCAACAACAACCTCAACAATGAAAACAGGCAAACAATTGAACAACAACGACCTCAACAATGAAAAACACTAAAAAATTCAACAACAACCTCAACATTCAAAAACACCCAAAAATTCAACAACAACGTCAACAATGATCAACACCAAAAAATTCAACAACAACCTCAAGAATGAAAAACGCCAACAAATTCAACTACAACCTCAATATTGAAAATCACCAACAAATTCAACAACAACCTCAACAATGAAAAACACCAACATATTCAACAAAAACGTCAACAATGAAAAACACCAAAAAATTCAACAACAACCTCAACATTGAAAAACTCCAACAAATTCAACAACAAACTCAACAATGAAAAACACCAAATAATTCAACAACAATCTCAACATTCAAAACACCAACAAATTCAACAACAACCTCAACATTCGAAAACACCAAAAAATTCAACAACAACCTCAACTTTGAAAAACGCCAACGAATTCAACAACCTCAACATTGAGAAACACCAACAAATTCAACTGCAAGCTCAACTTTGAAAAATACTAAAAAGATCAAAAAAAAACCATTGATTACACCAATAAATTCAACAACCTCAGCATTGAAAATCACCAACAAATTCAACAACAACTTCAATATTGAAAATCACCAACAAATTCAACAACAACCTCAACAATGAAAAACACCAACATATTCAACTAAAACCTCAACAATGAAAAACACCAAAAAATTCAACTACAACCTCAATTTTGAAAAACTCCCACAGATTGAACAACCTCTACATTCAAATAAACCAACAAATTCAACAACAAACTCAGCTTTGACAAACACCAACAATTTCAACAACCTCAACATTGAAAAACACCAACAAATTCAACAACAACCTCAACAATGAAAAACAGCAAAAAATTCAACAACAACGACCTCAACAATCAAAAATACCTGAAAAATCAACAACATCCTCAACATTGAAAAACTCCAATAAATTCAACAACAACCTCAACAATGAAAAGCATCAAAACATTCATCAACAACCTCAACATTCAAAAACAAAAAAAATTCAACAAAAAACTCAACAATGAAAACCGCCAAATAATTCAACAACAACCTCAAGTTTGAATAACACCAATAAATTCCAAAACCTCAACACTGAGAAACAACAACAAATTCAACTGCAATCTCAACTTTGAAAAATACAAAAAGATTCAAAGAAAAACATTGAAAACATCAATAAATTCAACAAGAACCTCAATATTTGAAATCACCAATAAATTCAACAACTACCTCAACAATGAAAAACATCACTAAATTCAACAACAACAACCTCAACAATGAAAAAGACCAAAAAATTCAACAACAGCCTCAACAATGAAAAACACCAACAAATTCAACAAGTACCGCAACAATGAAAAACACCAAAAAATTCAACAACAAACTCAAAATTGAAAATCACCATCAAATTCAACAAAAATGTCAACTTTGAAAAACATCAAAAAATGCAACAACAACCTCAACATTCCAAAACACCAACAAATTCAACAAAAACCTCAACAATGAAAACACCAAAACATTCAACAACAATCACAACTTTGAAAATCACCAAGAAATTCAACAACATCAACATTAAAAAACACTAACAAATTAAAGAGCAAACTCAGCTTTGAAAAATACAAAAAAGTTTAAAAAAAAACATTGATAACACCAATAAATTCAACAGCAACCTCAATATTGAAAATCACCTACATATTCATCAACAACCTCAACAATGAAAACAGGCAAACAATTCAACAACATCGACCTCAGCAATGAAAAACACCGAAAAATTCAACAACAACCTCAACATTGAAAAACTCCAACAATTTCAACAACAACCTCAACAATGAAAAACACCAAAAAATTCACAACAAACTCAACGTTGAAAATCACCAACAAATTCAACAACAACCTCAGCAATGAAAAATATTTAAAAATTCAACAACAACCTCAACTTTGAAAAACACCAACAATTCAAAAACCTCAACTTTCAAAAACACCGACAAATTCAACTGCAACCTCAACTTTGAAAACTTCAAAAAAGTTCAAGCAAAATCATTGATAACACCAATAAATTCAACAAGAACATTAACATTGAAAAACACCAAAATATTCAACAACTACCTCAACTTTGAAAAACACCAACAAATTCAAAAATCTCAACATGGAAAAACAACAACAAATTCAACAACAACCTCAACATTCGAAAACACCAACAAATTCAACACCAATCTCAACAATGAAAAACACCAAAGAATTCATCAACAACCTCAACATTCAAAAACACCAACAAATTCAACAACAACCTCAACAATGAAAAGCAACAAAAAATTCAACAACAACCTCAACATTCAAACACAACAACAAATTCAACAAAAACCTCAACAATTAAAAGAACCAAAAAAATCAACAACAACGTCAACTTTGAAAAACACCAACAAATTCAACAACAACCTCAACAATGAACAACACCAAAAAATTCAACAACAACCTCAACATTCAAAAGCACCCAAAAATACAACAAAAACCTCAACAATGAAAAACACCAAAAAATTCAACAACAACCTCAACATTCAAAAGCACCCAAAAATTCAACAACAACGTCAACAATGATAAACACCAAAAAATTCAACAACAACATCAAGAATGAAAAACGCCAACAAATTCAACTACAACCTCAATATTGAAAATCACCAACAAATTCAACAACAACCTCAACAATGAAAAACACCAACATATTCAACAAAAACGTCAACAATGAAAAACACCAAAAAATTCAACAACAACCTCAATTTTGAAAAACGCCATTAGATTTAACAACCTCAAATACACAAACAAATTCAACAACAACCTCAGCTTTGAAAATCACCAACAAATTTAACAACAACCTCAACAATGAAAAACACCAAAAAATTCAGCAACAACCTCAACTTGGAAAAACACCAACAAATTCAACAACCACAACATTGAAAAACACCAACAAATTCAACAACAACCTCAACATTGAAAAACTCCAACAAATTCAACAACAACCTCAACAATGAAAAACACCAAATAATTCAACAACAATCTCAACATTCAAAACACCAACAAATTCAACCACAACCTCAACATTCGAAAACACCAAAAAATTCAACAACAACCTCAACTTTGAAAAACGCCAACGAATTCAACAACCTCAACATTGAGAAACACCAACAAATTCAACTACAAGCTCAACTTTGAAAAATACTAAAAAGATCAAAAAAAAACCATTGATTACACCAATAAATTCAACAACCTCAGCATTGAAAATCACCAACAAATTCAACAACAACTTCAATATTGAAAATCACCAACAAATTCAACAACAACCTCAACAATGAAAAACACCAACATATTCAACTAAAACCTCAACAATGAAAAACACCAAAAAATTCAACAACAACCTCAATTTTGAAAAACTCCCACAGATTTAACAACCTCTACATTCAAATAAACCAACAAATTCAACAACAAACTCAGCTTTGACAAACACCAACAATTTCAACAACCTCAACATTGAAAAACACCAACAAATTCAACAACAACCTCAACTTATAAAAATACAAAACGGTTCAACAAAATAAAAATTGATAACACCAACAAATTCAACAACAACCTCAATATTGAAAATCCCCAACAAATTTTACAACAACCTCAACAATGAAAAACATCAAAAAATTCAACAACAACCACAACAATGAAAAACACCAACCATTTCAACAAAAACCTTAACAATTAAAAACACCAAAAAATTCAACAACAACCTCAACTTTGAAAAACACCAACAAATTCAATAACCTCAACATTGAAAATCACCAACAAATTCAACAAGAACCTCAACAATGAAAAACACCAACAAATTCAACAAGTACCGCAACAAAAAAAAAACACCAAAAAATTCAACAACAAACTCAAAATTGAAAATTACCATCAAATTCAACAAATAATCTCAACATTGAAAAACATCAAAAAATGCAACAGCAATTGAACATTCCAAAACAGCAACAAATTCAACAAAAACCTCAACAATGAGAACACCAAAAAATTCAACAACAAGCACAACTTTGAAAAATACCAACAAATTCAACAACATCAACATTGAAAAACACCAACAAATTAAAGTGCAAACACAACTTTGAAAAATACAAAAAAGTTTTTAAAAAATCATTGATAACACCAATAAATTCAACAACAACCTCAACAATGAAAACAGGCAAACAATTGAACAACAACGACCTCAACAATGAAAAACACTAAAAAATTCAACAACAACCTCAACATTCAAAAACACCCAAAAATTCAACAACAACGTCAACAATGATCAACACCAAAAAATTCAACAACAACCTCAAGAATGAAAAACGCCAACAAATTCAACTACAACCTCAATATTGAAAATCACCAACAAATTCAACAACAACCTCAACAATGAAAAACACCAACATATTCAACAAAAACGTCAACAATGAAAAACACCAAAAAATTCAACAACAACCTCAACATTGAAAAACTCCAACAAATTCAACAACAAACTCAACAATGAAAAACACCAAATAATTCAACAACAATCTCAACATTCAAAACACCAACAAATTCAACAACAACCTCAACATTCGAAAACACCAAAAAATTCAACAACAACCTCAACTTTGAAAAACGCCAACGAATTCAACAACCTCAACATTGAGAAACACCAACAAATTCAACTGCAAGCTCAACTTTGAAAAATACTAAAAAGATCAAAAAAAAACCATTGATTACACCAATAAATTCAACAACCTCAGCATTGAAAATCACCAACAAATTCAACAACAACTTCAATATTGAAAATCACCAACAAATTCAACAACAACCTCAACAATGAAAAACACCAACATATTCAACTAAAACCTCAACAATGAAAAACACCAAAAAATTCAACTACAACCTCAATTTTGAAAAACTCCCACAGATTGAACAACCTCTACATTCAAATAACCCAACAAATTCAACAACAAACTCAGCTTTGACAAACACCAACAATTTCAACAACCTCAACATTGAAAAACACCAACAAATTCAACAACAACCTCAACAATGAAAAACAGCAAAAAATTCAACAACAACGACCTCAACAATCAAAAATACCTGAAAAATCAACAACATCCTCAACATTGAAAAACTCCAATAAATTCAACAACAACCTCAACAATGAAAAACATCAAAACATTCATCAACAACCTCAACATTCAAAAACAAAAAAAATTCAACAAAAAACTCAACAATGAAAACCGCCAAATAATTCAACAACAACCTCAAGTTTGAATAACACCAATAAATTCCAAAACCTCAACACTGAGAAACAACAACAAATTCAACTGCAATCTCAACTTTGAAAAATACAAAAAGATTCAAAGAAAAACATTGAAAACATCAATAAATTCAACAAGAACCTCAATATTTGAAATCACCAATAAATTCAACAACTACCTCAACAATGAAAAACATCACTAAATTCAACAACAACAACCTCAACAATGAAAAAGACCAAAAAATTCAACAACAGCCTCAACAATGAAAAACACCAACAAATTCAACAAGTACCGCAACAATGAAAAACACCAAAAAATTCAACAACAAACTCAAAATTGAAAATCACCATCAAATTCAACAAAAATGTCAACTTTGAAAAACATCAAAAAATGCAACAACAACCTCAACATTCCAAAACACCAACAAATTCAACAAAAACCTCAACAATGAAAACACCAAAACATTCAACAACAATCACAACTTTGAAAATCACCAAGAAATTCAACAACATCAACATTAAAAAACACTAACAAATTAAAGAGCAAACTCAGCTTTGAAAAATACAAAAAAGTTTAAAAAAAAACATTGATAACACCAATAAATTCAACAGCAACCTCAATATTGAAAATCACCTACATATTCATCAACAACCTCAACAATGAAAACAGGCAAACAATTCAACAACATCGACCTCAGCAATGAAAAACACCGAAAAATTCAACAACAACCTCAACATTGAAAAACTCCAACAATTTCAACAACAACCTCAACAATGAAAAACACCAAAAAATTCACAACAAACTCAACGTTGAAAATCACCAACAAATTCAACAACAACCTCAGCAATGAAAAATATTTAAAAATTCAACAACAACCTCAACTTTGAAAAACACCAACAATTCAAAAACCTCAACTTTCAAAAACACCGACAAATTCAACTGCAACCTCAACTTTGAAAACTTCAAAAAAGTTCAAGCAAAATCATTGATAACACCAATAAATTCAACAAGAACATTAACATTGAAAAACACCAAAATATTCAACAACTACCTCAACTTTGAAAAACACCAACAAATTCAAAAATCTCAACATGGAAAAACACCAACAAATTCAACAAGAACCTCAACAATGAAAAACACCAAAAAATTCAGCAACAACCTCAACTTGGAAAAACACCAACAAATTCAACAACCACAACATTGAAAAACACCAACAAATTCAACAACAACCTCAACATTGAAAAACTCCAACAAATTCAACAACAACCTCAACAATGAAAAACACCAAATAATTCAACAACAATCTCAACATTCAAAACACCAACAAATTCAACCACAACCTCAACATTCGAAAACACCAAAAAATTCAACAACAACCTCAACTTTGAAAAACGCCAACGAATTCAACAACCTCAACATTGAGAAACACCAACAAATTCAACTACAAGCTCAACTTTGAAAAATACTAAAAAGATCAAAAAAAAACCATTGATTACACCAATAAATTCAACAACCTCAGCATTGAAAATCACCAACAAATTCAACAACAACTTCAATATTGAAAATCACCAACAAATTCAACAACAACCTCAACAATGAAAAACACCAACATATTCAACTAAAACCTCAACAATGAAAAACACCAAAAAATTCAACAACAACCTCAATTTTGGAAAACTCCCACAGATTTAACAACCTCTACATTCAAATAAACCAACAAATTCAACAACAAACTCAGCTTTGACAAACACCAACAATTTAAACAACCTCAACATTGAAAAACACCAACAAATTCAACAACAACCTCAACTTATAAAAATACAAAACGGTTCAACAAAATAAAAATTGATAACACCAACAAATTCAACAACAACCTCAATATTGAAAATCCCCAACAAATTTTACAACAACCTCAACAATGAAAAACATCAAAAAATTCAACAACAACCACAACAATGAAAAACACCAACCATTTCAACAAAAACCTTAACAATTAAAAACACCAAAAAATTCAACAACAACCTCAACTTTGAAAAACACCAACAAATTCAATAACCTCAACATTGAAAATCACCAACAAATTCAACAAGAACCTCAACAATGAAAAACACCAACAAATTCAACAAGTACCGCAACAAAAAAAAAACACCAAAAAATTCAACAACAAACTCAAAATTGAAAATTACCATCAAATTCAACAAATAATCTCAACATTGAAAAACATCAAAAAATGCAACAGCAATTGAACATTCCAAAACAGCAACAAATTCAACAAAAACCTCAACAATGAGAACACCAAAAAATTCAACAACAAGCACAACTTTGAAAAATACCAACAAATTCAACAACATCAACATTGAAAAACACCAACAAATTAAAGTGCAAACACAACTTTGAAAAATACAAAAAAGTTTTTAAAAAATCATTGATAACACCAATAAATTCAACAACAACCTCAACAATGAAAACAGGCAAACAATTGAACAACAACGACCTCAACAATGAAAAACACTAAAAAATTCAACAACAACCTCAACATTCAAAAACACCCAAAAATTCAACAACAACGTCAACAATGATCAACACCAAAAAATTCAACAACAACCTCAAGAATGAAAAACGCCAACAAATTCAACTACAACCTCAATATTGAAAATCACCAACAAATTCAACAACAACCTCAACAATGAAAAACACCAACATATTCAACAAAAACGTCAACAATGAAAAACACCAAAAAATTCAACAACAACCTCAACATTGAAAAACTCCAACAAATTCAACAACAAACTCAACAATGAAAAACACCAAATAATTCAACAACAATCTCAACATTCAAAACACCAACAAATTCAACAACAACCTCAACATTCGAAAACACCAAAAAATTCAACAACAACCTCAACTTTGAAAAACGCCAACGAATTCAACAACCTCAACATTGAGAAACACCAACAAATTCAACTGCAAGCTCAACTTTGAAAAATACTAAAAAGATCAAAAAAAAACCATTGATTACACCAATAAATTCAACAACCTCAGCATTGAAAATCACCAACAAATTCAACAACAACTTCAATATTGAAAATCACCAACAAATTCAACAACAACCTCAACAATGAAAAACACCAACATATTCAACTAAAACCTCAACAATGAAAAACACCAAAAAATTCAACTACAACCTCAATTTTGAAAAACTCCCACAGATTGAACAACCTCTACATTCAAATAACCCAACAAATTCAACAACAAACTCAGCTTTGACAAACACCAACAATTTCAACAACCTCAACATTGAAAAACACCAACAAATTCAACAACAACCTCAACAATGAAAAACATCAAAAAAATTCAACAACAACGACCTCAACAATCAAAAATACCTGAAAAATCAACAACATCCTCAACATTGAAAAACTCCAATAAATTCAACAACAACCTCAACAATGAAAAACATCAAAACATTCATCAACAACCTCAACATTCAAAAACAAAAACAAATTCAACAAAAAACTCAACAATGAAAACCGCCAAATAATTCAACAACAACCTCAAGTTTGAATAACACCAATAAATTCCAAAACCTCAACACTGAGAAACAACAACAAATTCAACTGCAATCTCAACTTTGAAAAATACAAAAAGATTCAAAGAAAAACATTGAAAACATCAATAAATTCAACAAGAACCTCAATATTTGAAATCACCAATAAATTCAACAACTACCTCAACAATGAAAAACATCACTAAATTCAACAACAACAACCTCAACAATGAAAAAGACCAAAAAATTCAACAACAGCCTCAACAATGAAAAACACCAACAAATTCAACAAGTACCGCAACAATGAAAAACACCAAAAAATTCAACAACAAACTCAAAATTGAAAATCACCATCAAATTCAACAAAAATGTCAACTTTGAAAAACATCAAAAAATGCAACAACAACCTCAACATTCCAAAACACCAACAAATTCAACAAAAACCTCAACAATGAAAACACCAAAACATTCAACAACAATCACAACTTTGAAAATCACCAAGAAATTCAACAACATCAACATTAAAAAACACTAACAAATTAAAGAGCAAACTCAGCTTTGAAAAATACAAAAAAGTTTAAAAAAAAACATTGATAACACCAATAAATTCAACAGCAACCTCAATATTGAAAATCACCTACATATTCATCAACAACCTCAACAATGAAAACAGGCAAACAATTCAACAACATCGACCTCAGCAATGAAAAACACCGAAAAATTCAACAACAACCTCAACATTGAAAAACTCCAACAATTTCAACAACAACCTCAACAATGAAAAACACCAAAAAATTCACAACAAACTCAACGTTGAAAATCACCAACAAATTCAACAACAACCTCAGCAATGAAAAATATTTAAAAATTCAACAACAACCTCAACTTTGAAAAACACCAACAATTCAAAAACCTCAACTTTCAAAAACACCGACAAATTCAACTGCAACCTCAACTTTGAAAACTTCAAAAAAGTTCAAGCAAAATCATTGATAACACCAATAAATTCAACAAGAACATTAACATTGAAAAACACCAAAATATTCAACAACTACCTCAACTTTGAAAAACACCAACAAATTCAAAAATCTCAACATGGAAAAACACCAACAAATTCAACTACAACCTCAATATTGAGAATCACCAACAAATTCAACAACAACCTCAACATTCGAAAACACCAACAAATTCAACACCAATCTCAACAATGAAAAACACCAAAGAATTCATCAACAACCTCAACATTCAAAAACACCAACAAATTCAACAACAACCTCAAGAATGAAAAGCAACAAAAAATTCAACAACAACCTCAACATTCAAACACAACAACAAATTCAACAAAAACCTCAACAATTAAAAGAACCAAAAAAATCAACAACAACGTCAACTTTGAAAAACACCAACAAATTCAACAACAACCTCAACAATGAACAACACCAAAAAATTCAACAACAACCTCAACATTCAAAAGCACCCAAAAATACAACAAAAACCTCAACAATGAAAAACACCAAAAAATTCAACAACAACCTCAATATTCAAAAACACCCAAAAATTCAACAACAACGTCAACAATGATAAACACCAAAAAATTCAACAACAACCTCAAGAATGAAAAACGCCAACAAATTCAACTACAACCTCAATATTGAAAATCACCAACAAATTCAACAACAACCTCAACAATGAAAAACACCAAAAAATTCAACAACAACCTCAATTTTGAAAAACGCCATTAGATTTAACAACCTCAAATACACAAACAAATTCAACAACAACCTCAGCTTTGAAAATCACCAACAAATTTAATAACAACCTCAACAATGAAAAACACCAAAAAATTCAGCAACAACCTCAACTTGGAAAAACACCAACAAATTCAACAACCTCAACATTGAAAAACACCAACAAATTCAACAACAACCTCAACATTGAAAAACTCCAACAAATTCAACAACAACCTCAACAATGAAAAACACCAAATAATTCAACAACAATCTCAACATTCGAAAACAGCAACAAATTCAACAACAACCTCAACTTTGAAAAACGCCAACGAATTCAACAACCTCAACATTGAGAAACACCAACAAATTTAACTGCAAGCTCAACTTTGAAAAATACTAAAAAGATCAAAAATAAACCATTGATTACACCAATAAATTCAACAACCTCAGCATTGAAAATCACCAACAAATTCAACAACAACTTCAATATTGAAAATCACCAACAAATTCAACAACAACCTCAACAATGAAAAACACCAACATATTCAACTAAAACCTCAACAATGAAAAACACCAAAAAATTCAACAACAACCTCAATTTTGAAAAACTCCCACAGATTTAACAACCTCTACATTCAAATAAACCAACAAATTCAACAACAAACTCAGCTTTGACAAACACCAACAATTTCAACAACCTCAACATTGAAAAACACCAACAAATTCAACAACAACCTCAACTTATAAAAATACAAAACGGTTCAACAAAATAAAAATTGGTAACACCAACAAATTCAACAACAACCTCAATATTGAAAATCCCCAACAAATTTTACAACAACCTCAACAATGAAAAACATCAAAAAATTCAACAACAACCACAACAATGAAAAACACCAACCATTTCAACAAAAACCTTAACAATTAAAAACACCAAAAAATTCAACAACAACCTCAACTTTGAAAAACACCAACAAGTTCAATAACCTCAACATTGAAAAACACCAACAAATTCAACAAGAACCTCAACAATGAAAAACACCAACAAATTCAACAAGTACCGCAACAAAAAAAACACCAAAAAATTCAACAACAAACTCAAAATTGAAAATTACCATCAAATTCAACAAATAATCTCAACATTGAAAAACATCAAAAAATGCAACAACAATTGAACATTCCAAAACAGCAACAAATTCAACAAAAACCTCAACAATGAAAAACACGAACGTATTCAACAAAAACGTCAACAATGAAAAACACAAAAAATTCAACAACCTCAATTTTGAAAAACGCCAATACATTTAACAACCTCAACATTCAAAGACACCAACAAATTCAACTACAACCTCAACAATGAAAAACACCAAACAATTCAACACCAACCTCAACATTCAAAAACAACAACAAAATCAAAAACAACCTCAACAATGAAAAACAACAACAAATTCAAAAACAACCTCAACAATGAAAAGCACCAAAAAATTCAACAACAACCTCAACATTGAGAAACACCAACAAATTCAACAAAAAACTCAACAATGATAAACTCCAAAAAATTCAACAACAACGTCAACTTTAAAAACACCAACAAATTCAACAACCTCAACATTGAAAAACACCAACAAATACAACAACAACCTCAGCATTGAAAAACTCCAACAAATTCAACAACAAACTCATCAATGAAAAGCACCAAAAAATTCAACAACAACCTCAACATTCAGAAACACCAACAAATTCAACAAAAACCTCAGCAATGATAAACACCAAAAAATTCAAGACAACGTCAACTTTAAAAACACCAAGAAATTCAACAACCTCAACATTGAAAAACACCAACAAATTAAACAACAACATCAACATTGAAAAACATCAAAAAATTCAACAACAACCTCAACTTTGAAAAACACCAACAAATTCAACAACCTCAACTTTGAAAAACACCAACAAATTCAACTGCAACCTCAACTTTGAAAAATAAAAAAAAGTTCAAGAAAAATCATTGATAACATCAATAAATTCAACAAGATCCTTAACATTGAAAAACGCCAAAATATACAACAGCAACCTCAACTTTGAAAACATGAACAAATTCAAAAACCTCAACATGGAAAAGCACCAAAAAATTCAACAACAACCTCAATATTGAAAATCACCAACAAATTTAACAACAACCTTAACAATGAAAAACATCAAAAACTTCAACAACAACAACGTCAGCAATGAAAAACACCAAACAATTCAACACCAACCTCAACATTCAAAAACAACAACAAATTCAACAACAACCTCAACAATGACAAACACCAAAAAATTCAACAACAACCTCAACATTCAAAAAACCCAGCAGATTCAACAACCTCAACATTGAAAAACACCAACAAATTCAACAACAACCTCAACTTTGAAAAATACAAAAATGATCAAAAAAATCCATTGATGACACCAATAAATTCAACAACCTCAACATTGAAAATCACCAACAAATTCAACAACAACCTCAGCAATGAAAAACATCAAAAAATTCAACAAGAACCTCAAGAATGAAAAACACCAACAAATTCAACTACAACCTCAATATTGAAAATCACCAACAAATTCAACAACAACCTCAACAATGAAAAACACGAACGTATTCAACAAAAACGTCAACAATGAAAAACACAAAAAATTCAACAACCTCAATTTTGAAAAACGCCAATACATTTAACAACCTCAACATTCAAAGACACCAACAAATTCAAGTACAACCTCAACAATGAAAAACACCAAACAATTCAACACCAACCTCAACATTCAAAAACAACAACAAATTCAAAAACAACCTGAACAATGAAAAACAACAACAAATTTAAAAACAACCTCAACAATGAAAAGCAACAAAAAATTCAACAACAACCTCAACATTGAGAAACACCAACAAATTCAACAAAAAAATCAACAATGAAAAACTCCAAAAAATTCAACAAGAACGTCAACTTTAAAAACACCAACAAATTCAACAACCTCAACATTGAAAAACACCAACAAATACAACAACAACCTCGGCATTGAAAAACTCCAACAAATTCAACAACAACCTCATCATTGAAAAGCACCAAAAAATTCAACAACAACCTCAACATTCAGAAACACCAACAAATTCAACAAAAACCTCAGCAATGAAAAAAATCAAAAATTCAACAACAACCTCAAGAATGAAAAACACCAACAAATTCAACAAGTACCGCAACAATGAAAAACACCAAAAAATTCAACAACACACTCAAAATTGAAAATAACCATCAAATTCAACCAAAATCTCTACATTGAAAAACATCAAAAAATACAACAACAACCTCAACATTCCAAAAAACCAAAAAATTCAACTAAAATCTCAACAATGAAAACACCAAAAAATTCAACAACAATCACAACTTTGAAAAACACGAACAAATTCAACAAAATCAACATTGAAAAACACCAAAAAATTAAAATGCAAACTCAACTTTGAAAAATACAAAAAAGTTTTAAAAAAAACATTGATAACACCAATAAATTCAACAACAACCTCAATATTGAAAATCACCCGCAAATTCATCAACAACCTCAACAATGAAAAACACCAAAAAATTCAACTACAACCTCAACATTCAAAATCAACAACAAATTCAACAAAAAACTCAACAATGAAAAACACCAAAAAATTCAACAACAACCTCATTTTTGAAAAACACCAACAGATTTAACAACCTCAACATTCAAATACACCAATAAGTTCAACATGAAACTCAGCTTTGAAAAACACCAGCAAATTCAACAACCTAAACATTGAAAAACACCAACAAATTCAACAACAACCTCAACTTTGAAAAATACAAAAATGATCAAAAAAAACCATTGATGACACCAATAAATTCAACAACCTCAACATTGAAAATCACCAACAAATTCAACAACAACCTCAGCAATGAAAAACATCAAAAAATTCAACAAGAACCTCAAGAATGAAAAACACCAACAAAATCAACTACAACCTCAATATTGAAAATCACCAACAAATTCAACAACAACCTCAACAATGAAAAACACGAACGTATTCAACAAAAACGTCAACAATGAAAAACACAAAAAATTCAACAACCTCAATTTTGAAAAACGCCAATAGATTTAACAACCTCAACATTCAAAGACACCAACAAATTCAACTACAACCTCAACAATGAAAAACACCAAACAATTCAACACCAACCTCAGCATTCAAAAACAACAACAAATTCAAAAACAACCTCAACAATGAACAACAACAACAAATTCAAAAACAACCTCAACAATGAAAAGCACCAAAAAATTCAACAACAACCTCAACATTGAGAAACACCAACAAATTCAACAAAAAGCTCAACAATGAAAAACTCCAAAAAATTCAACAACAACGTCAACTTTAAAAACACCAACAAGTTCAACAATCTCAACATTGAAAAACACCAACAAATACAACAACAACCTCAGCATTGAAAAACTCCATCAAATACAGCAACAACCTCAGCATTGAATAACTCCAACAAGTTCAACAACAACCTCATCAATGAAAAGCACCAAAAAATTCAACAACAACCTCAACATTCAAAAACCCCGGCAGATTCAACAACCTCAACATTGAAAAACACCAACAAATTCAACAACAACCTCAACTTTGAAAAACACCAAAAAATTCAACAAAAACATCAACAATGAAAAACAGCAAAAAATTCATCAACAACCTCAACATTCAAAAACTCCAACAAATTCAACAACAACCTCAACAATGAAAAGCACCAAAAAATTCAACAACAACCTCAACATTGAGAAACACCAACAAATTCAACAAAAAGCTCAACAATGAAAAACTCCAAAAAATTCAACAACAACGTCAACTTTAAAAACACCAACAAATTCAACAACCTCAACATTGAAAAACACCAACAAATACAACAACAACCTCAACATTGAAAAACTCCAACAAATTCAACAACAACCTCATCAATGAAAAGCACCAAATAATTCAACAACAACCTCAACATTCAAAAACACCAACAAATTCAACAAAAACCTCAGCCATGAAATAAACCAAAAATTCAACAACAACCTCAAGAATGAATAACACCAACAAATTCAACAAGTACCGCAACAATAAAAAACACCAAAAAATTCAACAACACACTCAAAATTGAAAATAACCATCAAATTCAACCAAAATCTCTACATTGAAAAACATCAAAACATACAACAACAACCTCAACATTCCAAAAAACCAAAAAATTCAACTACAACCTCAACAATGAAAAACACCAAACAATTCAACACCAACCTCAACATTCAAAAACAACAACAAATTCAAAAACAACCTCAACAATGAAAAACAACAACAAATTCAAAAACAACCTCAACAATGAAAAGCACCAAAAAATTCAACAACAACCTCAACATTGAGAAACACCAACAAATTCAACAAAAAGCTCAACAATGAAAAACTCCAAAAAATTCAACAACAACGTCAACTTTAAAAACACCAACAAATTCAACAACCTCAACATTGAAAAACACCAACAAATACAACAACAACCTCAGCATTGAAAAACTCCAACAAATACAACAACAACCTCAGCATTGAATAACTCCAACAAATTCAACAACAACCTCATCAATGAAAAACACCAAAAAATTCAACAACAACCTCAACATTCAGAAACACCAACAAATTCAACAAAAAACTCAGCAATGAAAAAAACCAAAAATTCAACAACAACCTCAAGAATGAAAAACACCAACAAATTCAACAAGTACCGCAACAATGAAAAACACCAAAAAATTCAACAACACACTCAAAATTGAAAATAACCATCAAATTCAACCAAAATCTCTACATTGAAAAACATCAAAACATACAACAACAACCTCAACATTCCAAAAAACCAAAAATTTCAACTAAAATCTCAACAATGAAAACACCAAAAAATTCAACAACAATCACAACTTTGAAAAACACCAACAAATTCAACAACATCAACATTGAAAAACACCAACAAATTAAAATGCAAACTCAACTTTGAAAAATACAAAAAAGTTTAAAAAAATACATTGATAACACCAATAAATTCAACAACAAACTAAACATTGAAAATCACAAACAAATTCAACAACAACCTCAACAATGAAAAACATGAAAAAATTCAATAACAACCTCAACATTCAAAATCAACAACAAATTCAACAAAAAACTCAACAATGAAAAACACCAAAAAATTCAACAACAACCTCAACTTTGAAAAACACCAAAAAATTCAACAAAAACATCAACAATGAAAAACAGCAAAAAATTCATCAAAAACCTCAACATTCAAAAACTCCAACAAATTCAACAACAACCTCAACAATGAAAAGCACCAAAAAATTCAACAACAACCTCAACATTGAGAAACACCAACAAATTCAACAAAAAGCTCAACAATGAAAAACTCCAAAAAATTCAACAACAACGTCAACGTTAAAAACACCAACAAATTCAACAACCTCAACATTGAAAAACACCAACAAATACAACAACAACCTCAACATTGAAAAACTCCAACAAATTCAACAACAACCTCATCAATGAAAAGCACCAAATAATTCAACAACAACCTCAACATTCAAAAACACCAACAAATTCAACAAAAACCTCAGCAATGAAATAAACCAAAAATTCAACAACAACCTCAAGAATGAATAACACCAACAAATTCAACAAGTACCGCAACAATGAAAAACACCAAAAAATTCAACAACACACTCAAAATTGAAAATAACCATCAAATTCAACTAAAATCTCTACATTGAAAAACATCAAAAAATACAACAACAACCTCAATATTCCAAAAAACCAAAAAATTGAACTAAAACCTCAACAATGAAAACACCAAAAAATTCAACAACAATCACAACTTTGAAAAACACGAACAAATTCAACAACATCAACATTGAAAAACACCAACAAATTAAAATACAAACTCAACTTTGAAAAATACAAAAAAGTTTTTAAAAAAAATTGATAACACCAATAAATTCAACAACAACCTCAATATTGAAAATCACCCGCAAATTCATCAACAACCTCAACAATGAAAAACACCAAAAAATTCAACAACAAACTCAACATTGAAAATCACCAACAAATTCAACAACAACCTCAACAATGAAAAACATGAAAAAAATCCAACAACAACCTCAACTTTGAAAAACACCAACAAATTCAACAACAACCTCAACTTTGAAAAACACCAAAAAATTCAACAAAAACCTCAACAATGAAAAACACCAAAAAATTCATCAACAACCTCAACATTCAAAAACGACAACAAATTCAACAAAAACCTCAACAATGAAAAATACCCAAAAATTCAACAACAACTTCTACATTGAAAAACACCAACAAATTCAACAACAACATCAACATTCAAAAACACCAACAAATTCAACAAAAACCTCAACATTGAAAATCACCAAAAAATTCAACAACAACCTCAACATTGAAAATCACCAAAAAATTCAACAACAACCTCAACTTTGAAAAATACAAAAAAGTTCAAGAAAAATCATTGACAACACCAATAAATTCAACAAGAACCTCAATAATGAAAATAAACAATAAATTCATCAAAAACCTCAACAATGAAAAACATCACAAAATTCAACAACAACCTCAACAATGAAAAAGGCCAAATAATTCAACAACAATCTCAACATTCAAACAGCAACAAATTGAACAACAACCTCAACATTCGAAAACACCAACAAATTCAACAACAACCTCAACAATGAAAAGCAACAAAAAATTCAACAACAACCTCAACATTCAATAACACCAACAAATTCAACAAAAACCTCAGCAATGATAAACAGCAAACAATTCAACACAACGACCTCAACATTGAAAAATACCAAAAAAATTCAACAACAACCTCAACAATGAAAAACAAAAGAAAATTCAACGGCAAACTCAACATTGAAAATCACCAACAAATTCAACAACAACCTCAACTTTGAAAAACACCAACAATTTCAAAAACCTCAACATGGAAAAACAACAACAAACTCAACCACAACCTCAATATTGAAAATCACCAACAAATTCAACAACAACCTCAACAATGAAAAACACCAAATAATTCAACAACAATCTCAACATTTAAAACACCAACAAATTCAACAACAACCTCAGAAATGAAAAACAGCAAAAAATTCAACAACAACGACCTCAACAATGAAAAATACCA
The DNA here is from genome assembly GCF_964194155.1 of Cetorhinus maximus. Taxonomy (NCBI): domain Eukaryota; kingdom Metazoa; phylum Chordata; class Chondrichthyes; order Lamniformes; family Cetorhinidae; genus Cetorhinus; species Cetorhinus maximus. Next base: position 119,305 of record NW_027596272.1, on the reverse strand, counting down.
AAAAATTCAACAACAATCTCAACATTGAAAAACTCCACAATTTCAACAACGACCTCAACAATGAAAAACACCAAAAAAATCATCAACAAGCACAACATTGAAAATCACTAACAAATTCAACAACAACTTCAACAATGAAAAACATCAAAAAATTCAACAACAACCTCAACATTCAAAAACAGCAACAAATTCAACAAAAAGCTCAACAATGAAAAACAACAAAAAATTCAACAAAAACCTCAACTCTGAAAAACACCAACAAATTCAAAAACCTCAATATTGAAAAACACCAACAAATTCAACAACAACCTCAAGAATGAAAAACACCAACAAATTCAACAAAAACCTCAACAATGAAAAACACCGAAAAATTCAACAACAACTTCAACAATGAAAAACATCAAAAAATTCAACAACAACCTCAACATTCAAAAACAGCAACAAATTCAACAAAAAACTCAACAATGAAAAACACCAAAAAATTCAACAACAACCTCAACTTTGAAAAACACCAACAAATTCAAAAACCTCAACATGGAAAAACACCAACAAATTCAACTACAACCTCAATATTGAAAATCACCAACAAATTCAAAAACAACCTCAACAATGAAAAACACCAACAAATTCAACAAAAACCTCAACAATGAAAAACACCAAAAAATTCAACAACAACCTCAACATTGAGAAACACCAACAAATTCAACTGCAACCTCAACTATGAAAAATGCAAAAGATTCAAAAAAAAACATTGAATAGACTAAGAAATTCAACAACAACCTCAACATTGAAAAACACCAAAATATTCAACAACAACCTCAACTTTGAAAAACACCAACAAATTCAAAAACCTCAACATGGAAAAACACCAACAAATTCAACTACAACCTCAATGTTGAAGATCACCAAAAAATTCAACAAAAACCTCTAAAATGAAAAACACCAACAAATTCAACAACAACCTCATTTTTGAAAAACACCAACAGATTTAACAACCTCATCAACAATTAAAAACATCAAAAAATTCAACAACAACAACCACAACAATGAAAAACACCAACAAATTCAACAAAAACCTCAACAATGAAAAACACCAAGAAATTCAACAACCTCAACATTGATATACACCAACAAATTCAACAACAACCTCAATATTGAAAATCACCAAAAAATTTAACAACAACCTCAAAAATGAAAAACATCAAAAAATTCAACAACAACAACGTCAACAATGGAAAACACCAAACAATTCAACACCAACCTCAACATTCAAAAACAACAACAAATTCAACAACAACCTCAACTATGAAAAACACCAAAAAATTCAACAACAACCTCAACATTGAAGAACACCAACAAATTCAACAAAAACCTCAACAATTATAAACACCAAAAAATTCAAGAAAACGTCAACTTTAAAAACACCAAGAAATTCAACAACCTCAACATTGAAAAACACCAACAAATTCAACAAAAACCTCAACAATGAAAAACACCAAGAAATTCAACAACCTCAACACTGATAAACACCAACAAATTCAACAACAACCTCAATATTGAAAATCACCAAAAAATTTAACAACAACCTCAACAATGAAAAACATCAAAAAATTCAACAACAACAACGTCAACAATGGAAAACACCAAACAATTCAACACCAACCTCAACATTCAAAAACAACAACAAATTCAACAACAACCTCAACTATGAAAAACACCAAAAAATTCAACAACAACCTCAACATTGAAGAACACCAACAAATTCAACAAAAACCTCAACAATGAAAAACACCAAGAAATTCAACAACCTCAACACTGATAAACACCAACAAATTCAACAACAACCTCAATATTGAAAATCACCAAAAAATTTAACAACAACCTCAACAATGAAAAACATCAAAAAATTCAACAACAACAACGTCAACAATGGAAAACACCAAACAATTCAACACCAACCTCAACATTCAAAAACAACAACAAGTTCAACAACAACCTCAACTATGAAAAACACCAAAAAATTCAACAACAACCTCAACATTGAAAATCACCAACAAATTGAACAAAAACCTCAACAATGAAAAACACCGAAAAATTCAACAACAACTTCAACAATGAAAAACATCAAAAAATTCAACAACAACCTCAACATTCAAAAACAGCAACAAATTCAACAAAAAACTCAACAATGAAAAACACCAAAAAATTCAACAACAACCTCAACTTTGAAAAACACCAACAAATTCAAAAACCTCAACATGGAAAAACACCAACAAATTCAACTACAACCTCAATATTGAAAATCACCAACAAATTCAAAAACAACCTCAACAATGAAAAACACCAACAAATTCAACAAAAACCTCAACAATGAAAAACACCAAAAAATTCAACAACAACCTCAACATTGAGAAACACCAACAAATTCAACTGCAACCTCAACTATGAAAAATGCAAAAGATTCAAAAAAAAACATTGAATAGACTAAGAAATTCAACAACAACCTCAACATTGAAAAACACCAAAATATTCAACAACAACCTCAACTTTGAAAAACACCAACAAATTCAAAAACCTCAACATGGAAAAACACCAACAAATTCAACTACAACCTCAATGTTGAAGATCGCCAAAAAATTCAACAAAAACCTCTAAAATGAAAAACACCAACAAATTCAACAAAAACCTCATCAATGAAAAACACCAAAAAATTCAACAACAACCTCATTTTTGAAAAACACCAACAGATTTAACAACCTCATCAACAATTAAAAACATCAAAAAATTCAACAACAACAACCACAACAATGAAAAACACCAACAAATTCAACAAAAACCTCAACAATGAAAAACACCAAGAAATTCAACAACCTCAACATTGATATACACCAACAAATTCAACAACAACCTCAATATTGAAAATCACCAAAAAATTTAACAACAACCTCAAAAATGAAAAACATCAAAAAATTCAACAACAACAACATCAACAATGGAAAACACCAAACAATTCAACACCAACCTCAACATTCAAAAACAACAACAAATTCAACAACAACCTCAACTATGAAAAACACCAAAAAATTCAACAACAACCTCAACATTGAAGAACACCAACAAATTCAACAAAAACCTCAACAATTATAAACACCAAAAAATTCAAGAAAACGTCAACTTTAAAAACACCAAGAAATTCAACAACCTCAACATTGAAAAACACCAACAAATTCAACAAAAACCTCAACAATGAAAAACACCAAGAAATTCAACAACCTCAACACTGATAAACACCAACAAATTCAACAACAACCTCAATATTGAAAATCACCAAAAAATTTAACAACAACCTCAACAATGAAAAACATCAAAAAATTCAACAACAACAACGTCAACAATGGAAAACACCAAACAATTCAACACCAACCTCAACATTCAAAAACAACAACAAATTCAACAACAACCTCAACTATGAAAAACACCAAAAAATTCAACAACAACCTCAACATTGAAGAACACCAACAAATTCAACAAAAACCTCAACAATTATAAACACCAAAAAATTCAAGAAAACGTCAACTTTAAAAACACCAAGAAATTCAACAACCTCAACATTGAAAAACACCAACAAATTCAACAAAAACCTCAACAATGAAAAACACCAAGAAATTCAACAACCTCAACACTGATAAACACCAACAAATTCAACAACAACCTCAATATTGAAAATCACCAAAAAATTTAACAACAACCTCAACAATGAAAAACATCAAAAAATTCAACAACAACAACGTCAACAATGGAAAACACCAAACAATTCAACACCAACCTCAACATTCAAAAACAACAACAAATTCAACAACAACCTCAACTATGAAAAACACCAAAAAATTCAACAACAACCTCAACATTGAAGAACACCAACAAATTCAACAAAAACCTCAACAATTATAAACACCAAAAAATTCAAGAAAACGTCAACTTTAAAAACACCAAGAAATTCAACAACCTCAACATTGAAAAACACCAACAAATTAAACAACAACCTCAACATTGAAAAACATCAAAAAATTCAACAACAACCTCAACTTTGAAAAACACCAACAAATTCAACAACCTCAACTTTGAAAAACACCAACAAATTCAACTGCAACCTCAACTTTGAAAAATACAAAAAAGTTCAAGAAAAATCATTGATAACATCAATAAATTCAACAAAAGCCTTAACATTGAAAAACGCCAAAATATACAACAACAACCTCAACTTTGGAAACATGAACAAATTCAAAAACCTCAACATGGAAAAACACCAACAAATTCAACAACAACCTCAATATTGAAAATCACCAACAAATTTAACAACAACCTTAACAATGAAAAACATCAAAAACTTCAACAACAACAACAACGTCAGCAATGAAAAACACCAAACAATTCAACACCAACCTCAACATTCAAAAACAACAACAAATTCAACAACAACCACAACAATGACAAACACCAACAAATTCAACAAAAACCTCAACAATTATAAACACCAAAAAATTCAAGTAAACGTCAACTTTAAAAACACCAAGAAATTCAACAACCTCAACATTGAAAAACACCAACAAATTCAACAAAAACCTCAACAATGAAAAACACCAAGAAATTCAACAACCTCAACACTGATAAACACCAACAAATTCAACAACAACCTCAATATTGAAAATCACCAAAAAATTTAACAACAACCTCAACAATGAAAAACATCAAAAAATTCAACAACAACAACGTCAACAATGGAAAACACCAAACAATTCAACACCAACCTCAACATTCAAAAACAACAACAAATTCAACAACAACCTCAACTATGAAAAACACCAAAAAATTCAACAACAACCTCAACATTGAAGAACACCAACAAATTCAAAAAAAACCTCAACAATTATAAACACCAAAAAATTCAAGAAAACGTCAACTTTAAAAACACCAAGAAATTCAACAACCTCAACATTGAAAAACATCAAAAAATTCAACAACAACCTCAACTTTGAAAAACACCAACAAATTCAACAACCTCAACTTTGAAAAACACCAACAAATTCAACTGCAACCTCAACTTTGAAAAATACAAAAAAGTTCAAGAAAAATCATTGATAACATCAATAAATTCAACAAGAGCCTTAACATTGAAAAACGCCAAAATATACAACAACAACCTCAACTTTGGAAACATGAACAAATTCAAAAACCTCAACATGGAAAAACACCAACAAATTCAACAACAACCTCAATATTGAAAATCACCAACAAATTTAACAACAACCTAAACAATGAAAAACATCAAAAACTTCAACAACAACGTCAGCAATGAAAAACACCAAACAATTCAACACCAACCTCAACATTCAAAAACAACAACAAATTCAAAAACAACCACAACAATGACAAACACCAACAAATTCAACAAAAACCTCAACAATTATAAACACCAAAAAATTCAAGAAAACGTCAACTTTAAAAACACCAAGAAATTCAACAACCTCAACATTGAAAAACACCAACAAATTCAACAAAAACCTCAACAATGAAAAACACCAAGAAATTCAACAACCTCAACACTGATAAACACCAACAAATTCAACAACAACCTCAATATTGAAAATCACCAAAAAATTTAACAACAAACTCAACAATGAAAAACATCAAAAAATTCAACAACAACAACGTCAACAATGGAAAACACCAAACAATTCAACACCAACCTCAACATTCAAAAACAACAACAAATTCAACAACAACCTCAACTATGAAAAACACCAAAAAATTCAACAACAACCTCAACATTGAAGAACACCAACAAATTCAACAAAAACCTCAACAATTATAAACACCAAAAAATTCAAGAAAACGTCAACTTTAAAAACACCAAGAAATTCAACAACCTCAACATTGAAAAACACCAACAAATTAAACAACAACCTCAACATTGAAAAACATCAAAAAATTCAACAACAACCTAAACTTTGAAAAACACCAACAAATTCAACAACCTCAACTTTGAAAAACACCAACAAATTCAACTGCAACCTCAACTTTGAAAAATACAAAAAAGTTCAAGAAAAATCATTGATAACATCAATAAATTCAACAAGAGCCTTAACATTGAAAAACGCCAAAATATACAACAACAACCTCAACTTTGGAAACATGAACAAATTCAAAAACCTCAACATGGAAAAACACCAACAAATTCAACAACAACCTCAATATTGAAAATCACCAACAAATTTAACAACAACCTTAACAATGAAAAACATCAAAAACTTCAACAACAACAACAACGTCAGCAATGAAAAACACCAAACAATTCAACACCAACCTCAACATTCAAAAACAACAACAAATTCAACAACAACCACAACAATGACAAACACCAACAAATTCAACAAAAACCTCAACAATTATAAACACCAAAAAATTCAAGTAAACGTCAACTTTAAAAACACCAAGAAATTCAACAACCTCAACATTGAAAAACACCAACAAATTCAACAAAAACCTCAACAATGAAAAACACCAAGAAATTCAACAACCTCAACACTGATAAACACCAACAAATTCAACAACAACCTCAATATTGAAAATCACCAAAAAATTTAACAACAACCTCAACAATGAAAAACATCAAAAAATTCAACAACAACAACGTCAACAATGGAAAACACCAAACAATTCAACACCAACCTCAACATTCAAAAACAACAACAAATTCAACAACAACCTCAACTATGAAAAACACCAAAAAATTCAACAACAACCTCAACATTGAAGAACACCAACAAATTCAAAAAAAACCTCAACAATTATAAACACCAAAAAATTCAAGAAAACGTCAACTTTAAAAACACCAAGAAATTCAACAACCTCAACATTGAAAAACATCAAAAAATTCAACAACAACCTCAACTTTGAAAAACACCAACAAATTCAACAACCTCAACTTTGAAAAACACCAACAAATTCAACTGCAACCTCAACTTTGAAAAATACAAAAAAGTTCAAGAAAAATCATTGATAACATCAATAAATTCAACAAGAGCCTTAACATTGAAAAACGCCAAAATATACAACAACAACCTCAACTTTGGAAACATGAACAAATTCAAAAACCTCAACATGGAAAAACACCAACAAATTCAACAACAACCTCAATATTGAAAATCACCAACAAATTTAACAACAACCTAAACAATGAAAAACATCAAAAACTTCAACAACAACGTCAGCAATGAAAAACACCAAACAATTCAACACCAACCTCAACATTCAAAAACAACAACAAATTCAACAACAACCACAACAATGACAAACACCAACAAATTCAACAAAAACCTCAACAATTATAAACACCAAAAAATTCAAGAAAACGTCAACTTTAAAAACACCAAGAAATTCAACAACCTCAACATTGAAAAACACCAACAAATTCAACAAAAACCTCAACAATGAAAAACACCAAGAAATTCAACAACCTCAACACTGATAAACACCAACAAATTCAACAACAACCTCAATATTGAAAATCACCAAAAAATTTAACAACAAACTCAACAATGAAAAACATCAAAAAATTCAACAACAACAACGTCAACAATGGAAAACACCAAACAATTCAACACCAACCTCAACATTCAAAAACAACAACAAATTCAACAACAACCTCAACTATGAAAAACACCAAAAAATTCAACAACAACCTCAACATTGAAGAACACCAACAAATTCAACAAAAACCTCAACAATTATAAACACCAAAAAATTCAAGAAAACGTCAACTTTAAAAACACCAAGAAATTCAACAACCTCAACATTGAAAAACACCAACAAATTAAACAACAACCTCAACATTGAAAAACATCAAAAAATTCAACAACAACCTAAACTTTGAAAAACACCAACAAATTCAACAACCTCAACTTTGAAAAACACCAACAAATTCAACTGCAACCTCAACTTTGAAAAATACAAAAAAGTTCAAGAAAAATCATTGATAACATCAATAAATTCAACAAGAGCCTTAACATTGAAAAACGCCAAAATATACAACAACAACCTCAACTTTGGAAACATGAACAAATTCAAAAACCTCAACATGGAAAAACACCAACAAATTCAACAACAACCTCAATATTGAAAATCACCAACAAATTTAACAACAACCTTAACAATGAAAAACATCAAAAACTTCAACAACAACAACAACGTCAGCAATGAAAAACACCAAACAATTCAACACCAACCTCAACATTCAAAAACAACAACAAATTCAACAACAACCACAACAATGACAAACACCAACAAATTCAACAAAAACCTCAACAATTATAAACACCAAAAAATTCAAGTAAACGTCAACTTTAAAAACACCAAGAAATTCAACAACCTCAACATTGAAAAACACCAACAAATTCAACAAAAACCTCAACAATGAAAAACACCAAGAAATTCAACAACCTCAACACTGATAAACACCAACAAATTCAACAACAACCTCAATATTGAAAATCACCAAAAAATTTAACAACAACCTCAACAATGAAAAACATCAAAAAATTCAACAACAACAACGTCAACAATGGAAAACACCAAACAATTCAACACCAACCTCAACATTCAAAAACAACAACAAATTCAACAACAACCTCAACTATGAAAAACACCAAAAAATTCAACAACAACCTCAACATTGAAGAACACCAACAAATTCAAAAAAAACCTCAACAATTATAAACACCAAAAAATTCAAGAAAACGTCAACTTTAAAAACACCAAGAAATTCAACAACCTCAACATTGAAAAACATCAAAAAATTCAACAACAACCTCAACTTTGAAAAACACCAACAAATTCAACAACCTCAACTTTGAAAAACACCAACAAATTCAACTGCAACCTCAACTTTGAAAAATACAAAAAAGTTCAAGAAAAATCATTGATAACATCAATAAATTCAACAAGAGCCTTAACATTGAAAAACGCCAAAATATACAACAACAACCTCAACTTTGGAAACATGAACAAATTCAAAAACCTCAACATGGAAAAACACCAACAAATTCAACAACAACCTCAATATTGAAAATCACCAACAAATTTAACAACAACCTAAACAATGAAAAACATCAAAAACTTCAACAACAACGTCAGCAATGAAAAACACCAAACAATTCAACACCAACCTCAACATTCAAAAACAACAACAAATTCAACAACAACCACAACAATGACAAACACCAACAAATTCAACAAAAACCTCAACAATTATAAACACCAAAAAATTCAAGAAAACGTCAACTTTAAAAACACCAAGAAATTCAACAACCTCAACATTGAAAAACACCAACAAATTCAACAAAAACCTCAACAATGAAAAACACCAAGAAATTCAACAACCTCAACACTGATAAACACCAACAAATTCAACAACAACCTCAATATTGAAAATCACCAAAAAATTTAACAACAAACTCAACAATGAAAAACATCAAAAAATTCAACAACAACAACGTCAACAATGGAAAACACCAAACAATTCAACACCAACCTCAACATTCAAAAACAACAACAAATTCAACAACAACCTCAACTATGAAAAACACCAAAAAATTCAACAACAACCTCAACATTGAAGAACACCAACAAATTCAACAAAAACCTCAACAATTATAAACACCAAAAAATTCAAGAAAACGTCAACTTTAAAAACACCAAGAAATTCAACAACCTCAACATTGAAAAACACCAACAAATTAAACAACAACCTCAACATTGAAAAACATCAAAAAATTCAACAACAACCTCAACTTTGAAAAACACCAACAAATTCAACAACCTCAACTTTGAAAAACACCAACAAATTCAACTGCAACCTCAACTTTGAAAAATACAAAAAAGTTCAAGAAAAATCATTGATAACATCAATAAATTCAACAAGAGCCTTAACATTGAAAAACGCCAAAATATACAACAACAACCTCAACTTTGGAAACATGAATAAATTCAAAAACCTCAACATGGAAAAACACCAACAAATTCAACAACAACCTCAATATTGAAAATCACCAACAAATTTAACAACAACCTTAACAATGAAAAACATCAAAAACTTCAACAACAACAACGTCAGCAATGAAAAGCACCAAACAATTCAACACCAATCTCACCATTCAAAAACAACAACAAATTCAACAACAACCACAACAATGACAAACACCAAAAAATTCACAACAACCTCAGCATTCAAAAACCCCAGCAGATTCAACAACCTCAACATTGAAAAACACCAACAAATGCAACAACAACCTCAACTTTGAAAAATACAAAAATGATCAAAAAAAACCATTGATGACACCAATAAATTCAACAACCTCAACATTGAAAATCACCAACAAATTCAACAACAACCTCAGCAATGAAAAACATCAAAAAATTCAACAAGAACCTCAAGAATGAAAAACACCAACAAATTCAACTACAACCTCAATATTGAAAATCACCAACAAATTCAACAACAACCTCAACAATGAATAACACGAACGTATTCAACAAAAACGTCAACAATGAAAAACACAAAAAATTCAACAACCTCAATTTTGAAAAACGCCATTAGATTTAACAACCTCAACATTCAAAGACACCAACAAATTCAACTACAACCTCAACAATGAAAAACACCAAACAATTCAACACCAACCTCAACATTCAAAAACAACAACAAATTCAAAAACAACCTCAACAATGAAAAACACCAAAAAATTCAACAACAACCTCAACATTGAGAAACAGCAAAAAATTCAACAAAAAGCTCAACAATGAAAAACTCCAAAAAATTCAACAACAACCTCAACTTTAAAAACACCAACAAATTCAACAACCTCAACATTGAAAAACACCAACAAATACAACAACAACCTCAACATTGAAAAACTCCAACAAATTCAACAACAACCTCAGCAATGAAAAAAACCAAAAATTCAACAACAACCTCAAGAATGAATAACACCAACAAATTCAACAAGTACCGCAACAATGAAAAACACCAAAAAATTCAACAACACACTCAAAATTGAAAATAACCATCAAATTCAACCAAAATCTCTACATTGAAAAACATCAAAAAATACAACAACAACCTCAACATTCCAAAAAACCAAAAAATTCAACTAAAACCTCAACAATGAAAACACCAAAAAATTCAACAACAATCACAACTTTGAAAAACACGAACAAATTCAACAACATCAACATTGAAAAACACCAAGAAATTAAAATGCAAACTCAACTTTGAAAAACACAAAAAAGTTTAAAAAAAAACATTGATAACACCAATAAATTCAACAACAACCTCAATATTGAAAATCACCCGCAAATTCATCAACAACCTCAACAATGAAAAACACCAAAAAATTCAACAACAAACTCAACATTGAAAATCACCAACAAATTCAACAACAACCACAACAATGAAAAACATGAAAAAATTCAACAACAACCTCAACATTCAAAATCAACAACAAATTCAACAAAAAACTCAACAATGAAAAACATGAAAAAATTCAACAACAACCTCAACTTTGAAAAACACCAAAAAATTCAACAACAACCTCAACTTTGAAAAACACCAAAAAATTCAACAAAAACCTCAACAATGAAAAACACCAAAAAATTCATCAACAACCTCAACATTCAAAAACGACAACAAATTCAACAAAAACCTCAACAATGAAAAATACCCAAAAATTCAACAACAACTTCTACATTGAAAAACACCAACAAATTCAACAACAACCTCAACTTTAAAAACACCAACAAATTCAACAACCTCAACATTGAAAAACACCAACAAATACAACAACAACCTCAACATTGAAAAACTCCAACAAATTCAACAACAACCTCAGCAATGAAAAAAACCAAAAATTCAACAACAACCTCAAGAATGAATAACACCAACAAATTCAACAAGTACCGCAACAATGAAAAACACCAAAAAATTCAACAACACACTCAAAATTGAAAATAACCATCAAATTCAACCAAAACCTCCACATTGAAAAACATCAAAAAATACAACAACAACCTCAACATTCCAAAAAACCAAAAAATTCAACTAAAACCTCAACAATGAAAACACCAAAAAATTCAACAACAATCACAACTTTGAAAAACACGAACAAATTCAACAACATCAACATTGAAAAACACCAAGAAATTAAAATGCAAACTCAACTTTGAAAAACACAAAAAAGTTTAAAAAAAAACATTGATAACACCAATAAATTCAACAACAACCTCAATATTGAAAATCACCCGCAAATTCATCAACAACCTCAACAATGAAAAACACCAAAAAATTCAACAACAAACTCAACATTGAAAATCACCAACAAATTCAACAACAACCACAACAATGAAAAACATGAAAAAATTCAACAACAACCTCAACATTCAAAATCAACAACAAATTCAACAAAAAACTCAACAATGAAAAACATGAAAAAATTCAACAACAACCTCAACGTTGAAAAACACCAAAAAATTCAACAACAACCTCAACTTTGAAAAACACCAAAAAATTCAACAAAAACCTCAACAATGAAAAACACCAAAAAATTCATCAACAACCTCAACATTCAAAAACGACAACAAATTCAACAAAAACCTCAACAATGAAAAATACCCAAAAATTCAACAACAACTTCTACATTGAAAAACACCAACAAATTCAACAACAACATCAACATTCAAAAACACCAACAAATTCAACAAAAACCTCAACATTGAAAATCACCAAAAAATTCAACAACAACCTCAACTTTGAAAAATACAAAAAAGTTCAAGAAAAATCATTGACAACACCAATAAATTCAACAAGAACCTCAATAATGAAAATAAACAATAAATTCATCAAAAACCTCAACAATCAAAAACATCACAAAATTCAACAACAACCTCAACAATGAAAAAGGCCAAATAATTCAACAACAATCTCAACATTCAAAACAGCAACAAATTGAACAACAACCTCAACATTCGAAAACACCAACAAATTCAACAACAACATCAACAATGAAAAGCAACAAAAAATTCAACAACAACCTCAACATTCAATAACACCAACAAATTCAACAACAACCTCAGCAATGATAAACAGCAAACAATTCAACACAACAACCTCAACAATGAAAAACACCAGAAAATTCAACGGCAAACTCAACATTGAAAAACACCAACAAATTCAACAACAACCTCAGAAATGAAAAACAGCAAAAAATTCAACAACAACGACCTCAACAATGAAAAATACCAAAAAATTCAACAACAACCTCAACATTGAAAAACTCCACAATTTCAACAACAACCACAACAATGAAAAACACCAAAAAAATCATCAACAAGCACAACATTGAAAATCACTAACAAATTCAACAACAACTTCAACAATGAAAAACATCAAATAATTCAACAACAACCTCAACATTCAAAAACAGCAACAAATTCAACAAAAAAATCAACAATGAAAAACAACAAAAAATTCAACAAAAACCTCTACTTTGAAAAACACCAACAAATTCAAAAACCTCAACATGGAAAAACACCAACAAATTCAACTACAACCTCAAAATTGAAAATCACCAACAAATTCAACAACAACCTCAAGAATGAAAAACACCAACAAATTCAACAAAAACCTCAACAATGAATAACACAGAAAAATTCAACAACAACTTCAACAATGAAAAACATCAAAAAATTCAACAACAACCTCAACTTTCAAAAACAGCAACAAATTCAACAAAAAACTCAACAATGAAAAACACCAAAAAATTCAACAAGAACCTCAACTTTGAAAAACACCAGCAAATTCAAAAACCTCAACATGGAAAAACACCAACAAATTCAACTACAACCTCAATATTGAAAATCACCAACAAATTCAAAAACAACCTCAACATTCAAAAACACCAACAAATTCAATAAAAACCTCAACATTGAAAAACATCAAAAAATTCAACAACAACCTCAACTTTGAAAAACACCAACAATTTCAACTGCAACCACAACTTTGAAAAATACGAAAAAGTTCAAGAAAAATCATTGATAACACCAATAAATTCAACAACATCCTTAATTTTGAAAATCACCAATAAATTCAACAACAACCACAACAATGAAAATCATCAAAAAATTCAACAACAACCTCAACAATGAAAAACACCAAATAATTCAACAACAATCTCAATATTCAAAACACGAACAAATGTAACAACAACCTCAACATTCGAAAATACCAACAAATTCAACAACAACCTCAACAATGAAAAACAACAAAAAATTCAACAACAACCTCAACATTCAAAAACACCAACAAATTAACCATCAACATCAGCGATGAAAAACAGCAAACAATTCAACAACAACGACCTCAACAATGAAAAACACCAAAAAAGTCATCAACAACCTCAGCAATGAAAAAAAGGAATAAATTCAAAAACAACGATCTCAACAATGAAAAATAACAAAAGATTCAACAACAAACTCAACATTGAAAATTACCAACAAATTCAAAAACAACCTCAAAAATGAAAAACACCAATAAATTCAACAACAAACTCAACATTGAAAATCACCAACAAATTCAACGACAACCTCAACAAGGAAAAACATCAATAAATTCAACAACAACCTCAACATTCAAAGACTACAACAAAGTCAACAAAAAACTCAACAATGAGAAACACCAAAAAATTCAACAACAACCTCAACTTTGAAAAACACCGAAAAATTCAACAACCTCAACATTGAGAAACACCAACAAATTCAACTGCAACCTCAACTATGAAAAATGCAAAAGATTCAAAAAAAAACATTGAATAGACTAAGAAATTGAACAGCAACCTCAACATTGAAAAACACCAAAATATTCAACAACAGCCTCAACTTTGAAAAACACCAACAAATTCAAAAACCTCAACATGGAAAAACAACAACAAATTCAACAAAAACCTCAACTTTGAAAAATGCAAAAAAGGTCAAAAAAATTCATTGATAACACCAATAAATTCAACAACCTCAACATTGAAAATCACCAAGAAATTCAACAACAACCTCAATAATGAAAAACACCAACAAATTCAACAAAAACCTCAACAATGAATAACACCAAAAAATCCATCAACAACCTCAACATTCAAAAACACCAAAAAATTCAACAAAAATCTCAGCAATGAAAAACACCAGAAAATTCAGCAACAACCTCAACTTTAAAAAACACCAAAAACTTCAACAACCTCAACATTCAAAAACACCAACAAATTCAACTGCTACCTCAACTTTGAAAAATACAAAAAAAGATCAAAAAAAGCCATTGATAATACCAATAATTTCAACAACCTCAACATTGAAAATCACCAACAAATTCAACAAAAACCTCAACAATGAATAACATCAAAAATTCAACAACCTCAATTTGAAAAACGCCAACAGATTTAACAACCTCAACATTCAAATACAGCAACAAATTCAACAACAAACTCAGCGTTGAAAAACACCAACAAATTCAACAACATCAGCATTGAAAAACAACAACAAATTCAACAACAACCTCAACTTTTAAAAATACAAAAACGTTCAACTAAATAAATATTGATAAAACCAACAAATTCAACAACAACCTCAATATTGAAAATCACCAACAAATTTAACAATAGCCTCAACAATGTAAAACATCAAAAATTCAACAACAATAACCACAACAATGAAAAACACCAAACAATTCAACAACAACCTCAACATTCAAAAACACCAACAAATTCATCAACAACCTCAACAATTAAAAACATCAAAAAATTCAACAACAACGTCAACTTTGAAAAAGTCGAACAAATTCAACAACCTCAAATTTGAAAAACACCAACAAATTCACCAACAAACTCAACATTGAAAATCACCAAAAATTCAACAACAACCTCAACTTTGAAAAACTCCAACAATTGCACAACAACCTCAACAATGAAAAACAACAATAAATTCAACAACAAACTCAACATTGAAAATCACCAACAAATTCAACAACAACCTCAACTTTGAAAAACACCAACAAATTCAAAAACCGCAACTTTGAAAATCACCAACAAATTCAACAACAACCTCAACAATGAGAAACACCAACAAATTCAACAAAAACCTCAACAATGAATAACACCAAAAAATTCATCAACAACCTCAAAATTCAAAAACACCAACAAATTAAACAGAATCCTCAACAATGAAAAACACCAAAAAATTCAACAACAACCTCAAGATTGAAAATCACCAACAAATTCAACAAAAACCTCAACAATGAAAAGCACCAAAAAATTCAACAACAACCTCAACTTTGAAAAACATCCAACAATTCCACAACCTCAACATTGAGAAACAGCAACAAATTCAACTGCAACCTCAACTTTGAAACATACAAAAAGATTCAAATAAAAACATTGAATACACCAATAAATTCAACCACAACCTCAACATTGAAAATCACCAACAAATTCAACAACAACCTCAACATTGAAAAACTCCAACAATTTCAACAACAACCTCAACAATGAAAAACACCAAAAAATTCAACAACAAACTCAACATTGAAAATCACCATCAAATTCTACAACAACCTCAACTTTGAAAGACACAAACAAATTCAAAAACCTCAACAATGAAAAACACCAACAAATTCAACAAAAACCTCATCAATGAAAAACACCAAAAAATTCATCAACAACCACAACAAACAAAAACACCAACAAATTCAACAGAAACCTCAACAATGAAAAACACCAAAAAATTCAACTACAACCTCAACATTGAAAATCACCAACAAATTCAACAAAAACCTCAACAACGAAAAACACAAAAACATTAATCAACAACCTCAACATTCAAAAACACCAACAAATTCCACTGCTACCACAACTTTGATAAATACAAAAAAGATAAAAAAAAACCATTGATAACACCAATAAATTGAACAACCTCAACATTGATAATCACCAACAAATTCAACAACAACCTCAACAATGAAAAACACCAACAAATTCAAAAAAAAACTCAACAATGAATAACATCAAAAATTCAACAACAACCTCAATTTGAAAAAAGCCAACAGATTTAAAAACCTCAACATTCAAATACACCAACAAATTCAACAACAAACTCAGCTTTGAAAAACACCAACAAATTCAACAACCTCAGCAATGAAAAACAACAACAAATTCAACAACAACCTCAACTTTTAAAAATACAAAAATGTTTAACAAACTTTAAATTGATAACAGCAACAAATTCAACAACAACCTCAATATTGAAAATCATCAATAAATTTAACAACATCCTCAACAATGAAAAACATCAAAATTTCAACAAAAACAACCACCACAATGAAAAACACCAAACACTTCAACAACAACCTCAACATTCAAAAACACCTACAAATTCATCAACAAGCTCAACAATTAAAAATACCATAAAATTCAACAACAACGTCAACCTTCAAAAATACCAACAAATTCAACAACCACAAATTTGAAAAACACCAACAAATTCAACAACAAACTCAACATTGAAAATCTCCAAAAAATTCAACAACGACCTCAACAATGAGAAACACCAATAAATTCAACAACCGCAACATTGAAAATCACCAAAAAATTCAACAAAAACCTCAACAATGAAAAACACCAAAAAAGTCAACAACAACCTCAACTTTGAAAAACATCAAAAAATTCCACTACCTCAACATTGAGAAACATCAACAAATTCAACTGCAACCTCAGCTTTGAAACATACCAAAAGATTCAAATAAAAACATTGAATACACCAATAAATTCATCCACAACATCAACATTGAAAATCACCAACAAATTCAACAAAAAACTCAAAAATGATATACACCAAAATATTCATCAACAACCTCAACATTCAAAAACACCAAAAAATTCAACAAAAACCTCAACAATGAAAAACACCAAAAAATTTAACGACAACCTCAACTTTGAAAAACACTAACAAATTCAACTGCAACCTCAACTTTGAAAAATACAAAAAGATTGAAATAAAAACATTGAATACACCAAAAAATTCAACAACAACCTCAACATTGACAAACTCCAACAATTTCAACAACAACCTCAACAATGAAAAACACCAAAAAATTCAACAACAATCTCAACATTGAAAATCACGAACAAATTCAACAACAACCTCAACTTTGAAAAACACCAACAAATTCAAAAACCTCAACATTGAAAATCACCAACAAATTCAACAACAACCTCAACAATGAAAAACACCAACAAATTCAACAAAAACCTCAACAATGAAAAACACCAAAAAATTCATCAACAACCTCAACAAACAAAAACACCAACAAATTCAACAGAAACCTCAACAATGAAAAACACCAAAAAATTCAACTACAACCTCAACATTGAAAATCACCAACAAATTCTACAAAATCCTCAACAATGAAAAACACCAAAATATTAATCAACAACCTCAACATTCAAAAACACTTACAAATTCAACTGCTACCACAACTTTGATAAATACAAAAAAGATCAAAAACAACCATTGATAACATCAATAAATTGAACAACCTCAACATTGAAAATCACCAACAAATTCAACAACAACCTCAACAATGAAAAACACCAACAAATTCAACAAAAACCTCAACAATGAATAACATCAAAAATTCAACAACAACCTCAATTTGAAAAACGCCAACAGATTTAACAACCTCAACATTCAAATACACCAACAATTTCAACAACAAACTCAGCGTTGAAAAACACCAACAAATTCAACAACATCAGCATTGAAAAACAACAACAAATTCAACAACAACCTCAACTTTTAAAAATACAAAAACGTTCAACTAAATAAATATTGATAAAACCAACAAATTCAACAAAAACCTCAATATTGAAAATCACCAACAAATTTAACAATAGTCTCAACAATGTAAAACATCAAAAATTCAAAAACAACAACCACAACAATGAAAAACACCAAACAATTCAACAACAACCTCAACATTCAAAAACACCAACAAATTCATCAACAACGTCAACAAATAAAAACACCATAAAATTCAACAACAACGTCAACTTTGAAAAAGTCGAACAAATTCAACAACCTCAACAATGAAAAACACCTATAAATTCAACAACAAATTCAACATTGAAAATCACCAACAAATTCAACAACAACCTCAACTTTGAAAAACACCAACAAATTCAGAAACCTCAACTTTGAAAATCACCAACAAATTCAACAACAACCTCAACAATGAGAAACACCAACAAATTCAACAAAAACCTCAACAATGAATAACACCAAAAAATTCATCAACAACCTCAAAATTCAAAAACACCAACAAATTAAACAGAATCCTCAACAATGAAAAACACCAAAAAATTCAACAACAACCTCAAGATTGAAAATCACCAACAAATTCAACAAAAACCTCAACAATGAAAAGCACCAAAAAGTTCAACAACAACCTCAACTTTGGAAAACACCAACAAATTCAAAAACCTCAACATTGAAAATCACCAACAAATTCAACAACAACCTCAACATTGAAAATCACCAACAAATTCAACAAAAACCTCAACAATGAAAAACACCAAAATATTAATCAACAACCTCAACATTCAAAAACACCAACAAATTCCACTGCTACCACAACTTTGATAAATACAAAAAAGATCAAAAAAAACCATTGATAACACCAATAAATTGAACAACCTCAACATTGAAAATCACCAACAAATTCAACAACAACCTCAACAATGAAAAACACCAACAAATTCAACAAAAAACTCAACAATGAATAACATCAAAAATTCAACAACAACCTCAATTTGAAAAACGCCAACAGATTTAAAAACCTAAACACTCAAATACACCAACAAATTCAACAACCTCAGCAATGAAAAACAACAACAAATTCAACAACAACCTCAACTTTTAAAAATACAAAAATGTTCAACAAACTTTAAATTGATAACACCAACAAATTCAACAACAACCTCAATATTGAAAATCATCAATAAATTTAACAACATCCTCAACAATGAAAAACATCAAAATTTCAACAACAACAGCCACCACAATGAAAAACACCAAACAATTCAACAACAAACTCAACATTGAAAATCTCCAACAAATTCAACAACAACCTCAACAATGAAAAACACCAACAAATTCAACAAAAAACTCAACAATGAATAACATCAAAAATTCAACAACAACCTCAATTTGAAAAACGCCAACAGATTTAAAAACCTAAACACTCAAATACACCAACAAATTCAACAACCTCAGCAATGAAAAACAACAACAAATTCAACAACAACCTCAACTTTTAAAAATACAAAAATGTTCAACAAACTTTAAATTGATAACACCAACAAATTCAACAACAGCCTCAATATTGAAAATCATCAATAAATTTAACAACATCCTCAACAATGAAAAACATCAAAATTTCAACAACAACAGCCACCACAATGAAAAACACCAAACAATTCAACAACAAACTCAACATTGAAAATCTCCAAAAAATTCAACAACGACCTCAACAATGAGAAACACCAATAAATTCAACAACCTCAACATTGAAAATCACCAAAAAATTCATCAAAAACCTCAACAATGAAAAGCACCAAAAAATTCAACAACAACCTCAACTTTGAAAAACATCAAAAAATTCCACTACCTCAACATTGAGAAACATCAACAAATTCAACTGCAACCTCAGCTTTGAAACATACCAAAAGATTCAAATAAAAACATTGAATACACCAATAAATTCAACCACAACATCAACATTGAAAATCACCAACAAATTCAACAAAAACCTCAATAATGAAATACACCAAAATATTCATCAACAACCTCAACATTCAAAAACACCAAAAAATTCAACAAAAACCTCAACAATGAAAAACACCATAAATTTCAACAACAACCTCAACATTGAAAAACTCCAACAATTTCAACAACAACCTCAACAATGAAAAACACCGAAAAATTCAACAACAACCTCAACTTTGAAAAACACCAACAACTTCAACAACTTCAACATTGAAAAACACCATCATATTCAACTGAACCCTCAACTTTGAAAAATACAAAAAAGATCAATAAAAACCATTGAGAACACCAATAAATTCAACAACCTCAACATTGAAAATCACCAACTAATTCAACAGCAACCTCAGCAATCAAAAACATCAAAAAATTCAAAAACAACCTCAACTTTGAAAAACACCAAAGAATTCAACAAACTCAACATTGAGTAAGAGCAACAAATTCAACTGCAGCCTCAACTTTGAAAAAGACAAAAAGATCCAAATAAAAACATTGAATACACCAATAAATTCAACAACAACCTCAACATTGAAAATCACCAACAAATTCAACAAAACCTCAACAATGAAAAAGACCAAAAAATTCATCAACAACCCCAACATTCAAAAACACCAAAAAATTCAACAAAAACCTCAACAATGAAAAACACCAAAAAATTCAACAACAACCTCAACATTCAAAAACTCCAACAATTTCAACAACAACCTCAACAATGAAAAACACCGAAAAATTCACAACAAACTCAACATTGAAAATCACCAACAAATTCAACAACAACCTCAACTTTGAAAAACACCAACAAATTCAAAAACCTCAACAAACAAAAACACCAATAAATTCAACAGAAACCTCAACAATGAAACACACCAAAAAATACAACTACAACCTCAACATTGAAAATCACCATCAAATTCAACAAAAACCTCAACAATGAAAACACCAAAATATTAATCAACAACCTCAACATTCAAAAACCCCAAAAAATTCAACAAAAACCTCAACAATGAAAAACACCAAAAAATTCAACAACAACCTCAACTTTGAAAAACACCAACAACTTCAACAACCTCAACATTGAAAAACACCAACAAATTCAACAACAACATCAACATTCAAAAACACCAACAAATTCATCAACAACCTCATCAATGAAAAACAACAAAAAATTCATCAACAACCTCAACATTCAAAAACACCAACAAATTCAACAAAAACCTCAATAATTAAAAATACCAAAAATTTCAACAACAACGTCAACTTTGAAAAATACCAACAGATTCAACAACCTCAACATTGAAAAACACCAACAAATTCAACAACAAACTCAACATTGAAAATCACCAAAAAAATTCAACAGCAACCTCAATATTGAAAAACTCCAACAATTTCAACAACAACCTCAACAATGAAAAACACCAAAAAATTCAACAACAAATTCAACATTGAAAATCACCAACAAATTCAACAACAACCTCAACTTTGAAAAACACCAAAAATTTCAAAAACCTCAACATTGAGAAACAGCAACAAATTCAACTGGAACCTCAACTTTGAAAAATACAAAAAGATTCAAATAAAAAAATTGAATACAACAATAAATACAACAACAACCTCAACATTGAAAATCACCAACAAATTCAACAAAAACCTCAACAATGAAAAACACCAATAAAATTCATCAACAACCTCAACATTCAAAAACACCAAAAAATTCAACAAAAACCTCAACAATGAAAAACACCAACAAATTTAACAACAACCTCAACAATGAAAAACTCCAACAATTTCAACAACAACCTCAACAATGAAAAACACCAACAAATTCAACAACAACCTCGACATTGAAAAACACCAACAAATTCAAAAACCTCAACATGGGAAAACACCAGCAAATCCAACCACAACCTCAACATTGAAAATCACCAACAAATTCAACAACAACCTCAACAATGAAAAACACCAACAAATTCAACAAAAACCTCAACAATGAAAAACACCAAAAAATTCATCAACAACCTCAACAAACAAAAACACCAACAAGTTGAACAGAAACCACAATAATGAAAAACACCAAAAAATTCAACAAAAGCCTCAACAATGAAAAACACCAAAAAATTCAACAACAACCTCAACTTTGAAAAACACCAACATCTTCAACAGCCTCAACATTGAAAAACACCAACAAATTCAAATGCTACCTCAACTTTGAAAAATACAAAAAAGATCAAAAAAAACCATTGATAACACCCATAAATTCAACAAGCTCAACATTGAACATCACCAACAAATTCAACAACAATCTCAACAGTGAAAAACACCAACAAATTCAACGAAAACCTCAACTTTTAAAAATACAAAAAGGTTCAACAAAATAAAAATTGATAACAACAAATTCAACAACAACCTCAATATTGAAAATTAGCCAACAAATTTAACAACAACCTCAACAATGAAAAACATCAAAAATTCAAAAACAACAACCCCAACAATGAAAAACACAAAACAATTCAACAACAACCTCAACATTCAAAAACACCAACAAATTCAACAACAACATCAAGAATGAAAAACACCAAAAAATTCATCAACAACCTCAACATTCAAAAACACCAATAAATTCAACAAAAACCTCAACTATTAAAAACACCATAAAATTCAACAACAACGTCAACTTTGAAAAATGCCAACAAATTCATCAACCTCAACATTGAAATACACCAACAAATTCAACAACATACTCAACATTGAAAATCACCAAAAAATTCAACAACAACCTCAACATTGAAAAACTCCAACAATTGCAACAGCAACCTCAACAATGAAAAACACAAAAAAATTCAACAACACACTCAACATTGAAAATAACCAACAAATTCAACAACAACTTCAACATTCAAAAAACCCAGCAGATTCAACAACCTCAACATTGAAAATCACCAACAAATTCAACAACAACCTCAACATTGAAAAACTCCAACAATTTCAACAACAACCTCAACAATGAAAAACACCAAAAAATTCAACAACAAACTCAACATTGAAAATCACCAACAAATTCTACAACAACCTCAACTTTGAAAAACACCAACAAATTCAAAAACCTCAACATTGAAAATCACCAACAAATTCAACAACAACCTCAACATTGAAAATCACCAACAAATTCAACAAAAACGTCAACAATGAAAAACACCAAAATATTAATCAACAACCTCAACATTCAAAAACACCAACAAATTCCACTGCTACCACAACTTTGATAAATACAAAATAGGTCAAAAACAACCATTGATAACACCAATAAATTGAACAACCTCAACATTGAAAATCACCAATAATTACAACAACGACCTCAAAAATGAAATACACCAACAAATTCAACAAAAACCTCAACAATGAATAACATCAAAAATTCAACAACAACCTCAATTTGAAAAACGCCAACAGATTAAACAACCTCACCATTCAAATACACCAACAAATCCAACAACAAACACAGCTTTGAAAAACACCAATAAATTCAACAACCTCAGCATTGAAAAACAACAACAAATTCAACAGCAACCTCAACTTTTAAAAATACAAAAACGTTCAACAAAATAAATATTGATAACACCAACAAATTCAACAACAACCTCAATATTGAAAATCACCAACAAATTTAACAACAGCCTCAACAATGTAAAACATCAAAAATTCAACAACAACAACCACAACAATTAAAAACAGCAAACAATTCAACAACAAGCTCAACATTCAAAAACACCAACAAATTCATCAACAACCTCAACAATTAAAAACACCATAAAATTCAACAACAACGTCAACTTTGGAAAAAGTCGAACAAATTCAACAACCTCAAATTTGAAAAACACCAACAAATTCACCAACAAACTCAACATTGAAAATCACCAATAAATTCAACAACAACCTCAACATTGAAAAACTCCAACAATTGCACAACAACCTCAACAATGAAAAACACCAATAAATTCAACAACAAACTCAACATTGAAAATCACCAACAAATTCAACAACAACCTCAACTTTGAAAAACACCAACAAATTTGAAAACCTCAACTTTGAAAATCACCAACAAATTCAACAACAAACTCAACAATGAATAACACCAAAAAATTCATCAACAACCTCAAAATTCAAAAACACCAACAAATTAAACAGAATCCTCAACAATGAAAAACACCAAAAAATTCAACAACAACCTCAAGATTGAAAATCACCAACAAATTCAACAAAAACCTCAACAATGAAATACACCAATAAATTCAACCACAACCTCAACATTGAAAATCACCAACAAATTCAACAAAAACCTCAACAATGAAATACACCAAAATATTCATCAACAACCTCAACATTCAAAAACACCAAAAAATTCAACAAAAACCTCAACAATGAAAAACACCAACAACTTCAACAACAACCACAACTTTGAAAAACACTAACAAATTCAACTGCAACCTCAACTTTGAAAAATACAAAAAAGATTAAAAAAAAACCATTGATAACGCCAATAAATTCAACAACCTCAACATTGAAAATCACCAACTAATTCAACAGCAACCTCAGCAATCAAAAACATCAAAAAATTCAAAAACAACCTCAACTTTGAAAAACACCAAAGAATTCAACAAACTCAACATTGAGTAAGAGCAACAAATTCAACTGCAGCCTCAACTTTGAAAAAGACAAAAAGATCCAAATAAAAACATTGAATACACCAATAAATTCAACAACAACCTCAACATTGAAAATCACCAACAAATTCAACAAAACCTCAACAATGAAAAAGACCAAAAAATTCATCAACAACCCCAACATTCAAAAACACCAAAAAATTCAACAAAAACCTCAACAATGAAAAACACCAAAAAATTCAACAACAACCTCAACACTGAAAAACTCCAACAATTTCAACAACAACCTCAACAATGAAAAACACCGAAAAATTCACAACAAACTCAACATTGAAAATCACCAACAAATTCAACAACAACCTCAACTTTGAAAAACACCATCAAATTCAAAAACCTCAACAAACAAAAACACCAATAAATTCAACAGAAACCTCAACAATGAAACACACCAAAAAATACAACTACAACCTCAACAGTGAAAATCACCATCAAATTCAACAAAAACCTCAACAATGAAAACACCAAAATATTAATCAACAACCTCAACATTCAAAAACACCAAAAAATTCAACAAAAACCTCAACTTTGAAAAACACCAACAGCTTCAACAACCTCAACATTGAAAAACACCAACAAATTCAACAACAACCTCAACATTCAAAAACACCAACAAATTCATCAACAACCTCATCAATGAAAAACAGCAAAAAATTCATCAACAACCTCAACATTCAAAAACACCATCAAATTCAACAAAAACCTCAATAATTAAAAATACCAAAAATTTCAACAACAACGTCAACTTTGAAAAATACCAACAAATTCATCAACCTCAACATTGAAAAACACCAACAAATTCAACAACAAACTCAACATTGAAAATCACCAAAAAGTTCAACAGCAACCTCAACATTGAAAAACTCCAACAATTTCAACAACAACCTCAACAATGAAAAACACCAAAAAATTCAACAACAAACTCAACATTGAAAATCACCAACAAATTCAACAACAACCTCAACTTTGAAAAACACCAAAAATTTCAAAAACTTCAACATTGAGAAACAGCAACAAATTCAACTGGAACCTCAACTTTGAAAAATACAAAAAGATTCAAATAAAAAAATTGAATACAACAATAAATTCAACAACAACCTCAACATTGAAAATCACCAACAAATTCAACAAAAACCTCAACAATGAAAAACACCAATAAAATTCATCAACAACCTCAACATTCAAAAACACCAAAAAATTCAACATAAACCTCAACAATGAAAAACACCAACAAATTTAACAACAACCTCAACAATGAAAAACTCCAACAATTTCAACAACAACCTCAACAATGAAAAACACCAAAAAATTCAACAACAACCTCGACATTGAAAAACACCAACAAATTCAAAAACCTCAACATGGGAAAACACCAGCAAATCCAACCACAACCTCAACATTGAAAATCACCAACAAATTCAACACAACCTCAACAATGAAAAACACCAACAAATTCAACAAAAACCTCAACAATGAAAGACACCAAAAAATTCATCAACAACCTCAACATTCAAAAACACCAAAAAATTCAACCAAAGCCTCAACAATGAAAAACATCAAAAAATTCAACAACAACCTCAACTTTGAAAAACACCAACATCTTCAACAGCCTCAACATTGAAAAACACCAACAAATTCAAATGCTACCTCAACTTTGAAAAATACAAAAAAGATCAAAAAAAACCATTGATAACACCCATAAATTCAACAAGCTCAACATTGAACATCACCAACAAATTCAACAACAATCTCAACAGTGAAAAACACCAACAAATTCAACGAAAACCTCAACTTTTAAAAATACAAAAAGGTTCAGCAAAATAAAAATTGATATCAAGAAATTCAACAACAACCTCAATATTGAAAATTAGCCAACAAATTTAACAACAACCTCAACAATGATAAACATCAAAAATTCAAAAACAACAACCACAACAATGAAAAACACAAAACAATTCAACAACAACCTCAACATTCAAAAACACCAACAAATTCAACAACAACCTCAAGAATGAAAAACACCAAAAAATTCATCAACAACCTCAACATTCAAAAACACCAATAAATTCAACAAAAACCTCAACTATTAAAAACAGCATAAAATTCAACAACAACGTCAACTTTGAAAAATGCCAACAAATTCATCAACCTCAACATTGAAATACACCAACAAATTCAACAACATACTCAACATTGAAAATCACCAAAAAATTCAACAACAACCTCAACATTGAAAAACTCCAACAATTGCAACAGCAACCTCAACATTGAAAAACACCAAAAAATTCAACAACACACTCAACATTGAAAATCACCAACAAATTCAACAACAACCTCAACTTTGAAAAACACCAACAAATTCAAAAACCTCAACATGGAAAAAAAACATCAAATTCAACCACAACCTCAACATTGAAAATCACCAACAAATTCAACAACAACCTCTACAATGCAAAACACCAACAAATTCATCAAAAGCCTCAACCATGAATAACAACAAAAAATTCATCAACAACCTCAACATTCGAAAGCACCAACAAATGAAACAGAATCCTCAACAATGAAAAACACCAAAAAATTCAACAACAACCTCAACATTGAAAATCACCAACAAATTCAACAAAAACCTCAACAATGAAAAACACCAATAAATTCAACAACCTCAACATGGAAAATCACCAAAATATTTAACAAAAACCTCAACAATGAAAAACACCAATAAAACCATCAACCTCAATTTTGATAAGCACCAAAAAATTCCACAACCTCAACATTGAGAAAGAGCAACAAATTCAACTGCAACCTCAACTTTGATAAATACAAAAAGATTCAAATAAAAACATTGAATACACCAATAAATTCAACCACAACCTCAAAATTGAAAGTCACCAACAAATTCAACAAAAACCTCAACAAATGAAATACACCCAAAAATTCATCAACAACCTCAACATTCAAAAACACCAACAAATTCAACAACAACCTCAACTTTTAAAACTACAAAAAGGTTCAACGAAATAAAAATTGATAACACCAACAAATTCAACAACAACCTCAATATTGACAATCAGCAACAAATTTGTCAACATACTCAACAATCAAAAACATCAAAAATTCAACAACAACAACCACAACAATGAAAAACACAAAACAATTCAACAACAACCTCAACGTTCAAAAACACCAACAAATTCAACAAAAACCTCAACAATTAAAAACACCTTAAAATTCAACAACAACGTCAACTTTGAAAAACACCAACAAATTCAAACAAAACCTCAACATTGAAAATCACCAACAAATTCAACAACAACCTCAACAATGAAAAACACCAAAAAATTCAACAAAAACCACAACAATGAAAAATACCAAAAAATGCGTCAACAACCTCAACATTCAAAAACACCAACAAATTCAACAGAATCCTCAACAATGAAAAAGACCAATAAATTCAACAATAACCTCAACATTCAATATCACAAACAAATTCAACAAAGGCCTCAACAATGAAAAACACCTATAAATTCAACAACCTCAGCATTGAAAATCACCAAAAAATTCAACAAAAACCTCAACAATGAAAAACTCCAAAAATTTCAACAACAACCTCAACTTTGAAAAACACCAAAAAATTCAACAACCTCAACATTGAGCAACAGCAACAAATTCAACTGCAAGCTCAACATTGAAAAATACAAAAAGATTCAAATAAAAACATTGAATACACCAATTAATTCAACAACAACCTCAACATTGAAAATCACCAACAAATTCAACAACAACCTCAACAATGAAATACACCAAAATATTCATCAGCAACCTCAACATTCAAAAACACCAAAAAATTCAACAAAAACCTCAACAATGAAAAACACCAAAAAATTTAACAACAACCTCAACTTTGAAAAACACTAACAAATTCAACTGCAACCTCAACTTTGAAAAATACAAAAAGATTCAAATAAAAACATATAATACACCAATAAATTCAACAACAACCTCAACATTGAAAATCACCAACAAATTCAACAAAACCTCAACAATGAAAAACACCAAAAAATTCATCAACAACCTCAACATTCAAAAACACCATAAATTCAACAAAAACCTCAACAATGAAAAACACCAAAAAATTCAACAACAACCTCAACATTGAAAAACTCCAACAAATTCAACAACAACCTCAACAATGAAAAACACCAACAAATTCAACAAAAACCTCAACAAGGAACAACACCAAAAAATTCATCAACAACCTCAACAAACAAAAACACCAACAAATTCAACAGAAACCTCAACAATGAAAAACACCAAAAAATTCAACTACAACCTCAACATTCAAAAACACCAACAAATTCAACTGCTACCACAACTTTGATAAATACAAAAAAGATCAAAAACAACCATTGATAACACCAATAAATTGAACAACCTCAACATTGAAAATCACCAATAATTTCAACAACGACCTCAAAAATGAAATACACCAACAAATTCAACAAAAACCTTAACAATGAATAACATCAAAAATTCAACAACAACCTCAATTTGAAAAACGCCAACAGATTAAACAACCTCAACATTCAAATACACCAACAAATTCAACAACAAACTCAGCTTTGAAAAACACCAATAAATTCAACAACCTCAGCATTGAAAAACAACAACAAATTCAACAACAACCTCAACTTTTAAAAATACAAAAACGTTCAACAAAATAAATATTGATAACACCAACAAATTCAACAACAACCTCAATATTGAAAATCACCAACAAATTTAACAACAGCCTCAACAATGTAAAACATCAAAAATTCAACAACAACAACCACAACAATTAAAAACAGCAAACAATTCAACAACAAGCTCAACATTCAAAAACACCAACAAATTCATCAACAACCTCAACAATTAAAAACACCATAAAATTCAACAACAACGTCAACTTTGAAAAAGTCGAACAAATTCAACAACCTCAAATTTGAAAAACACCAACAAATTCACCAACAAACTCAACATTGAAAATCACCAAAAAATTCAACAACGACCTCAACATTGAAAAACTCCAACAATTGCACAACAACCTCAACAATGATAAACACCAATAAATTCAACTACAAACTCAACATTGAAAATCACCAACAAATTCAACAACAACCTCAACTTTGAAAAACACCAACAAATTTGAAAACCTCAACTTTGAAAATCACCAACAAATTCAACAACAAACTCAACAATGAGAAACACCAACAAATTCAACAAAAACCTCAACAATGAATAACACCAAAAAATTCATCAACAACCTCAAAATTCAAAAACACCAACAAATTAAACAGAATCCTCAACAATGAAAAACACCAAAAAATTCAACAACAACCTCAAGATTGAAAATCACCAACAAATTCAACAAAAACCTCAACAATGAAATACACCAATAAATTCAACAAAAACCTCAACATTGAAAATCACCAACAAATTCAACAAAAACCTCAACAATGAAATACACCAAAATATTCATCAACAACCTCAACATTCAAAAACACCAAAAAATTCAACAAAAACCTCAACAATGAAAAACACCAACAACTTCAACAACAACCACAACTTTGAAAAACACTAACAAATTCAACTGCAACCTCAACTTTGAAAAATACAAAAAAGATTTAAAAAAAAACATTGATAACGCCAATAAATTCAACAACCTCAACATTGAAAATCACCAACTAATTCAACAGCAACCTCAGCAATCAAAAACATCAAAAAATTCAAAAACAACCTCAACTTTGAAAAACACCAAAGAATTCAACAAACTCAACATTGAGTAAGAGCAACAAATTCAACTGCAGCCTCAACTTTGAAAAAGACAAAAAGATCCAAATAAAAACATTGAATATACCAATAAATTCAACAACAACCTCAACATTGAAAATCACCAACAAATTCAACAAAACCTCAACAATGAAAAAGACCAAAAAATTCATCAACAACCCCAACATTCAAAAACACCAAAAAATTCAACAAAAACCTCAACAATGAAAAACACCAAAAAATTCAACAACAACCTCAACATTGAAAAACTCCAACAATTTCAACAACAACCTCAACAATGAAAAACACCGAAAAATTCACAACAAAATCAACATTGAAAATCACCAACAAATTCAACAACAACCTCAACTTTGAAAAACACCAACAAATTCAAAAACCTCAACAAACAAAAACACCAATAAATTCAACAGAAACCTCAACAATGAAACACACCAAAAAATACAACTACAACCTCAACATTGAAAATCACCATCAAATTCAACAAAAACCTCAACAATGAAAACACCAAAATATTAATCAACAACCTCAGCATTCAAAAACACCAAAAAATTCAACAAAAACCTCAACAATGAAAAACACCAAAAAATCCAACAACAACCTCAACTTTGAAAAATACCAACAACTTCAACAACCTCAACATTGAAAAACACCAACAAATTCAACAACAACCTCAACATTCAAAAACACCAACAAATTCATCAACAACCTCATCAATGAAAAACACCAAAAAATTCATCAACAACCTCAACATTCAAAAACACCATCAAATTCAACAAAAACCTCAATAATTAAAAATACCAAAAATTTCAACAACAACGTCAACTTTGAAACATACCAACAAATTCAACAACCTCAACATTGAAAATCACCAACAAATTCAACAACAAACTCAACATTGAAAATCACCAAAAAATTCAACAGCAACCTCAACACTGAAAAACTCCAACAATTTCAACAACAACCTCAACAATGAAAAACACCAAAAAATTCAACAACAAACTCAACATTGAAAATCAGCAACAAATTCAAAAACAACCTCAATTTTGAAAAACACCAAAAATTTCAAAAACCTCAACATTGAGAAACAGCAACAAATTCAACTGGAACCTCAACTTTGAAAAATACAAAAAGATTCAAATAAAAAAATTGAATACAACAATAAATTCAACAACAACCTCAACATTGAAAATCACCAACAAATTCAACAAAAACCTCAACAATGAAAAACACCAATAAAATTCATCAACAACCTCAACATTCAAAAACACCAAAAAATTCAACAAAAACCTCAACAATGAAAAACACCAACAAATTTAACAACAACCTCAACAATGAAAAACTCCAACAATTTCAACAACAACCTCAACAATGAAAAACACCAAAAAATTCAACAACAACCTCGACATTGAAAAACACCAACAAATTCAAAAACGTCAACATGGGAAAACACCAGCAAATCCAACCACAACCTCAACATTGAAAATCACCAACAAATTCAACAACAACCTCAACAATGAAAAACACCAACAAATTCAACATAAACCTCAACAATGAAAAACACCAAAAAATTCATCAACAACCTCAACAAACAAAAACACCAACAAGTTGAACAGAAACCACAACAATGAAAAACACCAAAAAATTCAACAACAACCTCAACATTGAAAATCACCAACAAATTCAACAAAAACCTCAACAATGAAAGACACCAAAAAATTCATCAACAACCTCAACATTCAAAAACACCAAAAAATTCAACAAAAGCCTCAACAATGAAAAACACCAAAAAATTCAACAACAACCTCAACTTTGAAAAACACCAACATCTTCAACAGCCTCAACATTGAAAAACACCAACAAATTCAAATGCTACCTCAACTTTGAAAAATACAAAAAAGATCAAAAAAAACCATTGATAACACCCATAAATTCAACAAGCTCAACATTGAACATCACCAACAAATTCAACAACAATCTCAACAGTGAAAAACACCAACAAATTCAACGAAAACCTCAACTTTTAAAAATACAAAAAGGTTCAACAAAATAAAAATTGGTAACAACAAATTCAACAACAACCTCAATATTGAAAATTAGCCAACAAATTTAACAACAACCTCAACAATGAAAAACATCAAAAATTCAAAAACAACAACCCCAACAATGAAAAACACAAAACAATTCAACAACAACCTCAACATTCAAAAACACCAACAAATTCAACAACAACCTCAAGAATGAAAAACACCAAAAAATTCATCAACAACCTCAACATTCAAAAACACCAATAAATTCAACAAAAACCTCAACTATTAAAAACAGCATAAAATTCAACAACAACGTCAACTTTGAAAAATGCCAACAAATTCATCAACCTCAACATTGAAATACACCAACAAATTCAACAACATACTCAACATTGAAAATCACCAAAAAATTCAACAACAACCTCAACATTGAAAAACTCCAACAATTGCAACAGCAACCTCAACATTGAAAAACACCAAAAAATTCAACAACACTCTCAACATTGAAAATCACCAACAAATTCAACAACAACCTCAACTTTGAAAAACACCAACAAATTCAAAAACCTCAACATGGAAAAAAACCAACAAATTCAACCACAACCTCAACATTGAAAATCACCAACAAATTCAACAACAACCTCTACAATGCAAAACACCAACAAATTCATCAAAAGCCTCAACCATGAATAACAACAAAAAATTCATCAACAACCTCAACATTCAAAAGCACCAACAAATGAAACAGAATCCTCAACAATGAAAAACACCAAAAAATTCAACAACAACCTCAACATTGAAAATCACCAACAAATTCAACAAAAACCTCAACAATGAAAAACACCAATAAATTCAACAACCTCAACATGGAAAATCACCAAAAAATTTAACAAAAACCTCAACAATGAAAAACACCAATAAAACCATCAACCTCAATTTTGAAAAGCACCAAAAAATTCCACAACCTCAACATTGAGAAAGAGCAACAAATTCAACTGCAACCTCAACTTTGATAAATACAAAAAGATTCAAATACAAAACATTGAATACACCAATAAATTCAACCACAACCTCAAAATTGAAAGTCACCAACAAATTCAACAAAAACCTCAACAAATGAAATACACCCAAAAATTCATCAACAACCTCAACATTCAAAAACACCAACAAATTCAACAACAACCTCAACTTTTAAAACTACAAAAAGGTTCAACAAAATAAAAATTGATAACACCAACAAATTCAACAACAAACTCAATATTGACAATCACCAACAAATTTGTCAACATACTCAACAATCAAAAACATCAAAAATTCAAAAACAACAACCACAACAATGAAAAACACAAAACAATTCAACAACAACCTCAACATTCAAAAACACCAACAAATTCAGCAACAACCTCAACAATGAAAAACAGCAAAAAATTCATCAACAAACTCAACATTCAAAAACACCAACAAATTCAACAAAAACCTCAACAATTAAAAACACCTTAAAATTCAACAACAACGTCAACTTTGAAAAACACCAACAAATTCAAACAAAACCTCAACATTGAAAATCACCAACAAATTCAACAACAACCTCAACAATGAAAAACACCAAAAAATTCAACAAATACCACAACAATGAAAAACACCAAAAAATTCGTCAACAACCTCAACATTCAAAAACACCAACAAATTCAGCAGAATCCTTAACAATGAAAAACACCAATAAATTCAACAATAACCTCAACATTCAATATCACCAACAAATTCAACAAAGGCCTCAACAATGAAAAACACCAATAAATTCAACAACCTCAACATTGAAAATCACCAAAAAATTCAACAAAAACCTCAACAATGAAAAACTCCAAAAATTTCAACAACAACCTCAACTTTGAAAAACACCAAAAAATTCAACAACCTCAACATTGAGAAACAGCAACAAATTCAACTGCAAGCTCAACATTGAAATATACAAAAAGATTCAATAAAAACATTGATTACACCAATTAATTCAACAACAACCTCAACATTGAAAATCACAAACAAATTCAACAACAACCAAAATAATGAAAAACACCAACAAATTCAACAAAAACCTCAACAATGAAGAAAATCAAAAAATTCAACAACAACCTCAATTAGAAAAACGTCAACACATTTAACAACCTCAACATTCATATACACCAACAAATTCAACAACAAACTAAGCTTTGAAAAACACCAACAAATTCAACAACCTCAACATTGAAAAACAACAACAAATTCAACAACAACCTCAACTTTTAAAAATATAACAAGGTTCAACAAAATAAAAATTGATAACAACAACAAATTCAACAACAACATCAATATTGAAAATCACCAACAAATTTAACAACAACCTCAACAATGAAAAATATCAAAACTTCAACATCAACAACCACAACAATGAAAAACACCAAACAATTCAACAACAACTTCAACATTCAAAAACACCAACAATTCAACAACAACCTCAACATTCAAAAACACCAAAAAATTCAACAAAAACCTCAACAATGAAAAACACCAAAAATTCAACAACATCCTCAACTTTGAAAAACACTAACAAATTCAACAGCAACCTTAGCAATGAAAAACATCAAAAAGAAAAAAAAAACCATTGATAACACCAATAAATTCAACAACCTCAACATTGAAAATCACCAACAAATTCAACAAAACCTCAACAATGAAAAGCACCAAAAATATTCATCAACAACCCCAACATTCAAAAACACTATAAAATTCAACAAAAACCTCAACAATGAAAAACACCAAAAAATTCAACAACAACCTCAACATTGAAAAAATCCAACAATTTCAACAACAACCTCAACAATGAAAAACAACGAAAAACTCAACAACAAACTCAACATTGAAAAACAGCAACAAATTCAAAAACCTCAACATTGAAAATCACCAACAACTACAACAACAACCTCAACTTTGAAAAACACCAACAAATTCAAAAACCTCAACATTGAAAATCACCAACAAATTCAACAACAACCTCAACAATGAAAAACACCCACAAATTCAACAAAAACCTCAACAATGAAAAACACCAAAAAATTCAACAAATACCACAACAATGAAAAACACCAAAAAATTCGTCAACAACCTCAACATTCAAAAACACCAACAAATTCAACAGAATCCTTAACAATGAAAAACACCAATAAATTCAACAATAACCTCAACATTCAATATCACCAACAAATTCAACAAAGGCCTCAACAATGAAAAACACCAATAAATTCAACAACCTCAACATTGAAAATCACCAAAAAATTCAACAAAAACCTCAACAATGAAAAACTCCAAAAATTTCAACAACAACCTCAACTTTGAAAAACACCAAAAAATTCAACAACCTCAACATTGAGAAACAGCAACAAATTCAACTGCAAGCTCAACATTGAAATATACAAAAAGATTCAATAAAAACATTGATTACACCAATTAATTCAACAACAACCTCAACATTGAAAATCACAAACAAATTCAACAACAACCAAAATAATGAAAAACACCACAAATTCAACAAAAACCTCAACAATGAAGAAAATCAAAAAATTCAACAACAACCTCAATTAGAAAAACGTCAACACATTTAACAACCTCAACATTCAAATACACCAACAAATTCAACAACAAACTAAGCTTTGAAAAACACCAACAAATTCAACAACCTCAACATTGAAAAACAACAACAAATTCAACAACAACCTCAACTTTTAAAAATATAACAAGGTTCAACAAAATAAAAATTGATAACAACAACAAATTCAACAACAACATCAATATTGAAAATCACCAACAAATTTAACAACAACCTCAACAATGAAAAATATCAAAACTTCAACATCAACAACCACAACAATGAAAAACACCAAACAATTCAACAACAACTTCAACATTCAAAAACACC
Organism: Cetorhinus maximus; assembly: GCF_964194155.1. Taxonomy (NCBI): domain Eukaryota; kingdom Metazoa; phylum Chordata; class Chondrichthyes; order Lamniformes; family Cetorhinidae; genus Cetorhinus; species Cetorhinus maximus. The sequence goes on along the minus strand of NW_027596272.1, from coordinate 81,818 downwards.
AACAATTCAACAACAACCTCAACATTCAAAAACACCAAAAAATTCAACAAAAACCTCAACAATGAAAAACACCAAAAATTCAACAACATCCTCAACTTTGAAAAACACTAACAAATTCAACAGCAACCTCAGCAATGAAAAACATCAAAAAGAAAAAAAAAACCATTGATAACACCAATAAATTCAACAACCTCAACATTGAAAATCACCAACAAATTCAACAAAACCTCAACAATGAAAAGCACCAAAAATATTCATCAACAACCCCAACATTCAAAAACACTATAAAATTCAACAAAAACCTCAACAATGAAAAACACCAAAAAATTCAACAACAACCTCAACATTGAAAAAATCCAACAATTTCAACAACAACCTCAACAATGAAAAACAACGAAAAACTCAACAACAAACTCAACATTGAAAAACAGCAACAAATTCAAAAACCTCAACATTGAAAATCACCAACAACTACAACAACAACCTCAACTTTGAAAAACACAAACAAATTCAAAAACCTCAACATTGAAAATCACCAACAAATTCAACAACAACCTCAACAATGAAAAACACCCACAAATTCAACAAAAACCTCAACAATGCAAAACAGCAAAAAATTCATCAACAACCTCAATAAACAAAAACACCAACAAATTCAACAGAAACCTCAACAATGAAACACACCAAAAAATTCAACTACAACCTCAACATTGAAAATCACCATCAAATTCAACAAAAACCTCAACAATGAAAACACCAAAATATTAATCAACAACCTCAACATTCAAAAACACCAAAAAATTCAACAAAAACCTCAACAATGAAGAACACCAAAAAATTAAACAACCTCAACATTGAGAAACAGCAACAAATTCAACTGCAACCTCAACTTTGAAAAATACAAAAAGATTCAAATAAAAACATTGAATACACCAATAAATTCAACAACAAACTCAGCTTTGATAAACAGCAACAAATTCAACAACCTCAACATTGAAAAACACCAACAAATTCAACGAAAACCTCAACTTTTAAACCTACAAAAAGGTTCAACAAAATAAAAATTGATAACACCAACAAATTCAACAACAACCCCAATATTGAAAATCACCAACAAATTTATCAACATCCTCAACAATCAAAAACATCAAAAATTCAACAACAACAACTACAACAATGAAAAACACAAAACAATTCAACAACAACCTCAACATTCAAAAACACCAACAAATTCAACAACAACCTCAACAATGAAAAACACCAAAAAATTCATCAACAAACTCAACATTCAAAAACACCAACAAATTCAACAAAAACCTCAACAATTAAAAACACCAAAAAATTCAACAACAACGTCAACTTTGAAAACTACCAACAAATTCAACAACCTCAACATTGAAAAAGACCAACAAATTCAACAACAAACTCAACATTGAAAATCACCAAAAAATTGAACCACAACCTCAACATTCAAAAACTCCAACAATTGCAACAACAACCTCAACAATGAAAAACACCAAAAAATTCAACAACAAACTCAACATTGAAAATTACCAACAAATTCAACAACAACCTTAGCTTTGAAAAACACAAACAAATTCAAAATCCTCAACATGGAAAAACACCAACAGATTCAACCACAACCTCAACATTGAAAATCACCAACAAATTCAACAACAACCTCAACAATGAAAAACACCAAAAAATTCAACAAAAACCTCAACAATGAAAAACACCAAAAAATTCGTCAACAACCTCAACATTCAAAAACACTAACAAATTCAACAGAATCCTCAACAATGAAAAACACCAATAAATTCAACAATAACCTCAACATTGAAAAACACCAACATCTTCAACAGCCTCAACATTGAAAAACACCAACAAATTCAAATGCTACCTCAACTTTGAAAAATACAAAAAAGCTAAAAAAAAACCAGTGATAACACCCATAAATTCAACAAGCTCAACATTGAACATCACCAACAAATTCAACAACAATCTCAACAGTGAAAAACACCAACAAATTCAACGAAAACCTCAACTTTTAAAAATACAAAAAGGTTCAACAAAATAAAAATTGATAACAACAAATTCAACAACAACCTCAATATTGAAAATTAGCCAACAAATTTAACAACAACCTCAACAATGAAAAACATCAAAAATTCAAAAACAACAACCACAACAATGAAAAACACAAAACAATTCAACAACAACCTCAACATTCAAAAACACCAACAAATTCAACAACAACCTCAAGAATGAAAAACACCAAAAAATTCATCAACAACCTCAACATTCAAAAACACCAATAATTTCAACAAAAACCTCAACTATTAAAAACACCATAAAATTCAACAACAACGTCAACTTTGAAAAATGCCAACATATTCATCAACCTCAACATTGAAATACACCAACAAATTCAACAGCATACTCAACATTGAAAATCACCAAAAAATACAACAACAACCTCAACATTGAAAAACTCCAACAATTGCAACAGCAACATCAACATTGAAAAACACCAAAAAATTCAACAACACACTCAACATTGAAAATCACCAACAAATTCAACAACAACCTCAGCTTTGAAAAACACCAACAAATTCAAAAACCTCAACATGGAAAAAAACCAACAAATTCAACCACAACCTCAACATTGAAAATCACCAACAAATTCAACAACAACCTCTACAATGCAAAACACCAACAAATTAATCAAAAGCCTCAACCATGAATAACAACAATAAATTCATCAACAACCTCAACATTCAAAAGCACCAACAAATGAAACAGAATCCTCAACAATGAAAAACACCAAAAAATTCAACAACAACCTCAACATTGAAAATCACCAACAAATTCAACAAAAACCTCAACAATGAAAAACACCAATAAATTCAACAACAACCTCAATAGACAAAAACACCAACAAATTCAACAGAAACCTCAACAATGAAACACACCAAAAAATTCAACTACAACCTCAACATTGAAAATCACCATCAAATTCAACAAAAACCTCAACAATGAAAACACCAAAATATTAATCAACAACCTCAACATTCATAAACACCAAAAAATTCAACAAAAACCTCAACAATGAAGAACACCAAAAAATTAAACAACCTCAACATTGAGAAACAACAACAAATTCAACTGCAACCTCAACTTTGAAAAATACAAAAAGATTCAAATAAAAACATTGAATACACCAATAAATTCAACAACAAACTCAGCTTTGATAAACACCAACAAATTCAACAACCTCAACATTGAAAAACACCAACAAATTCAACGAAAACCTCATCTTTTAAACCTACAAAAAGGTTCAACAAAATAAAAATTGATAACACCAACAAATTCAACAACAACCCCAATATTGAAAATCACCAACAAATTTATGAACATCCTCAACAATCAAAAACATCAAAAATTCAACAACAACAACTACAACAATGAAAAACACAAAACAATTCAACAACAACCTCAACATTCAAAAACACCAACAAATTCAACAACAACCTCAACAATGAAAAACACCAAAAAAATCATCAACAAACTCAACATTCAAAAACACCAACAAATTCAACAAAAACCTCAACAATTAAAAACACCAAAAAATTCAACAACAACGTCCACTTTGAAAACTACCAACAAATTCAACAACCTCAACATTGAAAAAGACCAACAAATTCAACAACAAACTCAACATTGAAAATCACCAAAAAATTGAACCACAACCTCAACATTCAAAAACTCCAACAATTGCAACAACAACCTCAACAATGAAAAACACCAAAAAATTCAACAACAAACTCAACATTGAAAATCACCAACAAATTCAACAACAACCTTAGCTTTGAAAAACACAAACAAATTCAAAATCCTCAACATGGAAAAACACCAACAGATTCAACCACAACCTCAACATTGAAAATCACCAACAAATTCAACAACAACCTCAACAATGAAAAACACCAAAAAATTCAACAAAAACCTCAACAATGAAAAACACCAAAAAATTCGTCAACAACCTCAACATTCAAAAACACCAACAAATTCAACAGAATCCTCAACAATGAAAAACACCAATAAATTCAACAATAACCTCAACATTCAATATCACCAATAAATTCAACAAAGACCTCAACAATGAAAAACACCTATAAATTCAACAACCTCAACATTGAAAATCACCAACAAATTCAACAAAAACCTCAACAATGAAAGACACCAAAAAATTCATCAACAACCTCAACATTCAAAAACACCAAAAAATTCAACAAAAGCCTCAACAATGAAAAACACCAAAAAATTCAACAACAACCTCAACTTTGAAAAACACCAACATCTTCAACAGCATCAACATTGAAAAACACCAACAAATTCAAATGCTACCTCAACTTTGAAAAATACAAAAAAGATCAAAAAAAACCATTGATAACACCCATAAATTCAACAAGCTCAACATTGAACATCAACAACAAATTCAACAACAATCTCAACAGTGAAAAACACCAACAAATTCAACGAAAACCTCAACTTTTAAAAATACAAAAAGGTTCAACAAAATAAAAATTGGTAACAACAAATTCAACAACAACCTCAATATTGAAAATTAGCCAACAAATTTAACAACAACCTCAACAATGAAAAACATCAAAAATTCAAAAACAACAACCCCAACAATGAAAAACACAAAACAATTCAACAACAACCTCAACATTCAAAAACACCAACAAATTCAACAACAACCTCAAGAATGAAAAACACCAAAAAATTCATCAACAACCTCAACATTCAAAAACATCAATAAATTCAACAAAAACCTCAACTATTAAAAACACCATAAAATTCAACAACAACGTCAACTTTGAAAAATTCCAACAAATTCATCAACCTCAACATTGAAATACACCAACAAATTCAACAACATACTCAACATTGAAAATCACCAAAAAATTCAACAACAACCTCAACATTGAAAAACTCCAACAATTGCAACAGCAACCTCAACATTGAAAAACACCAAAAAATTCAACAACACACTCAACATTGAAAATCACCAACAAATTCAACAACAACCTCAACTTTGAAAAACACCAACAAATTCAAAAACCTCAACATGGAAAAAAACCAACAAATTCAACCACAACCTCAACATTGAAAATCACCAACAAATTCAACAACAACCTCTACAATGCAAAACACCAACAAATTCATCAAAAGCCTCAACCATGAATAACAACAAAAAATTCATCAACAACCTCAACATTCAAAAGCACCAACAAATGAAACAGAATCCTCAACAATGAAAAACACCAAAAAATTCAACAACAACCTCAACATTGAAAATCACCAACAAATTCAACAAAAACCTCAACAATGAAAAACACCAATAAATTCAACAACCTCAACATGGAAAATCACCAAAAAATTTAACAAAAACCTCAACAATGAAAAACACCAATAAAACCATCAACCTCAATTTTGAAAAGCACCAAAAAATTCCACAACCTCAACATTGAGAAAGAGCAACAAATTCAACTGCAACCTCAACTTTGATAAATACAAAAAGATTCAAATAAAAACATTGAATACACCAATAAATTCAACCACAACCTCAAAATTGAAAGTCACCAACAAATTCAACAAAAACCTCAACAAATGAAATACACCAAAAAATTCATCAACAACCTCAACATTCAAAAACACCAACAAATTCAACAACAACCTCAACTTTTAAAACTACAAAAAGGTTCAACAAAATAAAAATTGATAACACCAACAAATTCAACAACAACCTCAATATTGACAATCACCAACAAATTTGTCAACATACTCAACAATCAAAAACATCAAAAATTCAAAAACAACAACCACAACAATGAAAAACACAAAACAATTCAACAACAACCTCAACATTCAAAAACACCAACAAATTCAACAACAACCTCAACAATGAAAAACACCAAAAAATTCATCAACAAACTCAACATTCAAAAACACCAACAAATTCAACAAAAACCTCAACAATTAAAAACACCTTAAAATTCAACAACGTCAACTTTGAAAAACACCAACAAATTCAAACAAAACCTCAACATTGAAAATCACCAACAAATTCAACAACAACCTCAACAATGAAAAACACCAAAAAATTCAACAAATACCACAACAATGAAAAACACCAAAAAATTCGTCAACAACCTCAACATTCAAAAACACCAACAAATTCAACAGAATCCTTAACAATGAAAAACACCAATAAATTCAACAATAACCTCAACATTCAATATCACCAACAAATTCAACAAAGGCCTCAACAATGAAAAACACCAATAAATTCAAAAACCTCAACATTGAAAATCACCAAAAAATTCAACAAAAACCTCAACAATGAAAAACTCCAAAAATTTCAACAACAACCTCAACTTTGAAAAACACCAAAAAATTCAACAACCTCAACATTGAGAAACAGCAACAAATTCAACTGCAAGCTCAACATTGAAATATACAAAAAGATTCAAATAAAAACATTGAATACACCAATTAATTCAACAACAACCTCAACATTGAAAATCACAAACAAATTCAACAACAACCAAAACAATGAAAAACACCAACAAATTCAACAAAAACCTCAACAATGAAGAAAATCAAAAAATTCAACAACAACCTCAATTAGAAAAACGCCAACACATTTAACAACCTCAACATTCAAATACACCAACAAATTCAACAACAAACTAAGCTTTGAAAAACACCAACAAATTCAACAACCTCAACATTGAAAAACAACAACAAATTCAACAACAACCTCAACTTTTAAAAATATAACAAGGTTCAACAAAATAAAAATTGATAACAACAACAAATTCAACAACAACATCAATATTGAAAATCACCAACAAATATAACAACAACCTCAACAATGAAAATTATCAAAACTTCAACATAAACAACCACAACAATGAAAAACACCAAACAATTCAACAACAACTTCAACATTCAAAAACACCAACAATTCAACAACAACCTCAACATTCAAAAACACCAAAAAATTCAACAAAAACCTCAACAATGAAAAACACCAAAAATTCAACAACAACCTCAACTTTGAAAAACACTAACAAATTCAACAGCAACCTCAGCAATGAAAAACATCAAAAAAGAAAAAAAAAAACCATTGATAACACCAATAAATTCAACAACCTCAACATTGAAAATCACCAACAAATTCAACAGCAACCTCAGCAATGAAGAACATCAAAAATTCAAAAACAACCTCTACTTTGAAAAACACCAAAGAATTCAACAAACTCAACATTGAGAAAGAGCAACAAATTCAACTGCAACCTCAACTTTGAAAAATACAAAAAGTTTCAAATAAAAACATTGAATACACCAATAAATTCAACAACAACCTCAACATTGAAAATCACCAACAAATTCAACAAAACCTCAACAATGAAAAGCACCAAAAAAATTCAATAAACAACCCCAACATTCAAAAACACTATAAAATTCAACAAAAACCTCAACAATGAAAAACACCAAAAAATTCAACAACAACCTCAACATTGAAAAAATCCAACAATTTCAACAACAACCTCAACAATGAAAAACAACGAAAAACTCAACAACAAACTCAACATTGAAAAACAGCAACAAATTCAAAAACCTCAACATTGAAAATCACCAACAACTACAACAACAACCTCAACTTTGAAAAACACCAACAAATTCAAAAACCTCAACATTGAAAATCACCAACAAATTCAACAACAACCTCAACAATAAAAAACACCCACAAATTCAACAAAAACCTCAACAATGAAAAACAGCAAAAAATTCATCAACAACCTCAATAAACAAGAACACCAACAAATTCAACAGAAACCTCAACAATGAAACACACCAAAAAATTCAACTACAACCTCAACATTGAAAATCACCATCAAATTCAACAAAAACCTCAACAATGAAAACACCAAAATATTAATCAACAACCTCAACATTCAAAAACACCAAAAAATTCAACAAAAACCTCAACAATGAAGAACACCAAAAAATTAAACAACCTCAACATTGAGAAACAGCAACAAATTCAACTGCAACCTCAACTTTGAAAAATACAAAAAGATTCAAATAAAAACATTGAATACACCAATAAATTCAACAACAAACTCAGCTTTGATAAACAGCAACAAATTCAACAACCTCAACATTGAAAAACACCAACAAATTCAACGAAAACCTCAACTTTTAAACCTACAAAAAGGTTCAACAAAATAAAAATTGATAACACCAACAAATTCAACAACAACCCCAATATTGAAAATCACCAACAAATTTATCAACATCCTCAACAATCAAAAACATCAAAAATTCAACAACAACAACTACAACAATGAAAAACACAAAACAATTCAACAACAACCTCAACATTCAAAAACACCAACAAATTCAACAACAACCTCAACAATGAAAAACACCAAAAAATTCATCAACAAACTCAACATTCAAAAACACCAACAAATTCAACAAAAACCTCAACAATTAAAAACACCAAAAAATTCAACAACAACGTCAACTTTGAAAACTACCAACAAATTCAACAACCTCAACATTGAAAAAGACCAACAAATTCAACAACAAACTCAACATTGAAAATCACCAAAAAATTGAACCACAACCTCAACATTCAAAAACTCCAACAATTGCAACAACAACCTCAACAATGAAAAACACCAAAAAATTCAACAACAAACTCAACATTGAAAATTACCAACAAATTCAACAACAACCTTAGCTTTGAAAAACACAAACAAATTCAAAATCCTCAACATGGAAAAACACCAACAGATTCAACCACAACCTCAACATTGAAAATCACCAACAAATTCAACAACAACCTCAACAATGAAAAACACCAAAAAATTCAACAAAAACCTCAACAATGAAAAACACCAAAAAATTCGTCAACAACCTCAACATTCAAAAACACCAACAAATTCAACAGAATCCTCAACAATGAAAAACACCAATAAATTCAACAATAACCTCAACATTCAATATCACCAACAAATTCAACAAAGACCTCAACAATGAAAAACACCAATAAATTCAACAACCTCAACATTGAAAATCACCAAAAAATTCAACAAAAACCTCAACAATGAAAAACTCCAAAAATTTCAACAACAACCTCAACTTTGAAAAACACCAAAAAATTCAACAAACTCAACATTGAGAAACAGCAACAAATTCAACTGCAACCTCAACTTTGAAAAATACAAAAAGATTCAAATAAAAACATTGAATACACCAATAAATTCAACAACAACATCAACATTGAAAATCACAAACAAATTCAACAACAACCTCAACAGTGAAAAACACCAACAAATTCAACAAAAACCTCAACAATGATGAAAATCAAAAAATTCAACAACAACCTCAATTAGAAAAACGCCAACACATTTAACAACCTCAACATTCAAATACACCAACAAATTCAACAACAAACTAAGCTTTGGAAAACACCAACAAATTCAACAACCTCAACATTGAAAAACACCAACTAATTCAACAACAACCTCAACTTTTAAAAATACAACAAGGTTCAACAAAATAAAAATTGATAACATCAACAAATTCAACAACAACATCAATCTTGAAAATCACCAACAAATTTAACAAGAACCTCAACAATGAAAAATATCAAAACTTCAACAACAACCACAACAATGAAAAACACCAAACAATTCAACAACAACTTCAACATTCAAAAACACCAACAGTTCAACAACAACCTCAACGTTCAAAAACACCAAAAAATTCAACAAAAACCTCAACAATGAAAAACACCAAAAAATTCAAAAACAACCTCAACTTTGAAAAAAACTAACAAATTCAACAGCAACCTTAGCAATGAAAAACATCAAAAAAGATTTTAAAAAACCATTGATAACACCAATAAATTCAACAACCTCAACATTGAAAATCACCAACAAATTCAACAGCAACTTCAGCAATGAAAAACATCAAAAAATTCAAAAACTATCTCTACTTTGAAAAACACCAAAGAATTCAACAAACTCAACATTGAGAAAGAGCAACAAATTGAACTGCAACCTCAACTTTGAAAAATACAAAAAGATTCAGATAAAAACATTGAATACACCAATAAATTCAACATCAACCTAAACAATGAAAATCACCAACAAATTCAACAAAACCTCAACAATGAAAAACACCAAAAAATTCATCAACAACCCCAACATTCAAAAACACCATAAAATTCAACAACAACCGCAACAATGAAAAACACCGAAAAATTCAACAACAAACTCAACATTGAAAATCACCAACAAATTCAACAACAACCTCAAATTTGAAAACCACCAACAACTTCAACAACCTCAACATTGAAAAACACCAACAAATTCAATTGCAATCTCAACTTTGAAAAATAAAAACAAGATCAAAAAAAACCATTGATAACACCAATAAATTCAACAACATCAACATTGAAAATCACCAACAAATTCAACAACAACCTCAGCAATGAAAAACGTCAAAAAATTCAAAAACAACCTCAACTTTGAAAAACACCAAAAAATTCAACAAACTCAACATTGAGAAACAGCAACAAATTCAACTGCAACCTCAACTTTGAAAAATACAAAAAGATTCAAATACAAACATTGAATACAACAATAAATTCAACAACAAACTCAGCTTTGAAAAACACCAACAAATTCAACAACCTCAACATTGAAAAACACCAACAAATTCAACAACAACCTCAACTTTTAAAACTACAAAAAGGTTCAACAAAATAAAAATTGATAACACCAACAAATTCAACAACAACCTCAATATTGAAAATCACCAACAAATTTATCAACATCCTCAACAATCAAAAACATCAAAAATTCAACAACAAGAACCACAACAATGAAAAACACAAAACAATTCAACAACAACCTCAACATTCAAAAACAGCAACAAATTCAACAACAACCTCAACAATGAATAACACCAAAAAATTCATCCACAAACTCAACATTCAAAAACACCAACAAATTCAACAAAGACCTCAACAATGAAAAACACCAATAAATTCAACAACCTCAACATTGAAAAACACCAACAAATTCAACAACAGTCTCAACTTTAAAAATACAAAAAGGTTCAACAAAATTAAAATTGATAACACCAACAAATTCAACAGTAACCTCAATATTGAAAATCACCAACAAATTTAACAACAACCTCAACAATGAAAAACATCAAAAATTCAACAACAACAACAACCACAACAATGAAAAACACCAAACAATTCAACAACAACCTCAACATTCAATAACACGATCAAATTCATCAACAACCTCAACAATGAAAAACACAAACAAATTCATCAACAACCTCAACATTCAAAAACACAACCAAATTCACCAAAAACCTCAACAATTAAAAACACCAAAAAATTCAACAAAAACGTCAACTTTCAAAAATACAAAAAGATTCAAATAAAAACATTGAATACACCAGTAAATTCAACAACAACCTCAATATTGAAAATCACCAAAAAATTCAACAACAACCTCAACTTTGAAGAACACCAACAAATTCAAAGCCTCAACATGGAAAAACACCAACAAATTCAACTACAACCTCAATATTGCAAATCACCAGCAAATTCAACAGCAACCTCAACAATGAAAAACACCAACAAAGTCAACATAAACCTCAACAATTAAAAAACCAAAAAATTCAACCACAAAGTCAACTTTGAAAAATACCAACAAATTCAACAACCTCAACATTGAAAAACACCAACAAATTCAACAACAAACTCAACATTGAACATCACCAAAAAAAACAACAATAACCTCAACATTGAAAAACTCCAACAATTTCAGCAACAACCACAACAATGAAAAACACCAACAAATTCAACAAGAAACTCAACATTGAAAATCACCAAAAAATTCAACAACAACCTCAACATTGAAAAACTCCAACAATTGCAACAACAACTTCAACAATGAAAAACACCAAAAAAATTCAACAACAAACTCAACATTGAAAATCACCAACAAATTCAACAACAACATCAACTTTGAAAAACACCAACAAATTCAAAAACCTCAACATGGAAAAACACAAACAAATTCAACCACAACCTCAACATTGAAAATCACCAACAAATTCAACAACAACCTCAACAAAGAAAAACACCAACAAATTCAACAAAAACCTCAACGATGAAAAACACCTACAAATTAAACAGAATCCTCAACAATGAAAAACACCAAAAAATTCAACAACAGCCTCAACATTGAAAATCACAACAAATTCAACAAAAACCTCAACAATGGAAAACACCAATAAATTCAACAACCTCAACATTGAAAATCTCCAAAAAAATCAACAACCTCAACATTGACAAACAGCAACAAATTCAACTGCAACCTCAACTTTGAAAAATACAAAAAGATTCAAATAAAAACATTCAATACACCAATAAATTCAACAACAACCTCAACATTGAAAATCACCAACTAATTCAACAAAAACCTCAAGAATGAAAAACACCAAAAAATTCCTCAACAGCCTCAACATTCAAAAACACCAAAAAATTCAACAAAAACCTCAAGAATGAAAAACACCAAAAAATTCAACAACAACCTCAACATTCAAAAACTCCAGCAACTTCAACAACCTCAACATTCAAAAACAGCAAAAAGTTCAACAAAAACCTCAACAATGAAAAACACCAACAAATTCAACAACAAACTCTGGTTTGAAAAAAAACAACAAATTCAACAACCTCAACATTGAAAAACACCAGCAAATTCAACAACAGTCTCAACTTTTAAAAATACAAAAAGGATCAACAAAATTAAAATTGATAACACCAACAAATTCAACAATAATCTCAATATTGAAAATCACCAACAAATTTAACAACAACCTCAACAATGAAAAACTAAAAAAATTAAACAACAACAACCACAACAATGAAAAACACCAAACAGTTCAACAACAACCTCAACATTCAAAAACACCAACAAATTCATCAACAACCTCAACAAAGAAAAATACCAACAAATTCATCAACAACCTCAACATTCAAAAACACAAGCAAATTCACCAAAAACCTCAACAATTAAAAACACCAAAAAATTCAACAAAAACGTCAACTTTCCAAAATACAAAAGATTCAAATAAAAACATTGAATACACCAATAAATTCAACAACAACCTCAATATTGAAAATCACCAACAAATTCAACAACAACCTCAACTTTGAAAAACACCAACAAATTCAAAGCCTCAACATGGAAAAACACCAACAAATTCAACTACAACCTCAATATTGCAAATCACCAGCAAATTGAACAGCAACCTCAACAATGAAAAACACCAACAAATTAAACAAAAACCTCAACAATGAAAAACATCAAAAAATTCAACAACAACCTCAATTTGAAAAACACCAACAGATTTAACAACCTCAACATTCAAATACACCAACAAATTCAACAACAAACTCAGCTTTGAAAAACACCAACAGATTTAACAACCTCAACATTCAAATACACCAACAAATTCAACAACAAACTCAGCTTTGAAAAACACCAACAAATTCAACAACCTCAACAATGATAAACATCAAAAATTCAACAACAAGAACCACAACAATGAAAAACACCAAACATTTCAACAACAACCTCAACATTCAAAAACACCAACAAATTCAACAACAACCTCAACAACGAAAAACACCAAAAAATTCTTCAACAACCTCAACATTCAAAAACACCAACAAATTCAACAACAACCTCAACGATGAAAAACACCAAAAAATTCAACAACAAATTCAACTTTTAAAAACACAAAAATGTTCAACAAAATTAAAATTGATAAAACCCACAAATTCAACAACAACCTCAGTATTGAAAATCACCAGCAAATTTAACAACAACCTCAACAATGAAAAACAACAAAAATTCAACAACAACTACAACAATGAAAAACACCAAACAATTCAACTACAACCTGAACATTCAAAAACACCAACAATTTCAACAACAACCTCAACAATGAAAAAGACCAAAAAATTCATCAACAACCTCAACATTCAAAAACACCAACAAATTCAACAAAAACCTCAACAATTAAAAACACCAAAAAATTCAACAACAACGTCAACTTTGAAAAATACCAACAAATTCAACAACCTCAACAATGAAAAATAGCAACAAATTCAACAACAAAGTCAACATTGAAAATCACCAAAAAATTCAACCACAAACTCAACATTGAAAATCACCAACAAATTCAACAACAACCTCAACTTTGAGAAACAACAACAAATTCAAAAATCTCAACATGGAAAAACAACAACAAATTCAACAACTACCTCAACATTGAAAATCACCAACAAATTCAACAACAATATCAACAATGAAAAACACCAACAAATTCAAGAAAAACCTCAACAGTGAAAAACACCAAAACATTCATCAACAACCTCAACAAAAAAAAAAAACAACAAATTCAACAACAACCTCAGCAATGAAAAGCACCAAAAAAATTCCACAACAACCTCAACTTTTAAAAACACAAATAGGTTCAACAAAATAAAAATTGATAACAAAAACAAATTCAACAACAACCTCAATATTGAAAATCACCAACAAATTAAACAACAACCTCAACAATGAAATACAACAACAATTCAAGAACAACCACAGCAATGAAAAACACCAAACAATTCAACGACAACCTCAACATTCAAAAACACCAACAATTTCAACAACAACCTCAACAATGAAAAACACCAAAAAATAAGTCAACAACCTCAACATTCAAAAACACCAACAAATTCAACAAAAACCTCAACAATTAAAAACACCAAACAATTTAACAACAACATCAACTTTGAAAAATACCATCAAATTCAACAACCACAACAATGAAAAACAGCAACAAATTCAACAACAAACTCAACATTGAAAATTACCAAAAAATTCAACAACAACCTCAACATTGAAAAACTCCAACAATTTCAACAACAACCTCAACAATGAAAAACGCCAAAAAATTCAACAAAAACCTCAACGATGAAAAACACCTACAAATTAAACAGAATCCTCAACAATGAAAAACACCAAAAAATTCAACAACAGCCTCAACATTGAAAATCACAACAAATTCAACAAAAACCTCAACAATGGAAAACACCAATAAATTCAACAACCTCAACATTGAAAATCTCCAAAAAAATCAACAACCTCAACATTGACAAACAGCAACAAATTCAACTGCAACCTCAACTTTGAAAAATACAAAAAGATTCAAATAAAAACATTCAATACACCAATAAATTCAACAACAACCTCAACATTGAAAATCACCAACTAATTCAACAAAAACCTCAAGAATGAAAAACACCAAAAAATTCCTCAACAGCCTCAACATTCAAAAACACCAAAAAATTCAACAAAAACCTCAAGAATGAAAAACACCAAAAAATTCAACAACAACCTCAACATTCAAAAACTCCAGCAACTTCAACAACCTCAACATTCAAAAACACGAACAAATTCAACAAAAACCTCAATATTGAAAATCACAAACAATTTCAACAACAACCTCAACAATCAAAAACAGCAAAAAGTTCAACAAAAACCTCAACAATGAAAAACACCAACAAATTCAACAACAAACTCTGGTTTGAAAAAAAACAACAAATTCAACAACCTCAACATTGAAAAACACCAGCAAATTCAACAACAGTCTCAACTTTTAAAAATACAAAAAGGATCAACAAAATTAAAATTGATAACACCAACAAATTCAACAATAATCTCAATATTGAAAATCACCAACAAATTTAACAACAACCTCAACAATGAAAAACTAAAAAAATTAAACAACAACAACCACAACAATGAAAAACACCAAACAATTCAACAACAACCTCAACATTCAAAAACACCAACAAATTCATCAACAACCTCAACAAAGAAAAATACCAACAAATTCATCAACAACCTCAACATTCAAAAACACAAGCAAATTCACCAAAAACCTCAACAATTAAAAACACCAAAAAATTCAACAAAAACGTCAACTTTCCAAAATACAAAAGATTCAAATAAAAACATTGAATACACCAATAAATTCAACAACAACCTCAATATTGAAAATCACCAACAAATTCAACAACAACCTCAACTTTGAAAAACACCAACAAATTCAAAGCCTCAACATGGAAAAACACCAACAAATTCAACTACAACCTCAATATTGCAAATCACCAGCAAATTGAACAGCAACCTCAACAATGAAAAACACCAACAAATTAAACAAAAACCTCAACAATGAAAAACATCAAAAAATTCAACAACAACCTCAATTTGAAAAACACCAACAGATTTAACAACCTCAACATTCAAATACACCAACAAATTCAACAACAAACTCAGCTTTGAAAAACACCAACAGATTTAACAACCTCAACATTCAAATACACCAACAAATTCAACAACAAACTCAGCTTTGAAAAACACCAACAAATTCAACAACCTCAACAATGATAAACATCAAAAATTCAACAACAAGAACCACAACAATGAAAAACACCAAACATTTCAACAACAACCTCAACATTCAAAAACACCAACAAATTCAACAACAACCTCAACAACGAAAAACACCAAAAAATTCTTCAACAACCTCAACATTCAAAAACACCAACAAATTCAACAACAACCTCAACGATGAAAAACACCAAAAAATTCAACAACAAATTCAACTTTTAAAAACACAAAAATGTTCAACAAAATTAAAATTGATAAAACCCACAAATTCAACAACAACCTCAGTATTGAAAATCACCAGCAAATTTAACAACAACCTCAACAATGAAAAACAACAAAAATTCAACAACAACTACAACAATGAAAAACACCAAACAATTCAACTACAACCTGAACATTCAAAAACACCAACAATTTCAACAACAACCTCAACAATGAAAAAGACCAAAAAATTCATCAACAACCTCAACATTCAAAAACACCAACAAATTCAACAAAAACCTCAACAATTAAAAACACCAAAAAATTCAACAACAACGTCAACTTTGAAAAATACCAACAAATTCAACAACCTCAACAATGAAAAATAGCAACAAATTCAACAACAAAGTCAACATTGAAAATCACCAAAAAATTCAACCACAAACTCAACATTGAAAATCACCAACAAATTCAACAACAACCTCAACTTTGAGAAACAACAACAAATTCAAAAATCTCAACATGGAAAAACAACAACAAATTCAACAACTACCTCAACATTGAAAATCACCAACAAATTCAACAACAATATCAACAATGAAAAACACCAACAAATTCAAGAAAAACCTCAACAGTGAAAAACACCAAAACATTCATCAACAACCTCAACAAAAAAAAAAAACAACAAATTCAACAACAACCTCAGCAATGAAAAGCACCAAAAAAATTCCACAACAACCTCAACTTTTAAAAACACAAATAGGTTCAACAAAATAAAAATTGATAACAAAAACAAATTCAACAACAACCTCAATATTGAAAATCACCAACAAATTAAACAACAACCTCAACAATGAAATACAACAACAATTCAAGAACAACCACAGCAATGAAAAACACCAAACAATTCAACGACAACCTCAACATTCAAAAACACCAACAATTTCAACAACAACCTCAACAATGAAAAACACCAAAAAATAAGTCAACAACCTCAACATTCAAAAACACCAACAAATTCAACAAAAACCTCAACAATTAAAAACACCAAACAATTTAACAACAACATCAACTTTGAAAAATACCATCAAATTCAACAACCACAACAATGAAAAACAGCAACAAATTCAACAACAAACTCAACATTGAAAATTACCAAAAAATTCAACAACAACCTCAACATTGAAAAACTCCAACAATTTCAACAACAACCTCAACAATGAAAAACGCCAAAAAATTCAACAACAATCTCAACATTGAAAATCACCAACAAATTCAACAACAACCTCAACTTTGAAAAACACCAGCAAATTCAAAAACCTTAACATGGAAAAACACCAACAAATTAAACCACAACCACAACATTGAAAATCACCAACAAATTCAACAACGACCCCAACAATGAAAAACACCAACAAATTCAACAAAAACCTCAACAATGAAAAACAGCGAAAGATTCATCAACAACCTCAACATTCAAAAACTCCAACAATTTCAACAACAACCTCAACAATGAAAAATACCAATAAATTCAACAACAACCTCAACATTCAAAAACTCCAACAATTTCAACAACAACCTCAACAATGAAAAATGCCAAAAAATTCAACAACAAACTCAACATTGAAAATCACCATCGAATTCAACAACAACCTAAACTTTGAGAAACAACAACAAATTCAAAAATCTCAACATGGAAAAACACCAACAAATTCAACAACTTCCTCAACATTGAAAATCACCAACAAATTCAACAACAATATCAACAATGAAAAACACCAACAAATTCAACAAAAACCTCAACAGTGAAAAACACCAAAACATTCATCAACAACCTCAACAAACAAAAAAACCAACAAATTCAACAACAACCTCAGCAATGAAAAGCACCAAAAAAATTCCACAACAACCTCAACTTTTAAAAACACAAATAGGTTCAACAAAATAAAAATTGATAACAAAAACAAATTCAACAACAACCTCAATATTGAAAATCACCAACAAATTAAACAACAACCTCAACAATGAAAAACAACAACAATTCAAGAACAACCACAGCAATGAAAAACACCAAACAATTCAACGACAACCTCAACATTCAAAAACAACGACAATTTCAACAACAACCTCAACAATGAAAAACACCAAAAAATAAGTCAACAACCTCAACATTCAAAAACACCAACAAATTCAACAAAAACCTCAACAATTAAAAACACCAAACAATTTAACAACAACGTCAACTTTGAAAAATACCATCAAATTCAACAACCACAACAATGAAAAACAGCAACAAATTCAACAACAAACTCAACATTGAAAATTACCAAAAAATTCAACAACAACCTCAACATTGAAAAACTCCAACAATTTCAACAACAACCTCAACAATGAAAAACGCCAAAAAATTCAACAACAATCTCAACATTGAAAATCACCAACAAATTCAACAACAACCTCATCTTTGAAAAACACCAACAAATTCAAAAACCTTAAAATGGAAAAACACCAATAAATTGAACAACAATATCAACAATGAAAAACACCAACAAATTCAACAAAAACCTCAACAGTGAAAAACACCAAAACATTCATCAACAACCTCAACAAACAATAAAACCAACAAATTCAACAACAACCTCAGCAATGAAAAGCACCAAAATAATTCAACAACAACCTCAACTTTTAAAAATACAAATAGGTTCAACAAAATAAAAATTGATAACACCAACTAATTCAACAACAACCTCAACATTGAAAATCACCAACAAATTTAACAACAACCTCAACAATGAAAAACATCAACAATTCAAGAACAACCACAGCAATGAAAAACACCAAACAATTCAACGACAACCTCAACATTCAAAAACACCAACAATATCAACAACAACCTCAACAATGAAAAACACCAAAAAATAAGTTAACAACCTCAACATTGAAAAACACCAACCAATTCAACAAAAACCTCAACAATTAAAAACACCAAAAAATTTAACAACAACGTCAACTTTGAAAAATACCAACAAATTCAACAACCTCAACAATGAAAAACAGCAACAAATTCAACAACAAACTCAACATTGAAAATCACCAAAAAATTCAACAACAACCTCAACATTGATAAACATCAACAAATTCAACAACCTCAACATTGCAAAACACCAACAATTTCAACTGCAACCTCAACTTTGAAAAATACAAAAAAGATTTAAAAAAACCATTGATAACACCAATAATTTCAACAAACTCAACTTTGAAAAACACCAACAAATTCAAAAACCTAAACATGGAAAAACATCAACAAATTCAACCACAACCTCAACATTGAAAATCACCAACAAATTCAACAACAATGTCAACTTTGAAAAATACCAACAAATTCAACAACCTCAACATTGAAAAACACCAACAAATTCAACAACAAACTCAACATTGAAAATCACCAAAAAATTCAACAACAACCTCAACATTGAAAAAATCCAACAATTTCAACAACAACATCAACAATGAAAAACACCAAAAAATTAAACAACAAACTCAACATCGAAAATCACCAACAAATTCAACAGCAACTCAACTTTGAAAAACACCAACAAATTCAAAAACATCAACATGGAAAAACACCATCAAATTCAACCACAACCTCAACATTGAAAAACACCAAGTAATTCAACAACAACCTCGACAATGAAAAACACCAACAAATTCAACAAAAACCTCAACAATGAAAAACACCAAAAAATTTCATCAACAACCTCAACATTCAAAACGACCAAAAAATTCAACAGAAACCTCAACAATGAAAAACAACAAAAAATTCAACAACAACCGCAACAATGAAAAACACCAACAAATTCAACAAAAACCTCAACAATGAAACACACCAAAAAATTCAACAACCTCAACAATGAGAAACAGCAACAAATTCAACAACAAACTCAACATTGAAAATCACCAACAAATTCAACAAGAACCTCAACGTTGAAAAACACCAACAAATTCAAAAACCTAAACATGGAAAAACACCAACACATTCAACCACAACCTCAGCATTGAAAATCACAAACAAATTCAACAACAACCACAACAGTGAAAAACACCAACAAATTCAACAAAAGCCTCAACAATGAAATTAACCAGAATATTCATCAACAACCTCAACTTTCAAATACACCTACAAATTCAACAGATACCTCAACAATGAAAAACACCAACAAATTCAACAACAAACTCAGCTTTGAAAAACACAAACAAATTCAACAACCTCAACATTGAAAAACACCAACAAATTCAACAACAACCTCAACTTTCAAAAATACAAAAAGGTTCAACAAAATAAAAATTGATAACAACAACAAATTCAACAACAACCTCAATATTGGAAAATCACCAACAAATTTAACAACAACCTCAAAAATGAAAAACACCAAACAATTCAACAACAACCTCAACATTCAAAAACACCAACAAATTCAACAACAACCTCAACAATGAAAAACACCAAAAAGTTCATCAACAACCTCAACATTCAAAAACAGCAACAAATTCAACAAAAACCTCAACAATTAAAAACACCAAAAAATTCAACAACAACGTCAACTTTGAAAAATACCAACAAATTCAACCACATCAACAATGAAAAACACCAACAAATTCAACAACAAACTCAACATTGAAAATCACCAAAAAATTCAACAACAACCTCAACATTGAAAAACACCAACAATTTCAACAACAACCTCAACAATGAAAAACACCAAAAAATTCAACAACAAACTCAACATTGAAAATCACCAACAAATTCAACAACAGCATCAACTTTGAAAAACACCAACAAATTCAAAAACCTCAAAATGGAAATAAAACCAACAAATTCAACCTCAACCTCAACATTGAAAATCACCAACAAATTCAACAACAACCTCAACATTGAAAAACACCAACAAATTCAACAAAAACCTCAACAATGAAAAACACCAAAAAATTCAACAACAACCTCAACAATGAAAAACACCAACAAATTGAACAAAAACCTCAACAAGGAAAAACACCGAAAGATTCATCAACAACCTCAACATTCAAAAACACCAACGAATTCAACAGAAACCACAACAATGAAAAGGACCTAAAAATTCAACAACAACCTCAACATTGAAAGTCACCAACAATTTCAACAAAAACCTCAACAATGAAAAACACGAAAAAATTCATCAACAACTTCAACATTCAAAAACACCAACAAATTCAACAAACACCTCAACAGTGAAAAACACCAAAAAATTCATCAACAACCTCAACATTCAAAAACACCAACAACTGTTACAGAAATCACAACAATGCGAAACACCAAAAAATTCAAAAACAACCTCAACATTCAAAATCACCAAAAAATTCAACAAAAACCTCAACAATTAAAAACACCATAAAATTCAACAACAACGTCAACTTTGAAAAATACCAACAAATTCAACAACCTCGACAATGAAAAACACCAACAATTTCAACAACAACCTCAACAATGAAAAACACCAAAAAATTCAACAACAAACTCAACATTGAAAATCACCAACAAATTCAACAACAGCATCAACTTTGAAAAACACCAACAAATTCAAAAACCTCAAAATGGAAAAAAAACCAACAAATTCAACCTCAACCTCAACATTGAAAATCACCAACAAATTCAACAACAACCTCAACAATGAAAAACACCAACAAATTGAACAAAAACCTCAACAAGGATAAACACCGAAAGATTCATCAACAACCTCAACATTCAAAAACACCAACGAATTTAACAGAAACCACAACAATGAAAAACACCTAAAAATTCAGCAACAACCTCAACATTGAAAGTCACCAACAAGTTCAACAAAAACCTCAACAATGAAAAACACGAAAAAATTCATCAAAACTTCAACATTCAAAAACACCAACAAATTCAACAAACACCTCAACAATGAAAAACACCAAAAATTCATCAACAACCTCAACATTCAAAAACACCAACAAATGTTACAGAAATCACAACAATGCGAAACACCAAAAAATACAAAAACAACCTCAACATTCAAAATCACCAACAAATTCAACAAAAACCTCAACAATGAAAAAGACCAAAAAATTCAGGAACAACCTCAACATTGAAAAACACCAACAAATTCAACAAAAACCTCAACAATGAAAAACACCAAAAAATTCAACAACAACCTCAACAATGAAAAACACCAACAAATTCAACAAAAACCTCAACAATGAAAACACCAACAAATTCAACAACAAACTCAGCTTTGAAAAACACCAACAAATTCAACAACCTCAACATTGAAAAACACCACCAAATTCAACAACAACCTCAACTTTCAAAAATACAAAAAGGTTCAACAAAATAAAAATTGATAACAACAATAAATTCAACAACAACCTCAATATTGAAAATCACCAACAAATTTAACAACAACCTCAACAATGAAAAACACCAAACAATTCATCAACAACCTCAACATTCAAAAACAGCAACAAATTCAACAAAAACCTCAACAATTAAAAACACCATAAAATTCAACAACAACGTCAACTTTGAAAAATACCAACAAATTCAACAACCTCGACAATGAAAAACACCAACAATTTCAACAACAACCTCAACAATGAAAAACACCAAAAAATTCAACAACAAACTCAACATTGAAAATCACCAACAAATTCAACAACAGCATCAACTTTGAAAAACACCAACAAATTCAAAAACCTCAAAATGGAAAAAAAACCAACAAATTCAACCTCAACCTCAACATTGAAAATCACCAACAAATTCAACAACAACCTCAACAATGAAAAACACCAACAAATTGAACAAAAACCTCAACAAGGATAAACACCGAAAGATTCATCAACAACCTCAACATTCAAAAACACCAACGAATTTAACAGAAACCACAACAATGAAAAACACCTAAAAATTCAGCAACAACCTCAACATTGAAAGTCACCAACAAGTTCAACAAAAACCTCAACAATGAAAAACACGAAAAAATTCATCAAAACTTCAACATTCAAAAACACCAACAAATTCAACAAACACCTCAACAATGAAAAACACCAAAAATTCATCAACAACCTCAACATTCAAAAACACCAACAAATGTTACAGAAATCACAACAATGCGAAACACCAAAAAATACAAAAACAACCTCAACATTCAAAATCACCAACAAATTCAACAAAAACCTCAACAATGAAAAAGACCAAAAAATTCAGGAACAACCTCAACATTGAAAAACACCAACAAATTCAACAAAAACCTCAACAATGAAAAACACCAAAAAATTCAACAACAACCTCAACAATGAAAAACACCAACAAATTGAACAAAAACCTCAACAAGGAAAAACACCGAAAAATTCAACAACAACCTCAACATTGAAAGTCACCAACAATTTCAACAAAAACCTCAACAATGAAAAACACGAAAAAATTCATCAACAACTTCAACATTCAAAAACACCAACAAATTCAACAAACGCCTCAACAGTGAAAAACACCAAAAAATTCATCAACAACCTCAACATACAAAAACACCAACAACTGTTACAGAAATCACAACAATGCGAAACACCAAAAAATTCAAAAACAACCTCAACATTCAAAATCACCAAAAAATTCAACAAAAACCTCAACAATGAAAAACACCAAAAAATTCAACAACAATCTCAACTTTGAAAAACACCAATAGCACCAACAACCTCAACATTGAAAAACACCAACAAATTCAACTGCAACCTCAACTTTGAAAAATACAAAAAATATCAAAAAAAAACATTGATAACACCAATAAATTCAACAACCTCAACATTGAAAATCACCAACAAATTCAAAAACAACGTCAATTTGAAAAACACCAACAGATTTAACAAACTCAACATTCAAATACACCAACAAATTCAACAACAAACTCAACATTGAAAATCACCAACAAATTCAACAACAACCTCAACTTTGAAAGACACCAACAAATTCAAAAACCTCAACATGGAAAAACACCAACAAATTCAACCATAACCTCAATATTGAAAATCACCAACAACAAATTCAACAACAACCTCAACAATGAAAAACACCAACAAATTCAACAAAAACCTCAACAATGAAAAACAACAAAAAATTCAACAACAACCTCAACTTTGAAAAACACCAACAAATTCAACAACCTCAACATTGCAAAACACCAACAATTTCAACTGCAACCTCAACTTTGAAAAATACAAAAAAGATTTTAAAAAACCATTGATAACACCAATAATTTCAACAACCTCAACTTTGAAAAACACCAACAAATTCAAGAACCACAACATGGAAAAACACCATCAAATTCAACCATAACCTCAACATTGAAAATCACCAACAAATTCAACAACAACCTCAGCAATGAAAATCATCAAAAAATTCAACAACAACCTCAACTTTGAAAAACACCAAAAAATTCAACAACCTCAACATTGAGAAACAGCAACAAATTCAACTGCAACCTCAACTTGGAAAAATACAAAAAGATTGAAAAAAAAACATTGAATACACCAATAAATTCAACAACAACCTCAATATTGAAAATCACCAAAAAATTCAACAACAACCTCAACTTTGAGAAACACCAACAAATTCAAAAACCTCAACATGGATAAACACCAACAAATTCAACGACAATCTCAATATTGAAAATCACCAACAAATTCAACAACAACCTCAACAATGAAAAACACCAACAAATTCAACAAAAACCTCAACAATGAAAAACACCAAAAAAATCAACAGCAACCTCAATTTGAAAAACACCAACAGATTTAAGAACCTCAACATTCAAATACACCAACAAATTCAACAACAAACTCAGCTTTAAAAAACACCAACAAATTCAACAACCTCATCATTGAAAAACACCAACAAATTCAACTACAACCTCAACTTTTAAAAATACAAAAAGGTTCAACAAAATAAAAATTGATAACACCAACTAATTCAACAACAATTCAATGTTTAAAATCATCAACAAATTTAACAACAACCTCAACAATTTAAAACGTCAAAATTTCAACAACAACAACCACAACAATGAAAAACACCAAACAATTCAACAACAACCTCAACATTCAAAAACACCAACAAATTCATCAACAACCTCAACAATGAAAAATATCAAAACTTCAACAACAACAACATCAACAATGAAAAACACCAAACAATTCAACAACAATTTCAACATTCAAAAACACCAACAATTCAACAACAACCTCAACAATGAAAAACACCAAAAAATTCATCAACAACCTCAACATTCAAAAACACCAACAAATTCAACAAAAACCTCAACAATTAAAAACACCAAAAAATTCAACAACAACGTGAACTTTGAAAAATACCAACAAATTCAACAACAAACTCAACATTGAAAATCACCAAGAAATTCAACAACAAACTCAACTTTGAAAAACATCATCAAATTCAAAAACCTCAACATTGAAAAACAACAACAAATTCAACTACAACCTCAATATTGAAAATTATCAACAAATTCAACAGCAACCTCAACAATGAAAAACACCAACAAATTCAACAAAATCCTCAACAATGATAAACAGCAAAAAATTCAACAACAACACCAATTTGAAAAACACCAACAGATTTAACAACCTCAACATTCAAATACACCAACAAATTCAACAACAACCTCAACTTTTAAAAATACATAAAGGTTCAACAAAATAAAAATTGATAACACCAACAAATTCAACAAAAACCTCAACAATGAAAAACACCAAAAAATTCAACAACAACCTCAACTTTGAAAAACACCAACAACTAAAACAACCTCAAACATTGAAAAAGACCAACAAATTCAACTGCAACCTCAACTTTGAAAAATACAAAAAAGATCAAAAAAAACATTGATAACACCAATAAATTCAACAACCTCAACATTGAAAAGCACCAACAAATTCAACAACAACCTCAGCAATGAAAAACATCAAAAAATTCAACAACAACCTCAACTTTGAAAAACACCAAAAAATTCAACAACCTCAACAATGAGAAACAGCAACAAATTCAACTGCAACCTCAACTTTGAACAATCCAAAAAGATTAATAAGAAAATATTGAATACACCAATAAATTCAACAACAATCTCAATATTGAAAATCACCAACAAATTCAACAACTTCCTCAACAATGAAAAACACCAACAAATTCAACAAAAACCTCAACAATGAAAAACACCAAAAAATTCAACAACAACCTCAATTTGAAAAACACCAACAGATTTCACAAACTCAACATTCAAATACACCAACAAATTCAACAACAAACTCAACATTGAAAATCTGCAACAAATTCAACAACAACCTCAACTTTGAAAGACAGCAACAAATTCAAAAACCTCAACATAGAAAAACACCAATAAATTCAACCATAACCTCAATATTGAAAATCACCAACAAATTCAACAACAACCTCAACAATCAAAAACACCAACAAATTCAACAAAAACCTCAACAATGAAAAACACCAAAAAAATTCAAGAACAACCTCAACTTTGAAAAACACCAACAAATTCAACAACCTCAACATTGCAAAACACCAACAAATTCAACTGCAACCTCAACTTTGAAAAATACAAAAAAGATTTAAAAAAACCGTTGATAACACCAATAATTTCAACAACCACAACTTTGAAAAACACCAACAAATTCAAGAACCTCAACATGGAAAAACACCAACAAATTCAACCATAACCTCAATATTGAAAATCACCAACAAATTCAACAACAACCTCAACAATGAAAAACACCAACAAATTCAACAAAAACCTCAACAATGAAAACACCAACAAATTCAACAACAAACTCAGCTTTGAAAAACACCAACAAATTCAACAACCTCAACATTGAAAAACACCACCAAATTCAACAACAACCTCAACTTTCAAAAATACAAAAAGGTTCAACAAAATAAAAATTGATAACAACAATAAATTCAACAACAACCTCAATATTGAAAATCACCAACAAATTTAACAACAACCTCAACAATGAAAAACACCAAACAATTCATCAACAACCTCAACATTCAAAAACAGCAACAAATTCAACAAAAACCTCAACAATTAAAAACACCATAAAATTCAACAACAACGTCAACTTTGAAAAATACCAACAAATTCAACAACCTCGACAATGAAAAACACCAACAATTTCAACAACAACCTCAACAATGAAAAACACCAAAAAATTCAACAACAAACTCAACATTGAAAATCACCAACAAATTCAACAACAGCATCAACTTTGAAAAACACCAACAAATTCAAAAACCTCAAAATGGAAAAAAAACCAACAAATTCAACCTCAACCTCAACATTGAAAATCACCAACAAATTCAACAACAACCTCAACAATGAAAAACACCAACAAATTGAACAAAAACCTCAACAAGGATAAACACCGAAAGATTCATCAACAACCTCAACATTCAAAAACACCAACGAATTTAACAGAAACCACAACAATGAAAAACACCTAAAAATTCAGCAACAACCTCAACATTGAAAGTCACCAACAAGTTCAACAAAAACCTCAACAATGAAAAACACGAAAAAATTCATCAAAACTTCAACATTCAAAAACACCAACAAATTCAACAAACACCTCAACAATGAAAAACACCAAAAATTCATCAACAACCTCAACATTCAAAAACACCAACAAATGTTACAGAAATCACAACAATGCGAAACACCAAAAAATACAAAAACAACCTCAACATTCAAAATCACCAACAAATTCAACAAAAACCTCAACAATGAAAAAGACCAAAAAATTCAGGAACAACCTCAACATTGAAAAACACCAACAAATTCAACAAAAACCTCAACAATGAAAAACACCAAAAAATTCAACAATAACCTCAACAATGAAAAACACCAACAAATTGAACAAAAACCTCAACAAGGAAAAACACCGAAAGATTCATCAACAACCTCAACATTCAAAAACACCAACGAATTCAACAGAAACCACAACAATGAAAAGGACCTAAAAATTCAACAACAACCTCAACATTGAAAGTCACCAACAATTTCAACAAAAACCTCAACAATGAAAAACACGAAAAAATTCATCAACAACTTCAACATTCAAAAACACCAACAAATTCAACAAACACCTCAACAGTGAAAAACACCAAAAAATTCATCAACAACCTCAACATACAAAAACACCAACAACTGTTACAGAAATCACAACAATGCGAAACACCAAAAAATTCAAAAACAACCTCAACATTCAAAATCACCAAAAAATTCAACAAAAACCTCAACAATTAAAAACACCATAAAATTCAACAACAACGTCAACTTTGAAAAATACCAACAAATTCAACAACCTCGACAATGAAAAACACCAACAATTTCAACAACAACCTCAACAATGAAAAACACCAAAAAATTCAACAACAAACTCAACATTGAAAATCACCAACAAATTCAACAACAGCATCAACTTTGAAAAACACCAACAAATTCAAAAACCTCAAAATGGAAAAAAAACCAACAAATTCAACCTCAACCTCAACATTGAAAATCACCAACAAATTCAACAACAACCTCAACAATGAAAAACACCAACAAATTGAACAAAAACCTCAACAAGGATAAACACCGAAAGATTCATCAACAACCTCAACATTCAAAAACACCAACGAATTTAACAGAAACCACAACAATGAAAAACACCTAAAAATTCAGCAACAACCTCAACATTGAAAGTCACCAACAAGTTCAACAAAAACCTCAACAATGAAAAACACGAAAAAATTCATCAAAACTTCAACATTCAAAAACACCAACAAATTCAACAAACACCTCAACAATGAAAAACACCAAAAATTCATCAACAACCTCAACATTCAAAAACACCAACAAATGTTACAGAAATCACAACAATGCGAAACACCAAAAAATACAAAAACAACCTCAACATTCAAAATCACCAACAAATTCAACAAAAACCTCAACAATGAAAAAGACCAAAAAATTCAGGAACAACCTCAACATTGAAAAACACCAACAAATTCAACAAAAACCTCAACAATGAAAAACACCAAAAAATTCAACAACAACCTCAACAATGAAAAACACCAACAAATTGAACAAAAACCTCAACAAGGAAAAACACCGAAAGATTCATCAACAACCTCAACATTCAAAAACACCAACGAATTCAACAGAAACCACAACAATGAAAAGGACCTAAAAATTCAACAACAACCTCAACATTGAAAGTCACCAACAATTTCAACAAAAACCTCAACAATGAAAAACACGAAAAAATTCATCAACAACTTCAACATTCAAAAACACCAACAAATTCAACAAACGCCTCAACAGTGAAAAACACCAAAAAATTCATCAACAACCTCAACATACAAAAACAGCAACAACTGTTACAGAAATCACAACAATGCGAAACACCAAAAAATTCAAAAACAACCTCAACATTCAAAATCACCAAAAAATTCAACAAAAACCTCAACAATGAAAAACACCAAAAAATTCATCAACAATCTCAACTTTGAAAAACACCAATAGCACCAACAACCTCAACATTGAAAAACACCAACAAATTCAACTGCAACCTCAACTTTGAAAAATACAAAAAAGATCAAAAAAAAACATTGATAACACCAATAAATTCAACAACCTCAACATTGAAAATCACCAACAAATTCAAAAACAACGTCAATTTGAAAAACACCAACAGATTTAACAAACTCAACATTCAAATACACCAACAAATTCAACAACAAACTCAACATTGAAAATCACCAACAAATTCAACAACAACCTCAACTTTGAAAGACACCAACAAATTCAAAAACCTCAACATGGAAAAACACCAACAAATTCAACCATAACCTCAATATTGAAAATCACCAACAACAAATTCAACAACAACCTCAACAATGAAAAACACCAACAAATTCAACAAAAACCTCAACAATGAAAAACACCAAAAAATTCAACAACAACCTCAACTTTGAAAAACACCAACAAATTCAACAACCTCAACATTGCAAAACACCAACAATTTCAACTGCAACCTCAACTTTGAAAAATACAAAAAAGATTTTAAAAAACCATTGATAACACCAATAATTTCAACAACCTCAACTTTGAAAAACACCAACAAATTCAAGAACCACAACATGGAAAAACACCATCAAATTCATCCATAACCTCAACATTGAAAATCACCAACAAATTCAACAACAACCTCAGCAATGAAAATCATCAAAAAATTCAACAACAACCTCAACTTTGAAAAACACCAAAAAATTCAACAACCTCAACATTGAGAAACAGCAACAAATTCAACTGCAACCTCAACTTGGAAAAATACAAAAAGATTGAAAAAAAAACATTGAATACACCAATAAATTCAACAACAACCTCAATATTGAAAATCACTAAAAAATTCAACAACAACCTCAACTTTGAGAAACACCAACAAATTCAAAAACCTCAACATGGATAAACACCAACAAATTCAACGACAATCTCAAAATTGAAAATCACCAACAAATTCAACAACAACCTCAACAATGAAAAACACCAACAAATTCAACAAAAACCTCAACAATGAAAAACACCAAAAAAATCAACAGCAACCTCAATTTGAAAAACACCAACAGATTTAAGAACCTCAACATTCAAATACACCAACAAATTCAACAACAAACTCAGCTTTAAAAAACACCAACAAATTCAACAACCTCATCATTGAAAAACACCAACAAATTCAACTACAACCTCAACTTTTAAAAATACAAAAAGGTTCAACAAAATAAAAATTGATAACACCAACTAATTCAACAACAATTCAATGTTTAAAATCATCAACAAATTTAACAACAACCTCAACAATTTAAAACGTCAAAATTTCAACAACAACAACCACAACAATGAAAAACACCAAACAATTCAACAACAACCTCAACATTCAAAAACACCAACAAATTCATCAACAACCTCAACAATGAAAAATATCAAAACTTCAACAACAACAACCTCAACAATGAAAAACAGCAAAAAATTCATCAACAACCTCAACATTCAAAAACACCAACAAATTCAACAAAAACCTCAACAATTAAAAACACCAAAAAATTCAACAACAACGTGAACTTTGAAAAATACCAACAAATTCAACAACAAACTCAACATTGAAAATCACCAAGAAATTCAACAACAAACTCAACATTGAAAAACTCCAACAATTTCAACAACAACCTAAACAATGAAAAAGACCAAAAAATTCAACAACAAACTCAACATTGAAAATCACCAACAAATTCAACAACAACCTCAACTTTGAAATACATCATCAAATTCAAAAACCTCAACATTGAAAAACAACAACAAATTCAACTACAACCTCAATATTGAAAATTATCAACAAATTCAACAGCAACCTCAACAATGAAAAACACCAACAAATTCAACAAAATCCTCAACAATGATAAACAGCAAAAAATTCAGCAACAACACCAATTTGAAAAACACCAACAGTTTTAACAACCTCAACATTCAAATACACCAACAAATTCAACAACAACCTCAACTTTTAAAAATACATAAAGGTTCAACAAAATAAAAATTGATAACACCAACAAATTCAACAAAAACCTCAACAATGAAAAACACCAAAAAATTCAACAACAACCTCAACTTTGAAAAACACCAACAACTAAAACAACCTCAAACATTGAAAAAGACCAACAAATTCAACTGCAACCTCAACTTTGAAAAATACAAAAAAGATCAAAAAAAACATTGATAATACCAATAAATTCAACAACCTCAACACTGAAAAGCACCAACAAATTCAACAACAACCTCAACTTTGAAAAACACCAAAAAATTCAACAACCTCAACAATGAGAAACAGCAACAAATTCAACTGCAACCTCAACTTTGAACAATCCAAAAAGATTAATAAGAAAATATTGAATACACCAATAAATTCAACAACAATCTCAATATTGAAAATCACCAACAAATTCAACAACTTCCTCAACAATGAAAAACACCAACAAATTCAACAAAAACCTCAACAATGAAAAACACCAAAAAATTCAACAACAACCTCAATTTGAAAAACACCAACAGATTTCACAAACTCAACATTCAAATACACCAACAAATTCAACAACAAACTCAACATTGAAAATCTGCAACAAATTCAACAACAACCTCAACTTTGAAAGACAGCAACAAATTCAAAAACCTCAACATAGAAAAACACCAATAAATTCAACCATAACCTCAATATTGAAAATCACCAACAAATTCAACAACAACCTCAACAATCAAAAACACCAACAAATTCAACAAAAACCTCAACAATGAAAAACACCAAAAAAATTCAACAACAACCTCAACTTTGAAAAACACCAACAAATTCAACAACCTCAACATTGCAAAACACCAACAATTTCAACTGCAACCTCAACTTCGAAAAATACAAAAAAGATTTAAAAAAACCGTTGATAACACCAATAATTTCAACAACCACAACTTTGAAAAACACCAACAAATTCAAGAACATCAACATGGAAAAACACGAACAAATTCAACCATAACCTCAATATTGAAAATCACCAACAAATTCAACAACAATCTCAACAATGAAAAACACCAACAAATTCAACAAAAACCTCAACAATGAAAACACCAACAAATTCAACAACAAACTCAGCTTTGAAAAACACCAACAAATTCAACAACCTCAACATTGAAAAACACCACCAAATTCAACAACAACCTCAACTTTCAAAAATACAAAAAGGTTCAACAAAATAAAAATTGATAACAACAATAAATTCAACAACAACCTCAATATTGAAAATCACCAACAAATTTAACAACAACCTCAACAATGAAAAACACCAAACAATTCATCAACAACCTCAACATTCAAAAACAGCAACAAATTCAACAAAAACCTCAACAATTAAAAACACCATAAAATTCAACAACAACGTCAACTTTGAAAAATACCAACAAATTCAACAACCTCGACAATGAAAAGCACCAATATTTCAACAACAACCTCAACAATGAAAAACAACAAAAAATTCAACAACAAACTCAACATTGAAAATCACCAACAAATTCAACAACAGCATCAACTTTGAAAAACACCAACAAATTCAAAAACCTCAAAATGGAAAAAAAACCAACAAATTCAACCTCAACCTCAACATTGAAAATCACCAACAAATTCAACAACAACCTCAACAATGAAAAACACCAACAAATTGAACAAAAACCTCAACAAGGATAAACACCGAAAGATTCATCAACAACCTCAACATTCAAAAACACCAACGAATTTAACAGAAACCACAACAATGAAAAACACCTAAAAATTCAGCAACAACCTCAACATTGAAAGTCACCAACAATTTCATCAAAAACCTCAACAATGAAAAACACGAAAAAATTCATCAAAACTTCAACATTCAAAAACACCAACAAATTCAACAAACACCTCAACAATGAAAAACACCAAAAATTCATCAACAACCTCAACATTCAAAAACACCAACAAATGTTACAGAAATCACAACAATGCGAAACACCAAAAAATACAAAAACAACCTCAACATTCAAAATCACCAACAAATTCAACAAAAACCTCAACAATGAAAAAGACCAAAAAATTCAGGAACAACCTCATCATTGAAAAACACCAACAAATTCAACAGAAACCTCAACAATGAAAAACACCAAAAAATTCAACAATAACCTCAACAATGAAAAACACCAACAAATTGAACAAAAACCTCAACAAGGAAAAACACCGAAAGATTCATCAACAACCTCAACATTCAAAAACACCAACGAATTCAACAGAAACCACAACAATGAAAAGGACCAAAAAATTCAACAACAACCTCAACATTGAAAGTCACCAACAATTTCAACAAAAACCTCAACAATGAAAAACACGAAAAATTCATCAACAACTTCAACATTCAAAAACACCAACAAATTCAACAAACACCTCAACAGTGAAAAACACCAAAAAATTCATCAACAACCTCAACATACAAAAACACCAACAACTGTTACAGAAATCACAACAATGCGAAACACCAAAAAATTCAAAAACAACCTCAACATTCAAAATCACCAAAAAATTCAACAAAAACCTCAACAATTAAAAACACCATAAAATTCAACAACAACGTCAACTTTGAAAAATACCAACAAATTCAACAACCTCGACAATGAAAAACACCAACAATTTCAACAACAACCTCAACAATGAAAAACACCAAAAAATTCAACAACAAACTCAACATTGAAAATCACCAACAAATTCAACAACAGCATCAACTTTGAAAAACACCAACAAATTCAAAAACCTCAAAATGGAAAAAAAACCAACAAATTCAACCTCAAACTCAACATTGAAAATCACCAACAAATTCAACAACAACCTCAACAATGAAAAACACCAACAAATTGAACAAAAACCTCAACAAGGATAAACACCGAAAGATTCATCAACAACCTCAACATTCAAAAACACCAACGAATTTAACAGAAACCACAACAATGAAAAACACCTAAAAATTCAGCAACAACCTCAACATTGAAAGTCACCAACAAGTTCAACAAAAACCTCAACAATGAAAAGCACGAAAAAATTCATCAAAACTTCAACATTCAAAAACACCAACAAATTCAACAAACACCTCAACAATGAAAAACACCAAAAATTCATCAACAACCTCAACATTCAAAAACACCAACAAATGTTACAGAAATCACAACAATGCGAAACACCAAAAAATACAAAAACAACCTCAACATTCAAAATCACCAACAAATTCAACAAAAACCTCAACAATGAAAAACACCAAAAAATTCAACAACAACCTCAACAATGAAAAACACCAACAAATTGAACAAAAACCTCAACAAGGAAAAACACCGAAAGATTCATCAACAACCTCAACATTCAAAAACACCAACGAATTCAACAGAAACCACAACAATGAAAAGGACCTAAAAATTCAACAACAACCTCAACATTGAAAGTCACCAACAATTTCAACAAAAACCTCAACAATGAAAAACACGAAAAAATTCATCAACAACTTCAACATTCAAAAACACCAACAAATTCAACAAACGCCTCAACAGTGAAAAACACCAAAAAATTCATCAACAACCTCAACATACAAAAACACCAACAACTGTTACAGAAATCACAACAATGCGAAACACCAAAAAATTCAAAAACAACCTCAACATTCAAAATCACCAAAAAATTCAACAAAAACCTCAACAATGAAAAACACCAAAAAATTCATCAACAATCTCAACTTTGAAAAACACCAATAGCACCAACAACCTCAACATTGAAAAACACCAACAAATTCAACTGCAACCTCAACTTTGAAAAATACAAAAAAGATCAAAAAAAAACATTGATAACACCAATAAATTCAACAACCTCAACATTGAAAATCACCAACAAATTCAAAAACAACGTCAATTTGAAAAACACCAACAGATTTAACAAACTCAACATTCAAATACACCAACAAATTCAACAACAAACTCAACATTGAAAATCACCAACAAATTCAACAACAACCTCAACTTTGAAAGACACCAACAAATTCAAAAACCTCAACATGGAAAAACACCAACAAATTCAACCATAACCTCAATATTGAAAATCACCAACAACAAATTCAACAACAACCTCAACAATGAAAAACACCAACAAATTCAACAAAAACCTCAACAATGAAAAACACCAAAAAATTCAACAACAACCTCAACTTTGAAAAACACCAACAAATTCAACAACCTCAACATTGCAAAACACCAACAATTTCAACTGCAACCTCAACTTTGAAAAATACAAAAAAGATTTTAAAAAACCATTGATAACACCAATAATTTCAACAACCTCAACTTTGAAAAACACCAACAAATTCAAGAACCACAACATGGAAAAACACCATCAAATTCAACCATAACCTCAACATTGAAAATCACCAACAAATTCAACAACAACCTCAGCAATGAAAATCATCAAAAAATTCAACAACAACCTCAACTTTGAAAAACACCAAAAAATTCAACAACCTCAACATTGAGAAACAGCAACAAATTCAACTGCAACCTCAACTTGGAAAAATACAAAAAGATTGAAAAAAAAACATTGAATACACCAATAAATTCAACAACAACCTCAATATTGAAAATCACTAAAAAATTCAACAACAACCTCAACTTTGAGAAACACCAACAAATTCAAAAACCTCAACATGGATAAACACCAACAAATTCAACGACAATCTCAAAATTGAAAATCACCAACAAATTCAACAACAACCTCAACAATGAAAAACACCAACAAATTCAACAAAAACCTCAACAATGAAAAACACCAAAAAAAATCAACAGCAACCTCAATTTGAAAAACACCAACAGATTTAAGAACCTCAACATTCAAATACACCAACAAATTCAACAACAAACTCAGCTTTAAAAAACACCAACAAATTCAACAACCTCATCATTGAAAAACACCAACAAATTCAACTACAACCTCAACTTTTAAAAATACAAAAAGGTTCAACAAAATAAAAATTGATAACACCAACTAATTCAACAACAATTCAATGTTTAAAATCATCAACAAATTTAACAACAACCTCAAAAATTTAAAACGTCAAAATTTCAACAACAACAACCACAACAATGAAAAACACCAAACAATTCAACAACAACCTCAACATTCAAAAACACCAACAAATTCATCAACAACCTCAACAATGAAAAATATCAAAACTTCAACAACAACAACATCAACAATGAAAAACACCAAACAATTCAACAACAATTTCAACATTCAAAAACACCAACAATTCAACAACAACCTCAACAATGAAAAACACCAAAAAATTCATCAACAACCTCAACATTCAAAAACAGCAACAAATTCAACAAAAACCTCAACAATTAAAAACACCAAAAAATTCAACAACAACGTGAACTTTGAAAAATACCAACAAATTCAACAACAAACTCAACATTGAAAATCACCAAGAAATTCAACAACAAACTCAACATTGAAAAACTCCAACAATTTCAACAACAACCTAAACAATGAAAAAGACCAAAAAATTCAACAACAAACTCAACATTGAAAATCACCAACAAATTCAACAACAACCTCAACTTTGAAATACATCATCAAATTCAAAAACCTCAACATTGAAAAACAACAACAAATTCAACTACAACCTCAATATTGAAAATTATCAACAAATTCAACAGCAACCTCAACAATGAAAAACACCAACAAATTCAACAAAATCCTCAACAATGATAAACAGCAAAAAATTCAACAACAACCCCAATTTGAAAAACACCAACAGATTTAACAACCTCAACATTCAAATACACCAACAAATTCAACAACAACCTCAACTTTTAAAAATACATAAAGGTTCAACAAAATAAAAATTGATAACACCAACAAATTCAACAAAAACCTCAACAATGAAAAACACCAAAAAATTCAACAACAACCTCAACTTTGAAAAACACCAACAACTAAAACAACCTCAAACATTGAAAAAGACCAACAAATTCAACTGCAACCTCAACTTTGAAAAATACAAAAAAGATCAAGAAAAACATTGATAACACCAATAAATTCAACAACCTCAACATTGAAAAGCACCAACAAATTCAACAACAACCTCAGCAATGAAAAACATCAAAAAATTCAACAACAACCTCAACTTTGAAAAACACCAAAAAATTCAACAACCTCAACAATGAGAAACAGCAACAAATTCAACTGCAACCTCAACTTTGAACAATCCAAAAAGATTAATAAGAAAATATTGAATACACCAATAAATTCAACAACAATCTCAATATTGAAAATCACCAACAAATTCAACAACTTCCTCAACAATGAAAAACACCAACAAATTCAACAAAAACCTCAACAATGAAAAACACCAAAAAATTCAACAACAACCTCAATTTGAAAAACACCAACAGATTTCACAAACTCAACATTCAAATACACCAACAAATTCAACAACAAACTCAACATTGAAAATCTGCAACAAATTCAACAACAACCTCAACTTTGAAAGACAGCAACAAATTCAAAAACCTCAACATAGAAAAACACCAATAAATTCAACCATAACCTCAATATTGAAAATCACCAACAAATTCAACAACAACCTCAACAATCAAAAACACCAACAAATTCAACAAAAACCTCAACAATGAAAAACACCAAAAAAATTCAAGAACAACCTCAACTTTGAAAAACACCAACAAATTCAACAACCTCAACATTGCAAAACACCAACAATTTCAACTGCAACCTCAACTTTGAAAAATACAAAAAAGATTTTAAAAAACCGTTGATAACACCAATAATTTCAACAACCACAACTTTGAAAAACACCAACAAATTCAAGAACCTCAACATGGAAAAACACGAACAAATTCAACCATAACCTCAATATTGAAAATCACCAACAAATTCAACAACAACCTCAACAATGAAAAACACCAACAAATTCAACAAAAACCTCAACAATGAAAACACCAACAAATTCAACAACAAACTCAGCTTTGAAAAACACCAACAAATTCAACAACCTCAACATTGAAAAACACCACCAAATTCAACAACAACCTCAACTTTCAAAAATACAAAAAGGTTCAACAAAATAAAAATTGATAACAACAATAAATTCAACAACAACCTCAATATTGAAAATCACCAACAAATTTAACAACAACCTCAACAATGAAAAACACCAAACAATTCAACAACAACCTCAACATTAAAAAACACCAACAAATTCAACAACAACCTCAACAATGAAAAACACCAAAAAATTCATCAACAACCTCAACATTCAAAAACACCAACAAATTCAACAAAAACCTCAACAATTAAAAACACCATAAAATTCAACAACAACGTCAACTTTGAAAAATACCAACAAATTCAACAACCTCGACAATGAAAAACACCAACAATTTCAACAACAACCTCAACATTCAAAAACACCAACAAATGTTACAGAAATCACAACAATGCAAAACACCAAAAAATACAAAAACAACCTCAACATTCAAAATCACCAACAAATTCAACAAAAACCTCAACAATGAAAAAGACCAAAAAATTCAGGATCAACCTCAACATTGAAAAACACCAACAAATTCAACAAAAACCTCAACAATGAAAAACACCAAAAAATTCAACAATAACCTCAACAATGAAAAACACCAACAAATTGAACAAAAACCTCAACAAGGAAAAACACCGAAAGATTCATCAACAACCTCAACGTTCAAAAACACCAACGAATTCAACAGAAACCACAACAATGAAAAGGACCTAAAAATTCAACAACAACCTCAACATTCAAAAACACCAACAAATTCAACAAACACCTCAACAGTGAAAAACACCAAAAAATTCATCAACAACCTCAACATACAAAAACACCAACAACTGTTACAGAAATCACAACAATGCGAAACACCAAAAAATTCAAAAACAACCTCAACATTCAAAATCACCAAAAAATTCAACAAAAACCTCAACAATTAAAAACACCATAAAATTCAACAACAACGTCAACTTTGAAAAATACCAACAAATTCAACAACCTCGACAATGAAAAACACCAACAAATTCAACAAAAACCTAAACAATGAAATACACCAAAAAATTTCATCAACAAACTCAACATTCAAAACGACCAACAACTTCAACAGAAACCTCAACAATGAAAAACAACAAAAATTCAATAACAGCCGCAACAATGAAAAACACCAACAAATTCAAAAAAACCTCAACAATGAAACACACCAAAAACTTCAACAACAACCTCAACAATGAGAAATAGCAACAAATTCAACAACAAACTCAACATTTAAAATCACCAACAAATTCAACAAAAACCTCAACAATGAAATTAACCAAAATATTCATCAACAACCTCAACATTCAAATACACCTACAAATTCAACAGATACCTCAACAATGAAAAACACCAACAAATTCAACAACAAACTCAGCTTTGAAAAACACAAACAAATTCAACAACCTCAACATTGAAAGACACCAACAAATTCAACAACAACCTCATCATTCAAAAATACAAAAAGGTTCAACAAAATAAAAATTGATAACAACAACAATTTCAACAACAACCTCAATATTGAAAATCACCAACAAATTTAACAACAACCTCAACAATGAAAAACACCAAACAATTCAACAACAACCTCAACATTCAAAAACACCAACAAATTCAACAACAATCTCAACAATGAAAAACAACAAAAAATTCATCAACAACCTCAACATTCAAAAACACCAACAAATTCAACAAAAACCTCAACAATTAAAAACACCAAAAAATTCAACAACAACATCAACTTTGAAAAATACCAACAAATTCAACAACCTCAACAATGAAAAACACCAACAAATTCAACAACAAACTCAACATTGAAAATCGCCAAAAAATTCAACAACAACCTCAACATTGAAAAACTCCAACAATTTCAACAACAACCTCAACAATGAAAAACACCAAAAAATTCAACAACAACCTCAACATTGAAAAACTCCAACAATTTCAACAACAAACTCAACAATGAAAAACACCAAAAAATTCAACAACAAACTCAACTTTGAAAATCACCAACAAATTCAACAACAACATCAACTTTGAAAAACACCAACAAATTCAAAAACCTCAACATGGAAAAACACCAACAAATTCAACCACAACCTCAACATTGAAAATCACCAACAAATTCAACAACAACCTCAACAATGAAAAACACCTAAAAATTCAACAACAACCTCAACATTGAAAGTCACCAACAATTTCTACAAAAACCTCAACAATGAAAAACACGAAAAAATTCATCCACAACTTCAGCATTCAAAAACACCAACAAATTCAACAAACACCTCAACAATGAAAAACACCAACAAATTCATCAACAACCTCAACATTCAAAAACACCAACAAATGTTACAGAAATCACAACAATGCGAAACACCAAAAAATTCAAAAACAACCTCAACATTCAAAATCACCAACAAATTCAACAAAAACCTCAACATGGAAAAACACCAACAAATTCAACCACAACCTCAACATTGAAAATCACCAACAAATTCAACAACAACCTCAACAATGAAAAACACCTAAAAATTCAACAACAACCTCAACATTGAAAGTCACCAACAATTTCTACAAAAACCTCAACAATGAAAAACACGAAAAAATTTATCAACAACTTCAGCATTCAAAAACACCAACAAATTCAACAAACACCTCAACAATGAAAA
Organism: Cetorhinus maximus; assembly: GCF_964194155.1. Lineage (NCBI taxonomy): Eukaryota > Metazoa > Chordata > Chondrichthyes > Lamniformes > Cetorhinidae > Cetorhinus > Cetorhinus maximus. The sequence goes on along the minus strand of NW_027596272.1, from coordinate 39,474 downwards.
ACACCAACAAATTCATCAACAACCTCAACATTCAAAAACACCAACAAATGTTACAGAAATCACAACAATGCGAAACACCAAAAAATTCAAAAACAACCTCAACATTCAAAATCACCAACAAATTCAACAAAAACCTCAACAATGAAAAACACCAACAAATTCATCAACAACCTCAACATTGAAAAACACCAACAAATTCAACAAAAACCTCAACAATGAAAAACACCAAAAAATTCAACAACAACCTCAACTTTGAAAAACACCAACAACTACAACAACCTCAAACATTGAAAAAGACCAACAAATTCAACTGCAACCTTAACATTGAAAAATACAAAAAAGATCAAAAAAAAAACATTGATAACACCAATAAATTCAACAACCTCAACATTGAAAATCACCAACAAATTCAACAACAGCCTCAGCAATGAAAAACATCAAAAAATTCAACAACAACCTCAACTTTGAAAAACACCAAAAAAATTCAGCAACCTCAACATTGAGAAACAGCAACAAATTCAACTGCAACCTCAACTTTGAACAATCCAAAAAGATTAAAAAGAAAACATTGAATACACTAATAAATTCAACAACAACCTCAATATTGAAAATCACCAACAAATTCAACAACTTCCTCAACAATGAAAAACACCAACAAGTTCAACAAAAACCTCAACAATGAAAAACAACAAAAAATTCAACCACAACCTCAATTTGAAAAACACCAACAGATTTAACAAACTCAACATTCAAATACACCAACAAATTCAACAACAAGCTCAACATTGAAAATCACCAACAAATTCAACAACAACCTCAACTTTGAAAGACACCAACAAATTCAAAAACCTCAACATGGAATAACACCAACAAATTCAACCATAACCTCAATATTGAAAATCACCAACAACAAATTCAACAACAACCTCAACAATGAAAAACACCAACAAATTCAACAAAAACCTCAACAATGAAAAACACCAAAAAATTCAACAACAACCTCAACTTTGAAAAACACCAACAAATTCAACAACCTCAACATTGCAAAACACCAACAATTTCAACTGCAACCTCAACTTTGAAAAATACAAAAAAGATTTAAAAAAACCATTGATAACACCAATAATTTCAACAACCTCAACTTTGAAAAACACCAACAAATTCAAGAACCACAACATGGAAAAACACGAACAAATTCAACCATAACCTCAACATTGAAAATCACCAACAAATTCAACAACAACCTCAGCATTGAAAATCATCAAAAAATTCAACAACAACCTCAACTTTGAAAAACACCAAAAAATTCAACAACCTCAACATTGAGAAACAGCAACAAATTCAACAACAACCTCAACTTGGAAAAATACAAAAAGATTGAAAAAAAAACATTGAATACACCAATAAATTCAACAACAACCTCAATATTGAAAATCACCAAAAAATTCAACAACAAACTCAACTTTGAAAATCACCAACAAATTCAACAACAACATCAACTTTGAAAAACACCAACAAATTCAAAAACCTCAACATGGAAAAACACCAACAAATGCAACCACAACCTCAACATTGAAAATCACCAACAAATTCAACAACAACCTCAACAATGAAAAACACCTAAAAATTCAACAACAACCTCAACATTGAAAGTCACCAACAATTTCTACAAAAACCTCAACAATGAAAAACACGAAAAAATTCATCCACAACTTCAGCATTCAAAAACACCAACAAATTCAACAAAAACCTCAACAATGAAAAAGACCAAAAAATTCAGGATCAACCTCAACATTGAAAAACACCAACAAATTCAACAAAAACCTCAACAATGAAAAACACCAAAAAATTCAACAATAACCTCAACAATGAAAAACACCAACAAATTGAACAAAAACCTCAACAAGGAAAAACACCGAAAGATTCATCAACAACCTCAACATTCAAAAACACCAACGAATTCAACAGAAACCACAACAATGAAAAGGACCTAAAAATTCAACAACAACCTCAACATTCAAAAACACCAACAAATTCAACAAACACCTCAACAGTGAAAAACACCAAAAAATTCATCAACAACCTCAACATACAAAAACACCAACAACTGTTACAGAAATCACAACAATGCGAAACACCAAAAAATTCAACAAAAACCTCAACAATTAAAAACACCATAAAATTCAACAACAACGTCAACTTTGAAAAATACCAACAAATTCAACAACCTCGACAATGAAAAACACCAACAAATTCAACAAAAACCTAAACAATGAAAAACACCAAAAAATTTCATCAACAAACTCAACATTCAAAACGACCAACAACTTCAACAGAAACCTCAACAATGAAAAACAACAAAAATTCAACAACAGCCGCAACAATGAAAAACACCAACAAATTCAAAAAAACCTCAACAATGAAACACACCAAAAAATTCAACAACAACCTCAACAATGAGAAATAGCAACAAATTCAACAACAAACTCAACATTTAAAATCACCAACAAATTCAACAAAAACCTCAACAATGAAATTAACCAAAATATTCATCAACAACCTCAACATTCAAATACACCTACAAATTCAACAGATACCTCAACAATGAAAAACACCAACAAATTCAACAACAAACTCAGCTTTGAAAAACACAAACAAATTCAACAACCTCAACATTGAAAGACACCAACAAATTCAACAACAACCTCATCATTCAAAAATACAAAAAGGTTCAACAAAATAAAAATTGATAACAACAACAATTTCAACAACAACCTCAATATTGAAAATCACCAACAAATTTAACAACAACCTCAACAATGAAAAACACCAAACAATTCAACAACAACCTCAACATTCAAAAACACCAACAAATTCAACAACAATCTCAACAATGAAAAACAACAAAAAATTCATCAACAACCTCAACATTCAAAAACACCAACAAATTCAACAAAAACCTCAACAATTAAAAACACCAAAAAATTCAACAACAACATCAACTTTGAAAAATACCAACAAATTCAACAACCTCAACAATGAAAAACACCAACAAATTCAACAACAAACTCAACATTGAAAATCGCCAAAAAATTCAACAACAACCTCAACATTGAAAAACTCCAACAATTTCAACAACAACCTCAACAATGAAAAACACCAAAAAATTCAACAACAACCTCAACATTGAAAAACTCCAACAATTTCAACAACAAACTCAACAATGAAAAACACCAAAAAATTCAACAACAAACTCAACTTTGAAAATCACCAACAAATTCAACAACAACATCAACTTTGAAAAACACCAACAAATTCAAAAACCTCAACATGGAAAAAAAACCAACAAATTCAACCACAACCTCAACATTGAAAATCACCAACAAATTCAACAACAACCTCAACAATGAAAAACACCTAAAAATTCAACAACAACCTCAACATTGAAAGTCACCAACAATTTCTACAAAAACCTCAACAATGAAAAACACGAAAAAATTCATCCACAACTTCAGCATTCAAAAACACCAACAAATTCAACAAACACCTCAACAATGAAAAACACCAACAAATTCATCAACAACCTCAACATTCAAAAACACCAACAAATGTTACAGAAATCACAACAATGCGAAACACCAAAAAATTCAAAAACAACCTCAACATTCAAAATCACCAACAAATTCAACAAAAACCTCAACAATGAAAAACACCAACAAATTCATCAACAACCTCAACATTGAAAAACACCAACAAATTCAACAAAAACCTCAACAATGAAAAACACCAAAAAATTCAACAACAACCTCAACTTTGAAAAACACCAACAACTACAACAACCTCAAACATTGAAAAAGACCAACAAATTCAACTGCAACCTTAACATTGAAAAATACAAAAAAGATCAAAAAAAAAACATTGATAACACCAATAAATTCAACAACCTCAACATTGAAAATCACCAACAAATTCAACAACAACCTCAGCAATGAAAAACATCAAAAAATTCAACAACAACCTCAACTTTTAAAAACACCAAAAAAATTCAGCAACCTCAACATTGAGAAACAGCAACAAATTCAACTGCAACCTCAACTTTGAACAATCCAAAAAGATTAAAAAGAAAACATTGAATACACTAATAAATTCAACAACAACCTCAATATTGAAAATCACCAACAAATTCAACAACTTCCTCAACAATGAAAAACACCAACAAGTTCAACAAAAACCTCAACAATGAAAAACAACAAAAAATTCAACCACAACCTCAATTTGAAAAACACCAACAGATTTAACAAACTCAACATTCAAATACACCAACAAATTCAACAACAAGCTCAACATTGAAAATCACCAACAAATTCAACAACAACCTCAACTTTGAAAGACACCAACAAATTCAAAAACCTCAACATGGAAAAACACCAACAAATTCAACCATAACCTCAATATTGAAAATCACCAACAACAAATTCAACAACAACCTCAACAATGAAAAACACCAACAAATTCAACAAAAACCTCAACAATGAAAAACACCAAAAAATTCAACAACAACCTCAACTTTGAAAAACACCAACAAATTCAACAACCTCAACATTGCAAAACACCAACAATTTCAACTGCAACCTCAACTTTGAAAAATACAAAAAAGATTTAAAAAAACCATTGATAACACCAATAATTTCAACAACCTCAACTTTGAAAAACACCAACAAATTCAAGAACCACAACATGGAAAAACACGAACAAATTCAACCATAACCTCAACATTGAAAATCACCAACAAATTCAACAACAACCTCAGCATTGAAAATCATCAAAAAATTCAACAACAACCTCAACTTTGAAAAACACCAAAAAATTCAACAACCTCAACATTGAGAAACAGCAACAAATTCAACAACAACCTCAACTTGGAAAAATACAAAAAGATTGAAAAAAAAACATTGAATACACCAATAAATTCAACAACAACCTCAATATTGAAAATCACCAAAAAATTCAACAACAAACTCAACTTTGAAAATCACCAACAAATTCAACAACAGCATCAACTTTGAAAAACACCAACAAATTCAAAAACCTCAACATGGAAAAACACCAACAAATGCAACCACAACCTCAACATTGAAAATCACCAACAAATTCAACAACAACCTCAACAATGAAAAACACCTAAAAATTCAACAACAACCTCAACATTGAAAGTCACCAACAATTTCTACAAAAACCTCAACAATGAAAAACACGAAAAAATTCATCCACAACTTCAGCATTCAAAAACACCAACAAATTCAACAAACACCTCAACAATGAAAAACACCAACAAATTCATCAACAACCTCAACATTCAAAAACACCAACAAATGTTACAGAAATCACAACAATGCGAAACACCAAAAAATTCAAAAACAACCTCAACATTCAAAATCACCAACAAATTCAACAAAAACCTCAACATGGAAAAACACCAACAAATTCAACCACAACCTCAACATTGAAAATCACCAACAAATTCAACAACAACCTCAACAATGAAAAACACCTAAAAATTCAACAACAACCTCAACATTGAAAGTCACCAACAATTTCTACAAAAACCTCAACAATGAAAAACACGAAAAAATTCATCAGCAACTTCAGCATTCAAAAACACCAACAAATTCAACAAACACCTCAACAATGAAAAACACCAACAAATTCAACAACAACCTCAACATTCAAAAACACCAACAAATGTTACGGAAATCACAACAATGCGAAACACCAAAAAATTCAAAAACAACCTCAACATTCAAAATCACCAACAAATTCAACAAAAACCTCAACAATGAAAAACACCAACAAATTCATCAACAACCTCAACATTGAAAAACACCAACAAATTCAACAAAAACCTCAACAATGAAAAACACCAAAAAATTCAACAACAACCTCAACTTTGAAAAACACCAACAACTACAACAACCTCAAACATTGAAAAAGACCAACAAATTCAACTGCAACCTTAACATTGAAAAATACAAAAAAGATCAAAAAAAAACATTGATAACACCAATAAATTCAACAACCTCAACATTGAAAATCACCAACAAATTCAACAACAACCTCAGCAATGAAAAACATCAAAAAATTCAACAACAACCTCAACAATGAAAAACACCAACATATTCAACAAAAACCTCAACAATGAAAAACACCAAAAAATTCAACAGCAACCTCAATTTGAAAAACACCAACAGATTTAAGAACCTCAACATTCAAATACACCAACAAATTCAACAACAAACTCAGCTTTAAAAAACACCAACAAATTCAACAACCTCATCATTGAAAAACACCAACAAATTCAACTACAACCTCAACTTTTAAAAATACAAAAAGGTTCAACAAAATAAAAATTGATAACACCAACTAATTCAACAACAATTCAATGTTTAAAATCATCAACAAATTTAACAACAACCTCAACAATTTAAAACGTCAAAATTTCAACAACAACAACAACCACAACAATGAAAAACACCAAACAATTCAACAACAACCTCAACATTCAAAAACACCAACAAATTCATCAACAACCTCAACAATGAAAAATATCAAAACTTCAACAACAACAACTTCAACAATGAAAAACACCAAACAATTCAACAACAATTTCAACATTCAAAAACACCAACAATTCAACAACAACCTCAACAATGAAAAACAGCAAAAAATTCATCAACAAAATCAACATTCAAAAACACCAACAAATTCAACAAAAACCTCAACAATTGAAAACACCAAAAAATTCAACAACAACGTGAACTTTGAAAAATACCAACAAATTCAACAACAAACTCAACATTGAAAATCACCAAGAAATTCAACAACAAACTCAACATTGAAAAACTCCAACAATTTCAACAACAACCTAAACAATGAAAAAGACCAAAAAATTCAACAACAAACTCAACATTGAAAATCACCAACAAATTCAACAACAACCTCAACTTTGAAATACATCATCAAATTCAAAAACCTCAACATTGAAAAACAACAACAAATTCAACTACAACCTCAATATTGAAAATTATCAACAAATTCAACAGCAACCTCAACAATGAAAAACACCAACAAATTCAACAAAATCCTCAACAATGATAAACAGCAAAAAATTCAACAACAACCCCAATTTGAAAAACACCAACAGATTTAACAACCTCAACATTCAAATACACCAACAAATTCAACAACAACCTCAACTTTTAAAAATACATAAAGGTTCAACAAAATAAAAATTGATAACACCAACAAATTCAACAAAAACCTCAACAATGAAAAACACCAAAAAATTCAACAACAACCTCAACTTTGAAAAACACCAACAACTAAAACAACCTCAAACATTGAAAAAGACCAACAAATTCAACTGCAACCTCAACTTTGAAAAATACAAAAAAGATCAAAAAAAACATTGATAACACCAATAAATTCAACAACCTCAACATTGAAAAGCACCAACAAATTCAACAACAACCTCAGCAATGAAAAACATCAAAAAATTCAACAACAACCTCAACTTTGAAAAACACCAAAAAATTCAACAACCTCAACATTGAGAAACAGCAACAAATTCAACTGCAACCTCAACTTTGAACAATCCAAAAAGATTAATAAGAAAACATTGAATACACCAATAAATTCAACAACAACCTCAATATTGAAAATCACCAACAAATTCAACAACTTCCTCAACAATGAAAAACACCAACAAATTCAACAAAAACCTCAACAATGAAAAACAACAAAAAATTCAACAACAACCTCAATTTGAAAAACACCAACAGATTTCACAAACTCAACATTCAAATACACCAACAAATTCAACAACAAACTCAACATTGAAAATCTGCAACAAATTCAACAACAACCTCAACTTTGAAAGACAGCAACAAATTCAAAAACCTCAACATAGAAAAACACCAATAAATTCAACCATAACCTCAATATTGAAAATCACCAACAAATTCAACAACAACCTCAACAATCAAAAACACCAACAAATTCAACAAAAACCTCAACAATGAAAAACACCAAAAAAATTCAAGAACAACCTCAACTTTGAAAAACACCAACAAATTCAACAACCTCAACATTGCAAAACACCAACAATTTCAACTGCAACCTCAACTTTGAAAAATACAAAAAAGATTTAAAAAAACCGTTGATAACACCAATAATTTCAACAACCACAACTTTGAAAAACACCAACAAATTCAAGAACCTCAACATGGAAAAACACGAACAAATTCAACCATAACCTCAATATTGAAAATCACCAACAAATTCAACAACAACCTCAACAATGAAAAACACCAACAAATTCAACAAAAACCTCAACAATGAAAACACCAACAAATTCAACAACAAACTCAGCTTTGAAAAACACCAACAAATTCAACAACCTCAACATTGAAAAACACCACCAAATTCAACAACAACCTCAACTTTCAAAAATACAAAAAGGTACAACAAAATATAAATTGATAACAACAATAAAATCAACAACAACCTCAATATTGAAAATCACCAACAAATTTAACAACAACCTCAACAATGAAAAACACCAAACAATTCAACAACAACCTCAACATTAAAAAAAACCAACAAATTCAACAACAACCTCAACAATGAAAAACACCAAAAAATTCATCAACAACCTCAACATTCAAAAACAGCAACAAATTCAACAAAGACGTCAACAATTAAAAACACCATAAATTTCAACAACAACGTCAACTTTGAAAAATACCAACAAATTCAACAACCTCGACAATGAAAAACACCAACAAATTCAACAAAAACCTAAACAATGAAATACACCAAAAAATTTCATCAACAAACTCAACATTCAAAACGACCAACAACTTCAACAGAAACCTCAACAATGAAAAACAACAAAAATTCAATAACAGCCGCAACAATGAAAAACACCAACAAATTCAAAAAAACCTCAACAATGAAACACACCAAAAAATTCAACAACAACCTCAACAATGAGAAATAGCAACAAATTCAACAACAAACTCAACATTTAAAATCACCAACATATTCAATAACAACCTCAACGTTGAAAAACACCAACAAATTCAAAAACCTCAACATGGATAAACACCAACACATTCAACCACAACCTCAGCATTGAAAATCACCAACAAATTCAACAACAACATCAACAGTGAAAAACACCAACAAATTCAACAAAAACCTCAACAATGAAATTAACCAAAATATTCATCAACAACCTCAACATTCAAATACACCTACAAATTCAACAGATACCTCAACAATGAAAAACACCAACAAATTCAACAACAAACTCAGCTTTGAAAAACACAAACAAATTCAACAACCTCAACATTGAAAAACACCAACAAATTCAACAACAACCTCATCATTCAAAAATACAAAAAGGTTCAACAAAATAAAAATTGATAACAACAACAATTTCAACAACAACCTCAATATTGAAAATCACCAACAAATTTAACAACAACCTCAACAATGAAAAACACCAAACAATTCAACAACAACCTCAACATTCAAAAACACCAACAAATTCAACAACAATCTCAACAATGAAAAACAACAAAAAATTCATCAACAACCTCAACATTCAAAAACACCAGCAAATTCAACAAAAACCTCAACAATTAAAAACACCAAAAAATTCAACAACAACATCAACTTTGAAAAATACCAACAAATTCAACAACCTCAACAATGAAAAACACCAACAAATTCAACAACAAACTCAACATTGAAAATCGCCAAAAAATTCAACAACAACCTCAACATTGAAAAACTCCAACAATTTCAACAACAACCTCAACAATGAAAAACACAAAAAAATTCAACAACAACCTCAACATTGAAAAACTCCAACAATTTCAACAACAAACTCAACAATGAAAAACACCAAAAAATTCAACAACAAACTCAACTTTGAAAATCACCAACAAATTCAACAACAACATCAACTTTGAAAAACACCAACAAATTCAAAAACCTCAACATGGAAAAACACCAACAAATTCAACCACAACCTCAACATTGAAAATCACCAACAAATTCAACAACAACCTCAACAATGAAAAACACCTAAAAATTCAACAACAACCTCAACATTGAAAGTCACCAACAATTTCTACAAAAACCTCAACAATGAAAAACACGAAAAAATTCATCCACAACTTCAGCATTCAAAAACACCAACAAATTCAACAAACACCTCAACAATGAAAAACACCAACAAATTCATCAACAACCTCAACATTCAAAAACACCAACAAATGTTACAGAAATCACAACAATGCGAAACACCAAAAAATTCAAAAACAACCTCAACATTCAAAATCACCAACAAATTCAAAAACAACCTCAACATTCAAAATCACCAACAAATTCAACCACAACCTCAACATTGAAAATCACCAACAAATTCAACAACAACCTCAACAATGAAGAACACCTAAAAATTCAACAACAACCTCAACATTGAAAGTCACCAACAATTTCTACAAAAACCTCAACAATGAAAAACACGAAAAAATTCATCAACAACTTCAGCATTCAAAAACACCAACAAATTCAACAAACACCTCAACAATGAAAAACACCAACAAATTCATCAAGAACCTCAACATTCAAAAACACCAACAAATGTTACAGAAATCACAACAATGCGAAACACCAAAAAATTCAAAAACAACCTCAACATTCAAAATCACCAACAAATTCAACAAAAACCTCAACAATGAAAAACACCAACAAATTCATCAACAACCTCAACATTGAAAAACACCAACAAATTCAACAAAAACCTCAACAATGAAAAACACCAAAAAATTCAACAACAACCTCAACTTTCAAAAACACCAACAACTACAACAACCTCAAACATTGAAAAAGACCAACAAATTCAACTGCAACCTTAACATTGAAAAATACAAAACAGATCAAAAAAAAACATTGATAACACCAATAAATTCAACAACCTCAACATTGAAAATCACCAACAAATTCAACAACAACCTCAGCAATGAAAAACATCAAAAAATTCAACAACAACCTCAACTTTGAAAAACACCAAAAAAATTCAGCAACCTCAACATTGAGAAACAGCAACAAATTCAACTGCAACCTCAACTTTGAACAATCCAAAAAGATTAAAAAGAAAACATTGAATACACTAATAAATTCAACAACAACCTCAATATTGAAAATCACCAACAAATTCAACAACTTCCTCAACAATGAAAAACACCAACAAGTTCAACAAAAACCTCAACAATGAAAAACAACAAAAAATTCAACCACAACCTCAATTTGAAAAACACCAACAGATTTAACAAACTCAACATTCAAATACACCAACAAATTCAACAACAAACTCAACATTGAAAATCACCAACAAATTCAACAACAACCTCAACTTTGAAAGACACCAACGAATTCAAAAACATCAACATGGAAAAACACCAACAAATTCAACCATAACCTCAATATTGAAAATCACCAACAACAAATTCAACAACAACCTCAACAATGAAAAACACCAACAAATTCAACAAAAACCTCAACAATGAAAAACACCAAAAAATTCAACAACAACCTCAACTTTGAAAAACACCAACAAATTCAATAACCTCAACATTGCAAAACACCAACAATTTCAACTGCAACCTCAACTTTGAAAAATACAAAAAAGATTTAAAAAAACCATTGATAACACCAATAATTTCAACAACCTCAACTTTGAAAAACACCAACAAATTCAAGAACCACAACATGGAAAAACACGAACAAATTCAACCATAACCTCAACATTGAAAATCACCAACAAATTCAACAACAACCTCAGCATTGAAAATCATCAAAAAATTCAACAACAACCTCAACTTTGAAAAACACCAAAAAATTCAACAACCTCAACATTGAGAAACAGCAACAAATTCAACAACAACCTCAACTTGGAAAAATACAAAAAGATTGAAAAAAAAAACATTGAATACACCAATAAATTCAACAACAACCTCAATATTGAAAATCACCAAAAAATTCAACAACAATCACAACTTTGAGAAACACCAACAAATTCAAAAACCTCAACGTGGATAAACACCAACAAATTCAACTGCAATCTCAATATTGAAAATCACCAAGAAATTCAACAATAACCTCAACAATGAAAAACACCAACAAATTCAACATAAACCTCAACAATGAAAAACACCAAAAAATTCAACAGCAACCTCAATTTGAAAAACACCAACAGATTTAAGAACCTCAACATTCAAATACATCAACAAATTCAACAACAAACTCAGCTTTGAAAAACACCAACATATTCAACAACCTCATCATTGAAAAACACCAAGAAATTCAACTACAAACTCAGCTTTGAAAAACACCAACAAATTCAACAACCTCATCATTGAAAAACACCAACAATTTCAACTGCAACCTCAACTTTGAAAAATACAAAAAAGATTTAAAAAAACCATTGATAACACCAATAATTTCAACAACAACAACTTTGAAAAACACCAACAAATTCAAGAACCTCAACATGGAAAAACACCAACAAATTCAACCATAACCTCAATATTGAAAATCACCAACAAATTCAACAACAACCTCAACAATGAAAAACACCAACAAATTGAACAAAAACCTCAACAATGAAAAACACCAACAAATTCAACAACAAACTCAGCTTTGAAAAACACAAACAAATTCAACAACCTCAACATTGAAAAACACCAACTAATTCAACAACAACCTCAACTTTCAAAAATACAAAAAGGTTCAACAAAATTAAAATTGATAACAACAACAAATTCAACAACAACCTCAATATTGAAAATCACCAACAAATTTAACAACAACCTCAACAATGAAAAACACCAAACAATTCAACAACAACCTCAACATTAAAAAACACCGACAAATTCAACAACAACCTCAACAATGAAAAACACCAAAAAATTCATCAACAACCTCAACATTCAAAAACAGCAACAAATTCAACAAAAACCTCAACAATTAAAAACACAAAAAAATTCAACAACAACGTCAACTTTGAAAAATACCAACAAATTCAACAACAAACTCAACATTGAAGAACTCCAACAATTTCAACAACAACCTAAACAATGAAAAAGACCAAAAAATTCAACATCAAATTCAACATTGAAAATCACCAACAAATTCAACAACAACCTCAACTTTGAAAAACATCATCAAATTCAAAAACCTCAACATTGAAAAACACCAACAAATTCAACTACTACCTCAATATTGAAAATCACCAACAAATTCAACAGCAACCTCAACAATGAAAAACAGTAACAAATTCAACAAAATCCTCAACAATGATAAACAGCAAAAAATTCAACAACAACCCCAATTTGAAAAACACCAACAGATTTAACAACCTCAACATTCAAATACATCAACAAATACAACAACAACCTCAACTTTTAAAAATACATAAAGGTTCAACAAAATGAAAATTGATAACACCAAAAAATTAAACAACAACCTCAATATTGAAAATCACCAACAAATTCAACAAAAACCTCAACAATGAAAAACACCACAAAATTCAACAACAACCTCAACTTTGAAAAACACCAACAACTACAACAACCTCAAACATTGAAAAAGACCAACAAATTCAACTGCAACCTCAACTTGGAAAAATACAAAAAAGATCAAAAAAAAACATTGATAACACCAATAAATTCACCAACCTCAACTTTGAAAATCACCAACAAATTCAACAACAACCTCAGCAATGAAAAACATCAAAAAATTCAACAACAACCTCAACTTTGAAAAACACCAAAAAATTCAACAACCTCAACATTGAGAAACAGCAACAAATTCAACTGCAACCTCAACTTTGAACAATCCAAAAAGATTAAAAAGAAAACATTGAATACACCAATAAATTCAACAACAACCTCAGTATTGAAAATCACCAACAAATTCAACAACTTCCTCAACAATGAAAAACACCAACAAATTCAACAAAAACCTCAACAATGAAAAACACCAAAAAATTCAACAACAACCTCAATTTGAAAAACACCAACAGATTTAACAAACTCAACATTCAAATACACCAACAAATTCAACAACAAACTCAACATTGAAAATCACCAACAAATTCAACAACAACCTCAACTTTGAAAGACACCAACAAATTCAAAAACCTCAACATGGAAAAACACCAACAAATTCAACCATAACCTCAATATTGAAAATCACCAACAAATTCAACAACAAGCTCAACAATGAAAAACACCAACAAATTCAACAAAAACCTCAACAATGAAAAGCACCAAAAAATTCAACAAGAACCTCAACTTTGAAAAACACCAACAAATTCAACAACCTCAACATTGCAAAACACCAACAATTTCAACTGCAACCTCAACTTTGAAAAATACAAAAAAGATTTAAAAAAACCATTGATAACACCAATAATTTCAACAACAACAACTTTGAAAAACACCAACAAATTCAAGAACCTCAACATGGAAAAACACCAACAAATTCAACCATAACCTCAATATTGAAAATCACCAACAAATTCAACAACAACCTCAACAACGAAAAACACCAACAAATTCAACAAAAACCTCAACAATGAAAAACACCAAAAAATTCAACAACAACCTCAACTTTGAAAAACACCAACAAATTCAACAACCTCAACATTGCAAAACACCAACAATTTCAACTGCAACCTCAACTTTGAAAAATACAAAAAAGATTTAAAAAAACCATTGATAACACCAATAATTTCAACAACCTCAACTTTGAAAAACACCAACAAATTCAAGAACCACAACATGGAAAAACACGAACAAATTCAACCATAACCTCAACATTGAAAATCACCAACAAATTCAACAACAACCTCAGCATTGAAAATCATCAAAAAATTCAACAACAACCTCAACTTTGAAAAACACCAAAAAATTCAACAACCTCAACATTGAGAAACAGCAACAAATTCAACAACAACCTCAACTTGGAAAAATACAAAAAGATTGAAAAAAAAACATTGAATACACCAATAAATTCAACAACAACCTCAACATTGAAAATCACCAAAAAATTCAACAACAACCACAACTTTGAGAAACACCAACAAATTCAAAAACCTCAACATGGATAAACACCAACAAATTCAACTACAATCTCAATATTGAAAATCACCAAGAAATTCAACAATAACCTCAACAATGAAAAACACCAACAAATTCAACATAAACCTCAACAATGAAAAACACCAAAAAAATTCAACAGCAACCTCAATTTGAAAAACACCAACAGATTTAAGAACCTCAACATTCAAATACATCAACAAATTCAACAACAAACTCAGCTTTGAAAAACACCAACAAATTCAACAACCTCTTCATTGAAAAACACCAACAAATTCAACTACAAACTCAGCTTTGAAAAACACCAACAAATTCAACAACCTCATCATTGAAAAACACCAACAAATTCAACTACAACCTCAACTTTTAAAAATACAAAAAGGTTCAACAAAATAAAAATTGATAACAACAACAAATTCAACAACAACCTCAATATTGAAAATCACCAACAAATTTAACAACAACCTCAACAATGAAAAACACCAAACAATTCATCAACAACCTCAACATTCAAAAACACCAACAAATTCAACAAAAACCTCAACAATTAAAAACACCATAAAATTCAACAACAACGTCAACTTTGAAAAATACCAACAAATTCAACAACAAACTCAACATTGAAAATCACCAAAAAATTCAACAACAAACTCAACATTGAAAAACTCCAACAATTTCAACAACAACCTAAACAATGAAAAAGACCAAAAAATTCAACAACAAACTCAACATTGAAAATCACCAACAAATTCAACAACAACCTCAACTTTGAAAAACATCATCAAATTCAAAAACCTCAACATTGAAAAACACCAACAAATTCAACTACAACCTCAATATTGAAAATCACCAACAAATTCAACAGCAACCTCAACAATGAAAAACACCAACAAATTCAACAAAATCCTCAACAATGATAAACAGCAAAAAATTCAATAACAACCCCAATTTGAAAAACACCAACAGATTTAACAACCTCAACATTCAAATACAGCAACAAATTCAACAACAACCTCAACTTTTAAAAATACATAAAGGTTCAACAAAATAAAAATTGATAACACCAATAAATTCAACAACAACCTCAATATTGAAAATCACCAACAAATTCAACAAAAACCTCAACAATGAAAAACACCACAAAATTCACCAACAACCTCAACTTTGAAAAACACCAACAACTACAACAACCTCAAACATTGAAAAAGACCAACAAATTCAACTGCAACCTCAGCATTGAAAATCATCAAAAAATTCAACAACAACCTCAACTTTGAAAAACACCAAAAAATTCAACAACCTCAACATTGAGAAACAGCAACAAATTCAACAACAACCTCAACTTGGAAAAATACAAAAAGATTGAAAAAAAAACATTGAATACACCAATAAATTCAACAACAACCTCAACATTGAAAATCACCAAAAAATTCAACAACAACCACAACTTTGAGAAACACCAACAAATTCAAAAACCTCAACATGGATAAACACCAACAAATTCAACTACAATCTCAATATTGAAAATCACCAAGAAATTCAACAATAACCTCAACAATGAAAAACACCAACAAATTCAACATAAACCTCAACAATGAAAAACACCAAAAAATTCAACAGCAACCTCAATTTGAAAAACACCAACAGATTTAAGAACCTCAACATTCAAATACATCAACAAATTCAACAACAAACTCACCTTTGAAAAACACCAACAAATTCAACAACCTCTTCATTGAAAAACACCAACAAATTCAACTACAAACTCAGCTTTGAAAAACACCAACAAATTCAACAACCTCATCATTGAAAAACACCAACAAATTCAACTACAACCTCAACTTTTAAAAATACAAAAAGGTTCAACAAAATAAAAATTGATAACAACAACAAATTCAACAACAACCTCAATATTGAAAATCACCAACAAATTTAACAACAACCTCAACAATGAAAAACACCAAACAATTCAACAACAACCTCAACATTCAAAAACACCAACAAATTCAACAACAACCTCAACAATGAAAAACACCAAAAAATTCATCAACAACCTCAACATTCAAAAACACCAACAAATTCAACAAAAACCTCAACAATTAAAAACACCATAAAATTCAACAACAACGTCAACTTTGAAAAATACCAACAAATTCAACAACAAACTCAACATTGAAAATCACCAAAAAATTCAACAACAAACTCAACATTGAAAAACTCCAACAATTTCAACAACAACCTAAACAATGAAAAAGACCAAAAAATTCAACAACAAACTCAACATTGAAAATCACCAACAAATTCAACAACAACCTCAACTTTGAAAAACATCATCAAATTCAAAAACCTCAACATTGAAAAACACCAACAAATTCAACTACAACCTCAATATTGAAAATCACCAACAAATTCAACAGCAACCTCAACAATGAAAAACACCAACAAATTCAACAAAATCCTCAACAATGATAAACAGCAAAAAATTCAATAACAACCCCAATTTGAAAAACACCAACAGATTTAACAACCTCAACATTCAAATACAGCAACAAATTCAACAACAACCTCAACTTTTAAAAATACATAAAGGTTCAACAAAATAAAAATTGATAACACCAATAAATTCAACAACAACCTCAATATTGAAAATCACCAACAAATTCAACAAAAACCTCAACAATGAAAAACACCACAAAATTCACCAACAACCTCAACTTTGAAAAACACCAACAACTACAACAACCTCAAACATTGAAAAAGACCAACAAATTCAACTGCAACCTCAACTTGGAAAAATTCAAAAAAGATCAAAAAAAAAACATTGATAACACCAACAAATTCAACAAAAACCTCAACAATGAAAAACATCAACAAATTCAACAACAAACTCAGCTTTGAAAAACACAAACAAATTCAACAACCTCAACATTGAAAAAACCAACTAATTCAACAACAACCTCAACTTTCAAAAATACAAAAAGGTTCAACAAAATAAAAATTGATAACAACAACAAATTCAACAACAACCTCAATATTGAAAATCACCAACAAATTTAACAACAACCTCAACAATGAAAAACACCAAACAATTCAACAACAACCTCAACATTCAAAAACACCAACAAATTCAACAACAATCTCAACAATGAAAAACAACAAAAAATTCATCAACAACCTCAACATTCAAAAACACCAACAAATTCAACAAAAACCTCAACAATTAAAAACACCAAAAAATTCAACAACAACATCAACTTTGAAAAATACCAACAAATTCAACAACCTCAACAATGAAAAACACCAACAAATTCAACAACAAACTCAACATTGAAAATCGCCAAAAAATTCAACAACAACCTCAACATTGAAAAACTCCAACAATTTCAACAACAACCTCAACAATGAAAAACACCAAAAAATTCAACAACAACCTCAACATTGAAAAACTCCAACAATTTCAACAACAAACTCAACAATGAAAAACACCAAAAAATTCAACAACAAACTCAACTTTGAAAATCACCAACAAATTCAACAACAACATCAACTTTGAAAAACACCAACAAATTCAAAAACCTCAACATGGAAAAACACCAACAAATTCAACCACAACCTCAACATTGAAAATCACCAACAAATTCAACAACAACCTCAACAATGAAAAACACCTAAAAATTCAACAACAACCTCAACATTGAAAGTCACCAACAATTTCTACAAAAACCTCAACAATGAAAAACACGAAAAAATTCACCCACAACTTCAGCATTCAAAAACACCAACAAATTCAACAAACACCTCAACAATGAAAAACACCAACAAATTCATCAACAACCTCAACATTCAAAAACACCAACAAATGTTACAGAAATCACAACAATGCGAAACACCAAAAAATTCAAAAACAACCTCAACATTCAAAATCACCAACAAATTCAACAAAAACCTCAACATGGAAAATCACCAACAAATTCAACCACAACCTCAACATTGAAAATCACCAACAAATTCAACAACAACCTCAACAATGAAGAACACCTAAAAATTCAACAACAACCTCAACATTGAAAGTCACCAACAATTTCTACAAAAACCTCAACAATGAAAAACACGAAAAAATTCATCAACAACTTCAGCATTCAAAAACACCAACAAATTCAACAAACACCTCAACAATGAAAAACACCAACAAATTCATCAACAACCTCAACATTGAAAAACACCAACAAATTCAACAAAAACCTCAACAATGAAAAACACCAAAAAATTCAACAACAACCTCAACTTTGAAAAACACCAACAACTACAACAACCTCAAACATTGAAAAAGACCAACAAATTCAACTGCAACCTTAACATTGAAAAATACAAAAAAGATCAAAAAAAAACATTGATAACACCAATAAATTCAACAACCTCAACATTGAAAATCACCAACAAATTCAACAACAACCTCAGCAATGAAAAACATCAAAAAATTCAACAACAACCTCAACTTTGAAAAACACCAAAAAAATTCAGCAACCTCAACATTGAGAAACAGCAACAAATTCAACTGCAACCTCAACTTTGAACAATCCAAAAAGATTAAAAAGAAAACATTGAATACACTAATAAATTCAACAACAACCTCAATATTGAAAATCACCAACAAATTCAACAACTTCCTCAACAATGAAAAACACCAACAAGTTCAACAAAAACCTCAACAATGAAAAACAACAAAAAATTCAACCACAACCTCAATTTGAAAAACACCAACAGATTTAACAAACTCAACATTCAAATACACCAACAAATTCAACAACAAACTCAACATTGAAAATCACCAACAAATTCAACAACAACCTCAACTTTGAAAGACACCAACGAATTCAAAAACATCAACATGGAAAAACACCAACAAATTCAACCATAACCTCAATATTGAAAATCACCAACAACAAATTCAACAACAACCTCAACAATGAAAAACACCAACAAATTCAACAAAAACCTCAACAATGAAAAACACCAAAAAATTCAACAACAACCTCAACTTTGAAAAACACCAACAAATTCAATAACCTCAACATTGCAAAACACCAACAATTTCAACTGCAACCTCAACTTTGAAAAATACAAAAAAGATTTAAAAAAACCATTGATAACACCAATAATTTCAACAACCTCAACTTTGAAAAACACCAACAAATTCAAGAACCACAACATGGAAAAACACGAACAAATTCAACCATAACCTCAACATTGAAAATCACCAACAAATTCAACAACAACCTCAGCATTGAAAATCATCAAAAAATTCAACAACAACCTCAACTTTGAAAAACACCAAAAAATTCAACAACCTCAACATTGAGAAACAGCAACAAATTCAACAACAACCTCAACTTGGAAAAATACAAAAAGATTGAAAAAAAAAACATTGAATACACCAATAAATTCAACAACAACCTCAATATTGAAAATCACCAAAAAATTCAACAACAACCACAACTTTGAGAAACACCAACAAATTCAAAAACCTCAACATGGATAAACACCAACAAATTCAACTGCAATCTCAATATTGAAAATCACCAAGAAATTCAACAATAACCTCAACAATGAAAAACACCAACAAATTCAACATAAACCTCAACAATGAAAAACACCAAAAAATTCAACAGCAACCTCAATTTGAAAAACACCCACAGATTTAAGAACCTCAACATCCAAATACATCAACAAATTCAACAACAAACTCAGCTTTGAAAAACACCAACAAATTCAACAACCTCATCATTGAAAAACACCAAGAAATTCAACTACAAACTCAGCTTTGAAAAACACCAACAAATTCAACAACCTCATCATTGAAAAACACCAACAATTTCAACTGCAACCTCAACTTTGAAAAATACAAAAAAGATTTAAAAAAAACCATTGATAACACCAATAATTTCAACAACAACAACTTTGAAAAACACCAACAAATTCAAGAACCTCAACATGGAAAAACACCAACAAATTCAACCATAACCTCAATATTGAAAATCACCAACAAATTCAACAACAACCTCAACAATGAAAAACACCAACAAATTGAACAAAAACCTCAACAATGAAAAACACCAACAAATTCAACAACAAACTCAGCTTTGAAAAACACAAACAAATTCAACAACCTCAACATTGAAAAACACCAACTAATTCAACAACAACCTCAACTTTCAAAAATACAAAAAGGTTCAACAAAATTAAAATTGATAACAACAACAAATTCAACAACAACCTCAATATTGAAAATCACCAACAAATTTAACAACAACCTCAACAATGAAAAACACCAAACAATTCAACAACAACCTCAACATTAAAAAACACCAACAAATTCAACAACAACCTCAACAATGAAAAACACCAAAAAATTCATCAACAACCTCAACATTCAAAAACAGCAACAAATTCAACAAAAACCTCAACAATTAAAAACACCAAAAAATTCAACAACAACGTCAACTTTGAAAAATACCAACAAATTCAACAACAAACTCAACATTGAAAATCACCAAAAAATTCAACAACAAACTCAACATTGAAGAACTCCAACAATTTCAACAACAACCTAAACAATGAAAAAGACCAAAAAATTCAACATCAAATTCAACATTGAAAATCACCAACAAATTCAACAACAACCTCAACTTTGAAAAACATCATCAAATTCAAAAACCTCAACATTGAAAAACACCAACAAATTCAACTACAACCTCAATATTGAAAATCACCAACAAATTCAACAGCAACCTCAACAATGAAAAACAGCAACAAATTCAACAAAATCCTCAACAATGATAAACAGCAAAAAATTCAACAACAACCCCAATTTGAAAAACACCAACAGATTTAACAACCTCAACATTCAAATACATCAACAAATACAACAACAACCTCAACTTTTAAAAATACATAAAGGTTCAACAAAATGAAAATTGATAACACCAAAAAATTAAACAACAACCTCAATGTTGAAAATCACCAACAAATTCAACAAAAACCTCAACAATGAAAAACACCACAAAATTCAACAACAACCTCAACTTTGAAAAACACCAACAACTACAACAACCTCAAACATTGAAAAAGACCAACAAATTCAACTGCAACCTCAACTTGGAAAAATACAAAAAAGATCAAAAAAAAAACATTGATAACACCAATAAATTCACCAACCTCAACTTTGAAAATCACCAACAAATTCAACAACAGCCTCAGCAATGAAAAACATCAAAAAATTCAACAACAACCTCAACTTTGAAAAACACCAAAAAATTCAACAACCTCAACATTGAGAAACAGCAACAAATTCAACTGCAACCTCAACTTTGAACAATCCAAAAAGATTAAAAAGAAAACATTGAATACACCAATAAATTCAACAACAACCTCAGTATTGAAAATCACCAACAAATTCAACAACTTCCTCAACAATGAAAAACACCAACAAATTCAACAAAAACCTCAACAATGAAAAACACCAAAAAATTCAACAACAACCTCAATTTGAAAAACACCAACAGATTTAACAAACTCAACATTCAAATACACCAACAAATTCAACAACAAACTCAACATTGAAAATCACCAACAAATTCAACAACAACCTCAACTTTGAAAGACACCAACAAATTCAAAAACCTCAACATGGAAAAACACCAACAAATTCAACCATAACCTCAATATTGAAAATCACCAACAAATTCAACAACAAGCTCAACAATGAAAAACACCAACAAATTCAACAAAAACCTCAACAATGAAAAGCACCAAAAAATTCAACAACAACCTCAACTTTGAAAAACACCAACAAATTCAACAACCTCAACATTGCAAAACACCAACAATTTCAACTGCAACCTCAACTTTGAAAAATACAAAAAAGATTTAAAAAAACCATTGATAACACCAATAATTTCAACAACAACAACTTTGAAAAACACCAACAAATTCAAGAACCTCAACATGGAAAAACACCAACAAATTCAACCATAACCTCAATATTGAAAATCACCAACAAATTCAACAACAACCTCAACAACGAAAAACACCAACAAATTCAACAAAAACCTCAACAATGAAAAACACCAAAAAATTCAACAACAACCTCAACTTTGAAAAACACCAACAAATTCAACAACCTCAACATTGCAAAACACCAACAATTTCAACTGCAACCTCAACTTTGAAAAATACAAAAAAGATTTTAAAAAACCATTGATAACACCAATAATTTCAACAACCTCAACTTTGAAAAACACCAACAAATTCAAGAACCACAACATGGAAAAACACGAACAAATTCAACCATAACCTCAACATTGAAAATCACCAACAAATTCAACAACAACCTCAGCATTGAAAATCATCAAAAAATTCAACAACAACCTCAACTTTGAAAAACACCAAAAAATTCAACAACCTCAACATTGAGAAACAGCAACAAATTCAACAACAACCTCAACTTGGAAAAATACAAAAAGATTGAAAAAAAAACATTGAATACACCAATAAATTCAACAACAACCTCAACATTGAAAATCACCAAAAAATTCAACAACAACCACAACTTTGAGAAACACCAACAAATTCAAAAACCTCAACATGGATAAACACCAACAAATTCAACTACAATCTCAATATTGAAAATCACCAAGAAATTCAACAATAACCTCAACAATGAAAAACACCAACAAATTCAACATAAACCTCAACAATGAAAAACACCAAAAAATTCAACAGCAACCTCAATTTGAAAAACACCAACAGATTTAAGAACCTCAACATTCAAATACATCAACAAATTCAACAACAAACTCAGCTTTGAAAAACACCAACAAATTCAACAACCTCTTCATTGAAAAACACCAACAAATTCAACTACAAACTCAGCTTTGAAAAACACCAACAAATTCAACAACCTCATCATTGAAAAACACCAACAAATTCAACTACAACCTCAACTTTTAAAAATACAAAAAGGTTCAACAAAATAAAAATTGATAACAACAACAAATTCAACAACAACCTCAATATTGAAAATCACCAACAAATTTAACAACAACCTCAACAATGAAAAACACCAAACAATTCAACAACAACCTCAACATTCAAAAACACCAACAAATTCAACAACAACCTCAACAATGAAAAACACCAAAAAATTCATCAACAACCTCAACATTCAAAAACACCAACAAATTCAACAAAAACCTCAACAATTAAAAACACCATAAAATTCAACAACAACGTCAACTTTGAAAAATACCAACAAATTCAACAACAAACTCAACATTGAAAATCACCAAAAAATTCAACAACAAACTCAACATTGAAAAACTCCAACAATTTCAACAACAACCTAAACAATGAAAAAGACCAAAAAATTCAACAACAAACTCAACATTGAAAATCACCAACAAATTCAACAACAACCTCAACTTTGAAAAACATCATCAAATTCAAAAACCTCAACATTGAAAAACACCAACAAATTCAACTACAACCTCAATATTGAAAATCACCAACAAATTCAACAGCAACCTCAACAATGAAAAACACCAACAAATTCAACAAAATCCTCAACAATGATAAACAGCAAAAAATTCAATAACAACCCCAATTTGAAAAACACCAACAGATTTAACAACCTCAACATTCAAATACAGCAACAAATTCAACAACAACCTCAACTTTTAAAAATACATAAAGGTTCAACAAAATAAAAATTGATAACACCAATAAATTCAACAACAACCTCAATATTGAAAATCACCAACAAATTGAACAAAAACCTCAACAATGAAAAACACCACAAAATTCACCAACAACCTCAACTTTGAAAAACACCAACAACTACAACAACCTCAAACATTGAAAAAGACCAACAAATTCAACTGCAACCTCAGCATTGAAAATCACCAAAAAATTCAACAACCTCAACTTTGAAAAACACCAAAAAATTCAACAACCTCAACATTGAGAAACAGCAACAAATTCAACAACAACCTCAACTTGGAAAAATACAAAAAGATTGAAAAAAAAACATTGAATACACCAATAAATTCAACAACAACCTCAACATTGAAAATCACCAAAAAATTCAACAACAACCACAACTTTGAGAAACACCAACAAATTCAAAAACCTCAACATGGATAAACACCAACAAATTCAACTACAATCTCAATATTGAAAATCACCAAGAAATTCAACAATAACCTCAACAATGAAAAACACCAACAAATTCAACATAAACCTCAACAATGAAAAACACCAAAAAATTCAACAGCAACCTCAATTTGAAAAACACCAACAGATTTAAGAACCTCAACATTCAAATACATCAACAAATTCAACAACAAACTCAGCTTTGAAAAACACCAACAAATTCAACAACCTCTTCATTGAAAAACACCAACAAATTCAACTACAAACTCAGCTTTGAAAAACACCAACAAATTCAACAACCTCAACATTGAAAAACACCAACAAATTCAACTACAACCTCAACTTTTAAAAATACAAAAAGGTTCAACAAAATAAAAATTGATAACAACAACAAATTCAACAACAACCTCAATATTGAAAATCACCAACAAATTTAACAACAACCTCAACAATGAAAAACACCAAACAATTCAACAACAACCTCAACATTCAAAAACACCAACAAATTCAACAACAACCTCAACAATGAAAAACACCAAAAAATTCATCAACAACCTCAACATTCAAAAACACCAACAAATTCAACAAAAACCTCAACAATTAAAAACACCATAAAATTCAACAACAACGTCAACTTTGAAAAATACCAACAAATTCAACAACAAACTCAACATTGAAAATCACCAAAAAATTCAACAACAAACTCAACATTGAAAAACTCCAACAATTTCAACAACAACCTAAACAATGAAAAAGACCAAAAAATTCAACAACAAACTCAACATTGAAAATCACCAACAAATTCAACAACAACCTCAACTTTGAAAAACATCATCAAATTCAAAAACCTCAACATTGAAAAACACCAACAAATTCAACTACAACCTCAATATTGAAAATCACCAACAAATTCAACAGCAACCTCAACAATGAAAAACACCAACAAATTCAACAAAATCCTCAACAATGATAAACAGCAAAAAATTCAATAACAACCCCAATTTGAAAAACACCAACAGATTTAACAACCTCAACATTCAAATACAGCAACAAATTCAACAACAACCTCAACTTTTAAAAATACATAAAGGTTCAACAAAATAAAAATTGATAACACCAATAAATTCAACAACAACCTCAATATTGAAAATCACCAACAAATTCAACAAAAACCTCAACAATGAAAAACACCACAAAATTCACCAACAACCTCAACTTTGAAAAACACCAACAACTACAACAACCTCAAACATTGAAAAAGACCAACAAATTCAACTGCAACCTCAACTTGGAAAAATTCAAAAAAGATCAAAAAAAAAACATTGATAACACCAACAAATTCAACAAAAACCTCAACAATGAAAAACATCAACAAATTCAACAACAAACTCAGCTTTGAAAAACACAAACAAATTCAACAACCTCAACATTGAAAAAACCAACTAATTCAACAACAACCTCAACTTTCAAAAATACAAAAAGGTTCAACAAAATAAAAATTGATAACAACAACAAATTCAACAACAACCTCAATATTGAAAATCACCAACAAATTTAACAACAACCTCAACAATGAAAAACACCAAACAATTCAACAACAACCTCAACATTCAAAAACACCAACAAATTCAACAACAATCTCAACAATGAAAAACAACAAAAAATTCATCAACAACCTCAACATTCAAAAACACCAACAAATTCAACAAAAACCTCAACAATTAAAAACACCAAAAAATTCAACAACAACATCAACTTTGAAAAATACCAACAAATTCAACAACCTCAACAATGAAAAACACCAACAAATTCAACAACAAACTCAACATTGAAAATCGCCAAAAAATTCAACAACAACCTCAACATTGAAAAACTCCAACAATTTCAACAACAACCTCAACAATGAAAAACACCAAAAAATTCAACAACAACCTCAACATTGAAAAACTCCAACAATTTCAACAACAAACTCAACAATGAAAAACACCAAAAAATTCAACAACAAACTCAACTTTGAAAATCACCAACAAATTCAACAACAACATCAACTTTGAAAAACACCAACAAATTCAAAAACCTCAACATGGAAAAACACCAACAAATTCAACCACAACCTCAACATTGAAAATCACCAACAAATTCAACAACAACCTCAACAATGAAAAACACCTAAAAATTCAACAACAACCTCAACATTGAAAGTCACCAACAATTTCTACAAAAACCTCAACAATGAAAAACACGAAAAAATTCATCCACAACTTCAGCATTCAAAAACACCAACAAATTCAACAAACACCTCAACAATGAAAAACACCAACAAATTCATCAACAACCTCAACATTCAAAAACACCAACAAATGTTACAGAAATCACAACAATGCGAAACACCAAAAAATTCAAAAACAACCTCAACATTCAAAATCACCAACAAATTCAACAACAACCACAACTTTGAGAAACACCAACAAATTCAAAAACCTCAACATGGATAAACACCAACAAATTCAACTACAATCTCAATATTGAAAATCACCAAGAAATTCAACAATAACCTCAACAATGAAAAACACCAACAAATTCAACATAAACCTCAACAATGAAAAACACCAAAAAATTCAACAGCAACCTCAATTTGAAAAACACCAACAGATTTAAGAACCTCAACATTCAAATACATCAACAAATTCAACAACAAACTCAGCTTTGAAAAACACCAACAAATTCAACAACCTCTTCATTGAAAAACACCAACAAATTCAACTACAAACTCAGCTTTGAAAAACACCAACAAATTCAACAACCTCAACATTGAAAAACACCAACAAATTCAACTACAACCTCAACTTTTAAAAATACAAAAAGGTTCAACAAAATAAAAATTGATAACAACAACAAATTCAACAACAACCTCAATATTGAAAATCACCAACAAATTTAACAACAACCTCAACAATGAAAAACACCAAACAATTCAACAACAACCTCAACATTCAAAAACACCAACAAATTCAACAACAACCTCAACAATGAAAAACACCAAAAAATTCATCAACAACCTCAACATTCAAAAACACCAACAAATTCAACAAAAACCTCAACAATTAAAAACACCATAAAATTCAACAACAACGTCAACTTTGAAAAATACCAACAAATTCAACAACAAACTCAACATTGAAAATCACCAAAAAATTCAACAACAAACTCAACATTGAAAAACTCCAACAATTTCAACAACAACCTAAACAATGAAAAAGACCAAAAAATTCAACAACAAACTCAACATTGAAAATCACCAACAAATTCAACAACAACCTCAACTTTGAAAAACATCATCAAATTCAAAAACCTCAACATTGAAAAACACCAACAAATTCAACTACAACCTCAATATTGAAAATCACCAACAAATTCAACAGCAACCTCAACAATGAAAAACACCAACAAATTCAACAAAATCCTCAACAATGATAAACAGCAAAAAATTCAATAACAACCCCAATTTGAAAAACACCAACAGATTTAACAACCTCAACATTCAAATACAGCAACAAATTCAACAACAACCTCAACTTTTAAAAATACATAAAGGTTCAACAAAATAAAAATTGATAACACCAATAAATTCAACAACAACCTCAATATTGAAAATCACCAACAAATTCAACAAAAACCTCAACAATGAAAAACACCACAAAATTCACCAACAACCTCAACTTTGAAAAACACCAACAACTACAACAACCTCAAACATTGAAAAAGACCAACAAATTCAACTGCAACCTCAACTTGGAAAAATTCAAAAAAGATCAAAAAAAAAACATTGATAACACCAACAAATTCAACAAAAACCTCAACAATGAAAAACATCAACAAATTCAACAACAAACTCAGCTTTGAAAAACACAAACAAATTCAACAACCTCAACATTGAAAAAACCAACTAATTCAACAACAACCTCAACTTTCAAAAATACAAAAAGGTTCAACAAAATAAAAATTGATAACAACAACAAATTCAACAACAACCTCAATATTGAAAATCACCAACAAATTTAACAACAACCTCAACAATGAAAAACACCAAACAATTCAACAACAACCTCAACATTCAAAAACACCAACAAATTCAACAACAATCTCAACAATGAAAAACAACAAAAAATTCATCAACAACCTCAACATTCAAAAACACCAACAAATTCAACAAAAACCTCAACAATTAAAAACACCAAAAAATTCAACAACAACATCAACTTTGAAAAATACCAACAAATTCAACAACCTCAACAATGAAAAACACCAACAAATTCAACAACAAACTCAACATTGAAAATCGCCAAAAAATTCAACAACAACCTCAACATTGAAAAACTCCAACAATTTCAACAACAACCTCAACAATGAAAAACACCAAAAAATTCAACAACAACCTCAACATTGAAAAACTCCAACAATTTCAACAACAAACTCAACAATGAAAAACACCAAAAAATTCAACAACAAACTCAACTTTGAAAATCACCAACAAATTCAACAACAACATCAACTTTGAAAAACACCAACAAATTCAAAAACCTCAACATGGAAAAACACCAACAAATTCAACCACAACCTCAACATTGAAAATCACCAACAAATTCAACAACAACCTCAACAATGAAAAACACCTAAAAATTCAACAACAACCTCAACATTGAAAGTCACCAACAATTTCTACAAAAACCTCAACAATGAAAAACACGAAAAAATTCATCCACAACTTCAGCATTCAAAAACACCAACAAATTCAACAAACACCTCAACAATGAAAAACACCAACAAATTCATCAACAACCTCAACATTCAAAAACACCAACAAATGTTACAGAAATCACAACAATGCGAAACACCAAAAAATTCAAAAACAACCTCAACATTCAAAATCACCAACAAATTCAACAAAAACTCAACATGGAAAATCACCAACAAATTCAACCACAACCTCAACATTGAAAATCACCAACAAATTCAACAACAACCTCAACAATGAAGAACACCTAAAAATTCAACAACAACCTCAACATTGAAAGTCACCAACAATTTCTACAAAAACCTCAACAATGAAAAACACGAAAAAATTCATCAACAACTTCAGCATTCAAAAACACCAACAAATTCAACAAACACCTCAACAATGAAAAACACC
Source organism: Cetorhinus maximus (assembly GCF_964194155.1). Taxonomy (NCBI): domain Eukaryota; kingdom Metazoa; phylum Chordata; class Chondrichthyes; order Lamniformes; family Cetorhinidae; genus Cetorhinus; species Cetorhinus maximus. The sequence continues at coordinate 8,841 of NW_027596272.1, read as the reverse complement.
AACAAATTCATCAAGAACCTCAACATTCAAAAACACCAACAAATGTTACAGAAATCACAACAATGCGAAACACCAAAAAATTCAAAAACAACCTCAGCATTCAAAATCACCAACAAATTCAACAAAAACCTCAACAATGAAAAACACCAACAAATTCATCAACAACCTCAACATTGAAAAACACCAACAAATTCAACAAAAACCTCAACAATGAAAAACACCAAAAAATTCAACAACAACCTCAACTTTGAAAAACACCAACAACTACAACAACCTCAAACATTGAAAAAGACCAACAAATTCAACTGCAACCTTAACATTAAAAAAACAAAAAAGATCAAAAAAAAACATTGATAACACCAATAAATTCAACAACCTCAACATTGAAAATCACCAACAAATTCAACAACAACCTCAGCAATGAAAAACATCAAAAAATTCAACAACAACCTCAACTTTGAAAAACACCGAAAAAATTCAGCAACCTCAACATTGAGAAACAGCAACAAATTCAACTGCAACCTCAACTTTGAACAATCCAAAAAGATTAAAAAGAAAACATTGAATACACTAATAAATTCAACAACAACCTCAATATTGAAAATCACCAACAAATTCAACAACTTCCTCAACAATGAAAAACACCAACAAGTTCAACAAAAACCTCAACAATGAAAAACAACAAAAAATTCAACCACAACCTCAATTTGAAAAACACCAACAGATTTAACAAACTCAACATTCAAATACACCAACAAATTCAACAACAAACTCAACATTGAAAATCACCAACAAATTCAACAACAACCTCAACTTTGAAAGACACCAACGAATTCAAAAACATCAACATGGAAAAACACCAACAAATTCAACCATAACCTCAATATTGAAAATCACCAACAACAAATTCAACAACAACCTCAACAATGAAAAACACCAACAAATTCAACAAAAACCTCAACAATGAAAAACACCAAAAAATTCAACAACAACCTCAACTTTGAAAAACACCAACAAATTCAATAACCTCAACATTGCAAAACACCAACAATTTCAACTGCAACCTCAACTTTGAAAAATACAAAAAAGATTTAAAAAAACCATTGATAACACCAATAATTTCAACAACCTCAACTTTGAAAAACACCAACAAATTCAAGAACCACAACATGGAAAAACACGAACAAATTCAACCATAACCTCAACATTGAAAATCACCAACAAATTCAACAACAACCTCAGCATTGAAAATCATCAAAAAATTCAACAACAACCTCAACTTTGAAAAACACCAAAAAATTCAACAACCTCAACATTGAGAAACAGCAACAAATTCAACAACAACCTCAACTTGGAAAAATACAAAAAGATTGAAAAAAAAAACATTGAATACACCAATAAATTCAACAACAACCTCAATATTGAAAATCACCAAAAAATTCAACAACAACCACAACTTTGAGAAACACCAACAAATTCAAAAACCTCAACATGGATAAACACCAACAAATTCAACTGCAATCTCAATATTGAAAATCACCAAGAAATTCAACAATAACCTCAACAATGAAAAACACCAACAAATTCAACATAAACCTCAACAATGAAAAACACCAAAAAATTCAACAGCAACCTCAATTTGAAAAACACCAACAGATTTAAGAACCTCAACATTCAAATACATCAACAAATTCAACAACAAACTCAGCTTTGAAAAACACCAACAAATTCAACAACCTCATCATTGAAAAACACCAAGAAATTCAACTACAAACTCAGCTTTGAAAAACACCAACAAATTCAACAACCTCATCATTGAAAAACACCAACAATTTCAACTGCAACCTCAACTTTGAAAAATACAAAAAAGATTTAAAAAAACCATTGATAACACCAATAATTTCAACAACAACAACTTTGAAAAACACCAACAAATTCAAGAACCTCAACATGGAAAAACACCAACAAATTCAACCATAACCTCAATATTGAAAATCACCAACAAATTCAACAACAACCTCAACAATGAAAAACACCAACAAATTGAACAAAAACCTCAACAATGAAAAACACCAACAAATTCAACAACAAACTCAGCTTTGAAAAACACAAACAAATTCAACAACCTCAACATTGAAAAACACCAACTAATTCAACAACAACCTCAACTTTCAAAAATACAAAAAGGTTCAACAAAATTAAAATTGATAACAACAACAAATTCAACAACAACCTCAATATTGAAAATCAACAACAAATTTAACAACAACCTCAACAATGAAAAACACCAAACAATTCAACAACAACCTCAACATTAAAAAACACCGACAAATTCAACAACAACCTCAACAATGAAAAACACCAAAAAATTCATCAACAACCTCAACATTCAAAAACAGCAACAAATTCAACAAAAACCTCAACAATTAAAAACACCAAAAAATTCAACAACAACGTCAACTTTGAAAAATACCAACAAATTCAACAACAAACTCAACATTGAAAATCACCAAAAAATTCAACAACAAACTCAACATTGAAGAACTCCAACAATTTCAACAACAACCTAAACAATGAAAAAGACCAAAAAATTCAACATCAAATTCAACATTGAAAATCACCAACAAATTCAACAACAACCTCAACTTTGAAAAACATCATCAAATTCAAAAACCTCAACATTGAAAAACACCAACAAATTCAACTACTACCTCAATATTGAAAATCACCAACAAATTCAACAGCAACCTCAACAATGAAAAACAGCAACAAATTCAACAAAATCCTCAACAATGATAAACAGCAAAAAATTCAACAACAACCCCAATTTGAAAAACACCAACAGATTTAACAACCACAACATTCAAATACATCAACAAATACAACAACAACCTCAACTTTTAAAAATACATAAAGGTTCAACAAAATGAAAATTGATAACACCAAAAAATTAAACAACAACCTCAATATTGAAAATCACCAACAAATTCAACAAAAACCTCAACAATGAAAAACACCACAAAATTCAACAACAACCTCAACTTTGAAAAACACCAACAACTACAACAACCTCAAACATTGAAAAAGACCAACAAATTCAACTGCAACCTCAACTTGGAAAAATACAAAAAAGATCAAAAAAAAACATTGATAACACCAATAAATTCACCAACCTCAACTTTGAAAATCACCAACAAATTCAACAACAGCCTCAGCAATGAAAAACATCAAAAAATTCAACAACAACCTCAACTTTGAAAAACACCAAAAAATTCAACAACCTCAACATTGAGAAACAGCAACAAATTCAACTGCAACCTCAACTTTGAACAATCCAAAAAGATTAAAAAGAAAACATTGAATACACCAATAAATTCAACAACAACCTCAGTATTGAAAATCACCAACAAATTCAACAACTTCCTCAACAATGAAAAACACCAACAAATTCAACAAAAACCTCAACAATGAAAAACACCAAAAAATTCAACAACAACCTCAATTTGAAAAACACCAACAGATTTAACAAACTCAACATTCAAATACACCAACAAATTCAACAACAAACTCAACATTGAAAATCACCAACAAATTCAACAACAACCTCAACTTTGAAAGACACCAACAAATTCAAAAACCTCAACATGGAAAAACACCAACAAATTCAACCATAACCTCAATATTGAAAATCACCAACAAATTCAACAACAAGCTCAACAATGAAAAACACCAACAAATTCAACAAAAACCTCAACAATGAAAAACACCAAAAAATTCAACAAGAACCTGAACTTTGAAAAACACCAACAAATTCAACAACCTCAACATTGCAAAACATCAACAATTTCAACTGCAACCTCAACTTTGAAAAATACAAAAAAGATTTAAAAAAACCATTGATAACACCAATAATTTCAACAACAACAACTTTGAAAAACACCAACAAATTCAAGAACCTCAACATGGAAAAACACCAACAAATTCAACCATAACCTCAATATTGAAAATCACCAACAACAAATTCAACAACAACCTCAACAACGAAAAACACCAACAAATTCAACAAAAACCTCAACAATGAAAAACACCAAAAAATTCAACAACAACCTCAACTTTGAAAAACACCAACAAATTCAACAACCTCAACATTGCAAAACACCAACAATTTCAACTGCAACCTCAACTTTGAAAAATACAAAAAAGATTTTAAAAAACCATTGATAACACCAATAATTTCAACAACCTCTACTTTGAAAAACACCAACAAATTCAAGAACCACAACATGGAAAAACACGAACAAATTCAACCATAACCTCAACATTGAAAATCACCAACAAATTCAACAACAACCTCAGCATTGAAAATCATCAAAAAATTCAACAACAACCTCAACTTTGAAAAACACCAAAAAATTCAACAACCTCAACATTGAGAAACAGCAACAAATTCAACAACAACCTCAACTTGGAAAAATACAAAAAGATTGAAAAAAAAACATTGAATACACCAATAAATTCAACAACAACCTCAACATTGAAAATCACCAAAAAATTCAACAACAACCACAACTTTGAGAAACACCAACAAATTCAAAAACCTCAACATGGATAAACACCAACAAATTCAACTACAATCTCAATATTGAAAATCACCAAGAAATTCAACAATAACCTCAACAATGAAAAACACCAACAAATTCAACATAAACCTCAACAATGAAAAACACCAAAAAATTCAACAGCAACCTCAATTTGAAAAACACCAACAGATTTAAGAACCTCAACATTCAAATACATCAACAAATTCAATAACAAACTCAGCTTTGAAAAACACCAACAAATTCAACAACCTCTTCATTGAAAAACACCAACAAATTCAACTACAAACTCAGCTTTGAAAAACACCAACAAATTCAACAACCTCATCATTGAAAAACACCAACAAATTCAACTACAACCTCAACTTTTAAAAATACAAAAAGGTTCAACAAAATAAAAATTGATAACAACAACAAATTCAACAACAACCTCAATATTGAAAATCACCAACAAATTCAACAACAACCTCAACAATGAAAAACACCTAAAAATTCAACAACAACCTCAACATTGAAAGTCACCAACAATTTCTACAAAAACCTCAACAATGAAAAACACGAAAAAATTCATCCACAACTTCAGCATTCAAAAACACCAACAAATTCAACAAACACCTCAACAATGAAAAACACCAACAAATTCATCAACAACCTCAACATTCAAAAACACCAACAAATGTTACAGAAATCACAACAATGCGAAACACCAAAAAATTCAAAAACAACCTCAACATTCAAAATCACCAACAAATTCAACAAAAACTCAACATGGAAAATCACCAACAAATTCAACCACAACCTCAACATTGAAAATCACCAACAAATTCAACAACAACCTCAACAATGAAGAACACCTAAAAATTCAACAACAACCTCAACATTGAAAGTCACCAACAATTTCTACAAAAACCTCAACAATGAAAAACACGAAAAAATTCATCAACAACTTCAGCATTCAAAAACACCAACAAATTCAACAAACACCTCAACAATGAAAAACACCAACAAATTCATCAAGAACCTCAACATTCAAAAACACCAACAAATGTTACAGAAATCACAACAATGCGAAACACCAAAAAATTCAAAAACAACCTCAGCATTCAAAATCACCAACAAATTCAACAAAAACCTCAACAATGAAAAACACCAACAAATTCATCAACAACCTCAACATTGAAAAACACCAACAAATTCAACAAAAACCTCAACAATGAAAAACACCAAAAAATTCAACAACAACCTCAACTTTGAAAAACACCAACAACTACAACAACCTCAAACATTGAAAAAGACCAACAAATTCAACTGCAACCTTAACATTGAAAAATACAAAAAAGATCAAAAAAAAACATTGATAACACCAATAAATTCAACAACCTCAACATTGAAAATCACCAACAAATTCAACAACAACCTCAGCAATGAAAAACATCAAAAAATTCAACAACAACCTCAACTTTGAAAAACACCGAAAAAATTCAGCAACCTCAACATTGAGAAACAGCAACAAATTCAACTGCAACCTCAACTTTGAACAATCCAAAAAGATTAAAAAGAAAACATTGAATACACTAATAAATTCAACAACAACCTCAATATTGAAAATCACCAACAAATTCAACAACTTCCTCAACAATGAAAAACACCAACAAGTTCAACAAAAACCTCAACAATGAAAAACAACAAAAAATTCAACCACAACCTCAATTTGAAAAACACCAACAGATTTAACAAACTCAACATTCAAATACACCAACAAATTCAACAACAAACTCAACATTGAAAATCACCAACAAATTCAACAACAACCTCAACTTTGAAAGACACCAACGAATTCAAAAACATCAACATGGAAAAACACCAACAAATTCAACCATAACCTCAATATTGAAAATCACCAACAACAAATTCAACAACAACCTCAACAATGAAAAACACCAACAAATTCAACAAAAACCTCAACAATGAAAAACACCAAAAAATTCAACAACAACCTCAACTTTGAAAAACACCAACAAATTCAATAACCTCAACATTGCAAAACACCAACAATTTCAACTGCAACCTCAACTTTGAAAAATACAAAAAAGATTTAAAAAAACCATTGATAACACCAATAATTTCAACAACCTCAACTTTGAAAAACACCAACAAATTCAAGAACCACAACATGGAAAAACACGAACAAATTCAACCATAACCTCAACATTGAAAATCACCAACAAATTCAACAACAACCTCAGCATTGAAAATCATCAAAAAATTCAACAACAACCTCAACTTTGAAAAACACCAAAAAATTCAACAACCTCAACATTGAGAAACAGCAACAAATTCAACAACAACCTCAACTTGGAAAAATACAAAAAGATTGAAAAAAAAAACATTGAATACACCAATAAATTCAACAACAACCTCAATATTGAAAATCACCAAAAAATTCAACAACAACCACAACTTTGAGAAACACCAACAAATTCAAAAACCTCAACATGGATAAACACCAACAAATTCAACTGCAATCTCAATATTGAAAATCACCAAGAAATTCAACAATAACCTCAACAATGAAAAACACCAACAAATTCAACATAAACCTCAACAATGAAAAACACCAAAAAATTCAACAGCAACCTCAATTTGAAAAACACCAACAGATTTAAGAACCTCAACATTCAAATACATCAACAAATTCAACAACAAACTCAGCTTTGAAAAACACCAACAAATTCAACAACCTCATCATTGAAAAACACCAAGAAATTCAACTACAAACTCAGCTTTGAAAAACACCAACAAATTCAACAACCTCATCATTGAAAAACACCAACAATTTCAACTGCAACCTCAACTTTGAAAAATACAAAAAAGATTTAAAAAAACCATTGATAACACCAATAATTTCAACAACAACAACTTTGAAAAACACCAACAAATTCAAGAACCTCAACATGGAAAAACACCAACAAATTCAACCATAACCTCAATATTGAAAATCACCAACAAATTCAACAACAACCTCAACAATGAAAAACACCAACAAATTGAACAAAAACCTCAACAATGAAAAACACCAACAAATTCAACAACAAACTCAGCTTTGAAAAACACAAACAAATTCAACAACCTCAACATTGAAAAACACCAACTAATTCAACAACAACCTCAACTTTCAAAAATACAAAAAGGTTCAACAAAATTAAAATTGATAACAACAACAAATTCAACAACAACCTCAATATTGAAAATCAACAACAAATTTAACAACAACCTCAACAATGAAAAACACCAAACAATTCAACAACAACCTCAACATTAAAAAACACCGACAAATTCAACAACAACCTCAACAATGAAAAACACCAAAAAATTCATCAACAACCTCAACATTCAAAAACAGCAACAAATTCAACAAAAACCTCAACAATTAAAAACACCAAAAAATTCAACAACAACGTCAACTTTGAAAAATACCAACAAATTCAACAACAAACTCAACATTGAAAATCACCAAAAAATTCAACAACAAACTCAACATTGAAGAACTCCAACAATTTCAACAACAACCTAAACAATGAAAAAGACCAAAAAATTCAACATCAAATTCAACATTGAAAATCACCAACAAATTCAACAACAACCTCAACTTTGAAAAACATCATCAAATTCAAAAACCTCAACATTGAAAAACACCAACAAATTCAACTACAACCTCAATATTGAAAATCACCAACAAATTCAACAGCAACCTCAACAATGAAAAACACCAATAAATTCAACAAAATCCTCAACAATGATAAACAGCAAAAAATTCAACAACAACCCCAATTTGAAAAACACCAACAGATTTAACAACCTCAACATTCAAATACATCAACAAATACAACAACAACCTCAACTTTTAAAAATACATAAAGGTTCAACAAAATGAAAATTGATAACACCAAAAAATTAAACAACAACCTCAATATTGAAAATCACCAACAAATTCAACAAAAACCTCAACAATGAAAAACACCACAAAATTCAACAACAACCTCAACTTTGAAAAACACCAACAACTACAACAACCTCAAACATTGAAAAAGACCAACAAATTCAACTGCAACCTCAACTTGGAAAAATACAAAAAAGATCAAAAAAAAACATTGATAACACCAATAAATTCAACAACCTCAACTTTGAAAATCACCAACAAATTCAACAACAACCTCAGCAATGAAAAACATCAAAAAATTCA